>NW_006778796.1:662081-688514 GCF_000442215.2 Lipotes vexillifer
GCTTCCTCTTACTTTTTAAAATATTTATTACTGTTATTTATTTATTTTTGGCCATGTTGAGTCTTTGTTGCTGCCCACAGGCTTTCTCTATTTAATATCCATTATAACAATTGTATGTACTATTATATAATATATTAGTACTTTACAATGTTATTAGTAAAATTAATATATATTAATTTTATATACATTGTGCAAATTATAAAATATGTTAAATATGTATATATATTTAGATCAGAGATGCATTATTCTGCCCCCCCTCCCTTATTTTGGTCTCTGCTTGAGTATCTAGTCAAAGAGGGTAGGATGGGGAAATGACATGACTGATCAGGACCTGTGGATTCCCGCCTTGACAGATTATAAGCACAACTTTAACACCTACGATGACAACTTCATCACAGACCTCAACACACCCTATGATTACGAGTCTTTGATGCACTACGAGCCTCTCTCATTTAACAAGAATGCTAGTGTCCCCACCATCACAGCCAAGATCCCTGAGTTTAACTCCATCATTGGGCAGCGCCTGGATTTCAGTGCTATGGATTTGGAGAGGCTGAACCGAATGTACAACTGCAGTGAGTACCTCTGGGTCTGAGGACTGGGTAAACCCCCTGACCTTACGGGACTCCTGTACATTTTCCTTTGTGTTAATTTGTTAATTTTGTTAATTTGTCCATTTCGTTAAGGACATTAGTTTCCCTATCCTTAGAAAAAATTGTAACACCTACCCCACAAGATGGTCATGAAAATCAATTATGTGTTTGTGTTCTGTAAAGTGAAAATATTGGGCCAATGTAAGGAGCTGGAATTGCCCAACTTCTTCAGCTTCCCTTTGAAGGGTGCATCCTTATGTAAAGCCCAAGATAGTTATAGGCTTGAAAGTATTTTGTATCTTAAATTCTTTGTCCAGGTTAGTGGTTCCTGGAGTCCTCTAATGCTCAGAGATGGGATGTTTTCTAAAACGGCCCCACTGGTCTTCAGAGACACATTCTTTAATCCTGTTCAATATGTATGTAGAGAAGATCTACTAAGAACAAAGCCCAGCATAATAGGTACCTCATTCTTGATCTAAAGGAGTCGATGGTTGGCATTTACAGAAAAGCATGATGGTAAGCCTTTTTATAGCTTGACTCTGTGAAGTGTGTAGGGCTGCATCTCTGTTGGCAGGTTCTGTTATCTAATGCATGACGGTAGGACTTACAATTGAGAAAAATCAAGACAATTACAATGACATCTTAGTAGCCTAAGCCATTAGGTATTTGACAATGAGAGACCTTAAATTTTTAACCAGGTGACAAAAATATCATTTGCAGCCACAACTCACACCCTTTTGGACCACTGTGATTTTGAGAAGGCAAACATTTGTGGGATGATTCAGAGTACCAGAGATAATGCTGCCTGGGTCCATGAGGACAGCACTCAGCCTGGACAAGCAGATCACACCTTGGAGGGACGATGCACAGGTCAGTGAAGGCAGCAAGAAGGTACATTAAGGAGGTTCTCCGGGTTCAAGGGGAAATGGCAGCCGGCATGTTTGGCCTCAGCTGGAATGCTAGTTATCAAACCTGGAACTCTGAATGAGGACAAAAACCATTTCTCATATCTTTATTATTATTATTATTATGATTTTTGCGGTATGCAGGCCTCTCACTGCCGTGGCCTCTCCCGCTGCGGAGCACAGGCTCCGGACGCGCAGGCTCAGCGGCCATGGCTCACAGGCCCAGCTGCTCCGCGGCATGTGGGATCTTCCTGGACTGGGGCACGAACCCGTGTCCCCTGAATCGGCAGGCAGACTCTCAACTACTGCGACATATCTTTATTATTAACGCAATAAAAAGCGTCCAGGTTCTGGGCATGCAAAAGAAAGTCCATTTAAGCAATGACAAAACTGATACAGACATAATGGTTGATATGACTTTGTACTTGTTGGTTATCTAGTTTATATAGAGTGTGTGTAACACAGGAAACTGTACTCAATATTTTGTAATAACCTATAAGGGAAAAGGGTCTGAAAAGGAATATCTATATCTATCTATCTATCAATCATCTATCTATCTATCTATCTGAATCTCTGTGCTGTATACCTAAAACTAACAATGACACTGTAAATCAACTATACTTCAATAAAAATTGTTTTTAATTTAAAAAAATATATGACTTTGTGGGACTTCCCTGGTGGTGCAGTGGTTAGGAATCAGCCTGCCAATGCAGGGGACACGGGTTCGATCCCTGGTCTGGAGAAATCCCACATGCCGCGGAGCAACTAAGCCCGTGTGCCACAACTACTGAGCCTTTGCTCTAGAGCCCACGAGCCACAACTACTGAGCCCGCGTGCATAGAGCCCATGCTCCGCAACAAGAGGGGCCACTGCAATGAGAAGCCTGCACACTGTAACAAAGAATAGCCCCCGCTCGCCACAACTAGAGAAAGCCTGCAGGCAGCACCAAAGACCCAGTGCAGCCAAATATATATATATATATGACTTTGTAAATTAGGGCAATGTCTCTAACAGCAGTGTCCTCCGGTGGAACTACAGTGTGCACCACATGTGTAATGTAAAATTTTCTAACAGTCACATAAAAAAGAAAGAAGGGAAATTCTCTTTAGTAATATACTTAACCCAATATATCCAAAATCTTTTAGTAGGAAAGGAAAGGACCACAGCCCAGAGAGGTAACTAGAAAAGCTTTGTCAGGTTAACTTGACCAGCCATTATGATTCTTCCACAGGAGGCACATAATGGGACGGGGTTTCCTCTGCTAGAGAGCACTGCCTTATTCAGGTAGATGCACAGACTCAAAGAGCTCGAAGGATAGAAGCCACTTCCCACTTGAATCCCAGAGAGATGAATGAATACCCAGTTACTGGCAGCTCTAGGGCAAGAATTCAGGTCTCCTGACTCCTCAGCTTGAGTTATTGGACTTGCACTTCATACTTCTGACCTCAACTGGTGGAATTCCTGAGCAAGGATAACCAGGAGAACTTCTTAGCCCTGTGAGCTCTTGTTTACCTTAACCCAAGCCCTCAGCAATTCACGACACAAAAGTCTAAGGCTAGTAAGGTAAAGTATTGAGAAGAACATACCGGCAAATATAATTTACCCTGATGATATATTAAAGACATATGGTATTTTTCAGCTTTGTGGAAAGCTTACTTAAACATCCTTGCTCATGCCCCATATGTGAGGCAGGATGAGGCAAGGACTCATACTGTCAAAGTACCTGGAACTGTAGATACTCACTTCATTTTTACTTGATGAAATGTTTTGAGTGGAGCATTTGGTAAGAGGTTGAGTATTGGAGTAAGTTTAGATGACTTTTTTTTTTTTTAAAGAATGGTAACATTTTAATTTATTTATTTTTATATTTATTTATGGCTGTGTTGGGTCTTCGTTTCTGCACGAGGGCTTTCTCTAGTTGTGGCAAGCGGGGGCCACTCTTCATCGCGGTGCGCGGGCCTCTCACTATCGCGGCCTCTCTTGTTGCGGAGCACAAGCTCCAGACGCGCGCAGGCTCAGTAGTTGTGGCTCATGGGCCTAGTTGCTCCATGGCATGTGGGATCTTCCCGGACCAGGGCTCGAACCCGTGTGCCCTGCATTGGCAGGCGGGTTCTCAACCACTGCGCCACCAGGGAAGCCCTAGATGACTTCTTTATATGCAAGAATGGTTCATTGCCCTTGCCTTTGAAAAAGTGTGCTGTTTTTCCAAGTGATGTATTTGTTTAGCCACCTGCTTGTTTTGGGGGAGAGAATTTTGAGATACATGAGTTGGGCAAACCCAGCCTCTGGCATAAATGTAGACCCTTTATCCCCTCTTTCTTAGTGTTCTTCTAAGGCTTTCTTTACATTCAGGAGAAATCCTCAGTTGGTCCCTAATATGCCTTGAATGCCCCTTCTTAGAACACAGTAAAGTGATTCTTTACCACTGATAGTACACCCAGTCATGTGGCTACAAAAGGATGAAACTGAACCCTTCTCATTGTGAATATTTAAAATTCAATTCCTAAAACTCTGAATCCCACAGTTTCTTATATAGTTAGGAGGCCAGCTCCTTTCCTTGGAATGAATCTCTAAACAACAAAGTTAATGAAGAAAACGGAATTCATCTCACAGACACTAGATTCCATCAACTTTGCTTAAAGCCTGTATTTCCTTAAGTCAGAGGTGTACATTTCACAACCTTGGGAACAAAGGCAATCAAA
Source organism: Lipotes vexillifer (assembly GCF_000442215.2). Lineage (NCBI taxonomy): Eukaryota > Metazoa > Chordata > Mammalia > Artiodactyla > Lipotidae > Lipotes > Lipotes vexillifer. Next base: position 666,282 of record NW_006778796.1, read on the forward strand.
AGAGGCAGTGGAGAGCTGTGACTTTGACCAGCAATTCTGTCCGTGGAGACAGACAGAATATTTACTGACAAGCCACCTTTTTATTTTCCCCAGAAGAGTTCTAGCCTTTGTTGCCTGGATGATGGCTGTTGCTCACTGTTTCGCTTTGCCTGGGCTGAGGGCACCCTGGGGTATTTGTGGCCAGAGGTGGGACTTTAGGGTCCTCTCTCCATAGGTGCCGGCTACACCATGTACTTCAATACCAGCTTGGGGATAGCAGAGGAGGCAGCCCTGTTGGAGTCTCGGATTCTTTACCCAAAGAGGAAGCAGCAATGCCTGCAGTTTTTCTACAAAATGACAGGAAGCCCTTCAGACAGACTCATCGTCTGGGTCAGGAGGGATGACAGTACGGGCAACGTTCGCAAGCTAGTCAAGGTGAAGACCTTTCAAGGTACTTGAAGGCATCCTGCGAGGACTGATTGGGGTTCATATTTGGGACTGTGCTTTCTCTCCTCCTTCCCCTCCCTCTCCCTTCTCACCCCCCTCCCCCTCTGTCTCCTCTTCCTTCCTTTCCTCCACCTCCCTTCTGCCTCTTTGAAATGCATAATGCCTGGCATGTTTTAACCACTCAATGGATGTTTTAACCATTCAGAAATTGCGGGTTCAGGTGAGGTTGAAATATACTATTGAAAGAGGCCAATCAGGGAAAGAAAAAAGAAGACCAATCAGAATATAAAAATCTAGTTTTCACTAGAGCTTTGGAGAAAGCCAGAATAGAGAAAATTGGTGATTCAAAGGTGCAGATTGGAAGGTAAAAGGGAAGCTGCATGTGTTTCAGCAAACTGAATGATACCATTATTTAATACACTGAGGTAACTTGAAACCTACTTGTGAAGTTGGTGGCAAGCAAGTGACTTGTATACATTAACTTCACTAAAATCACTTATATATTCCTTAGTGATACTTTATGTATTTCTATAAGAAGATCATGAAAACCTTAAAATGCTAAGGTAGTTAGTTGGTTGTGAGAGTAATCTGACTGAAAATCAAGATCCAGGGTTATAAAAGCTAAGTCGTTACATTCTTTTATTATGGTGGTGGTTCATTCATAAATAGAAAATCAGAGACGTGTTTTTCTAGTTTTCCATTCAACAAAGAATATCTCAATTAAAATGAGTTAAAGGAAGCACTCTGTGTACTTCTAGAAGAAGCTGCTGCTCTTGAAGCATGGAGGCTTCCTTAGTAAAGGCTACTCAGAAGAACGGGGGCCCAAATTGTCTCTACCCAGGTCACTCTGTGGGTAGAAAATACTGCAAATAATGGTTTGAGGGGTTCACGTTTCGGCTGAAATTTACAGAGCATCTTTATCAAATAGAGGGATGACAGCTAGGTGCCCTTTAAGAGTTGAGAATTTGCTGTGTTACCAAGGACTGTAAATATGGACATATGAAATTGCCATTGTTTGACTTTTGACTTATCAAAGGTCTATTTTATACGGTTCAGCCCAATACTTGTGCATTCAGTGTTAACAATAAGGGGGTGGGGTGCATTTATACCAACAAACCCAGGGGAAAGCCTAGAACCTGCAGAATGGAATAATAATGGAAAACAAATTCATGATTAAGACTTTTTGTTTGTTTGTTTGTTTGTTTGTTTTTTGTTTTTGCGCGGTACGTGGGCCTCTCACTGTTGTGGCCTCTCCCGTTGCGGAGCACAGGCTCCGGACGCGCAGGCTCAGCGGCCATGGCTCACGGGCCCAGCCGCTCCGCGGCATGTGGGATCTTCCCGGACCGGGGCACGAACCCGTGTCCCCTGCATCGGCAGGCGGACTCTCAACCACTGCGCCACCAGGGAAGCCCATGATTAAGACTTTTATGATAAATCAGAGTGTGTCTTTTTTTTTTTTTTTTTTTCTTTTTTAGCTATTTTCCCATACTAGATATGTGACTTTGGAAAAGTTCCTTAGCAAGTTTATAGCAGTTCTCTCCTGTGTTTGTTGTGAAGATTACATGAGATCGTTCATTTAAAGCACCTGCCACAGTACGAGGTTCCAAGTAAGTGCTCCAAAAATGTTGGTCACAGTTGTCACCAATTTTATTCTCTGTCCTCAGGAGATTTTGACCAAAATTGGAAAATTGCCCATGTTACACTAAGAGAGGAAAAGAAGTTTCGCTACATTTTCCAGGGCACAAAGGGTGACCCCCAGAACTTGAGTGGGGGAATTTACCTGGATGACATCACTTTGACAGAAACCCCATGCCCGGCAGGGGTTTGGACGGTCCGGAAATTCTCTCAAGTCCTGAAGAACACGGTTAAAGGGGACAAGCTTCAGAGCCCTCGATTCTACAATTCAGAGGGCTACGGTTTGGGGTTGACCTTGTACCCTCATGGCAGAACGGACTCCAGGAGCTCTGAATACTTGGGACTTGCCTTTCATGTGTGTAGTGGAGAGAATGATGCTGTCCTGGAGTGGCCAGTGGAGAACAGACAGGTGATAATGACAATACTTGACCAGGAACCCGATGTCAGGAAGAGAATGTCCTCCAGCATGGTGTTCACTACCTCCAAGTCCCAGACGTCTACAGGTAGGTGGTTAGAAGACCTGCCCTTCCACCTGGAAGGGCCAACAGACACAGTTCTCATCTGTATAGGAGAGATTAACTTTCCCCTCACATTTCCTCCTTGGGGACATCTACAGCAATGTCATGTTGGAGCCTTAAGTTAAAATGTCCTTGTTTCTTTTTTCTTTCATTGAAGTGTAGTTGATTTACAATGTTGTGTTAGTTTCTGGTGTACAGCAAAGTGATTCAGATATACATATATATTCTTTTTCATATTCTTTTCCATTATGGTTTATTACAGGCTATTGAATACAGTTCCTTGTGCCATTCAGTAGGACTTTGTTGTTTATCCATTTTATATACAGTAGTTTGTATCTGCTGATCCCAAACTCCTAATTTATCCCTCCCACCCCCTTTCTGCTTTGGTAACCAGAAGTTTGTTTTCTATGTAAGTGAAAATTTTCAGGGTCATCTTATCTCTCTCTCTTTCCTGAATTCATCCATCAAGCATCTAAGTAAGGGCTTGCAAGGTGCCAAGCTCTGTGCCAGTTCCTTAGAGTACAAGCAAACCAGCCAGTCCCTGCCTCACTGAGCTCAGTCCGAGAAGACAGATCCAGGTAATCATTTATCAAATACTCAGAATTTGTGAGGCTCTGTGCAAAACTAATGCATTGAGTCCTAAAATATTACTCATTGTCAGTAGGTCCATGAAACAAACTTGCATGAATAAAGGAATGGGCAAACTATTTTTTCTTTTTCAAAAGAAGAGACTTAAGCCTTAAAAGGAAGAAGATATACCTCTCTCTTCCCCTTCATTGAGAAGTCACTCAGTAGTAGGCAATGACCCTTCACAGGGGTGGTTCTCTGCTCCACCCCCCTCCCAATTCTCAGGGGTTTTTTGTGTTTTTTTTGGGGGGGGGTTATTATTCAAACAGAAAATCACAAAAATTATAATCATCCTCATCAGTTCACTCGGTCCCATGTAATTAATTTTTTTTCATCTTGATCTTTTGTTGGCACTTTTATGAATTCATCAGTTTTCCATTAGAGTTCTGAAAATGCTTATTCATTCAGTTCAGCAGTATAGTCCGTTACCAGAAACCTGTACTTGTCAGTCTTTTCCATGAATTCTTTGAAGATGAAACCCTTTTATAGGAACATTTTTGCAAAAGCATCAGAGTACACCCAGAACTGTCTGTAAATGACAAAAGACTTATAAATGACCACGGTTAAAGATTTGATGAAAGTTCATAATAATGCAATTGACAAGGAAATTTACTTATTTCTGAGATATACATTTTAAAGTAATAACTAGAATTATGACTTATAACATTATACCAGAACATATATAAGATTTTTAGAAATTTCATGTAATGTCTGAAGCATTTATATTAACATATTTCCATACAAATAACCCAAAGAAAGTTCAGTATTAGTTGTTTTTTTGTTTGTTTGTATTGCAGGTTCTTATCAGTCATCAATTTTATACACATCAGTGTATACATGTCAATCCCAATCGCCCAATTCAGCACACCACCATCCCCACCCCACCGCGGTTTTCCCCCGCTTGGTGTCTATACATCTGTTCTCTATGTTTGTTCTTACATCTGTGTCTCAACTTCTGCCCTGCAAACCGGTTCATCTGTACCATTTTTCTAGGTTCCACATACATACGTTAATATACGATATTTGTTTTTCTCTTTCTGACTTACTTAACTATGTATGACAGTCTCCAGATCCATCCACGTCTCAACAAATGACCCAATTTCGTTCCTGTTTATGGCTGAGTAATATTCCATTGTATATATGTACCACATCTTCTTTATCCATTTGTCTGTCGATGGGCATTTAGGTTGCTTCCATGACCTGGTTATTGTAAACAGTGCTGCAATGAACCTTAGGGTGCATGTGTCTTTTTGAATTACACTTTTCTCTGGGTATATGCCCAGTAGTGGGATTGCTGGATCATATGGTAATTCAATTTTTCATTTTTTAAGGAACCTACATACTATCCTCCATAGTGGCTGTATCAGTTTACACCCACCAACAGTGCAAGAGGGTTCCCTTTTCTCCACACCCTCTCCAGCATAATTCTCCTGGAAAGAGTAAATAACCTGACTTTTTTCCAACACATTTTTTCTGATTAACAAAGCTCTTATGGGTAAACAACAAGGTCCTACTGTACTGCACAGAGAACTATATTCAATATCCTATGATAAACCATAATGGAAAAGAATAGTAAAAAAAATGTATATATACATGTAACTGAATCACTTTGCTGTACAGCAGAAATTAACACATTGTAAATCAACCATACGTCAATTTAAAAAAGCTCTCTATACTCATTAAAGACAGATGGAAAGTGAAAAGTAAAGCGATAATGTGATTTTCTGTAACCTGTAATTTTGCAGCAATAAATGGCTCCGTCATCTGGGACAAGCCGTCTGTCATGGGGTCCTATGACAAGAGCTGTGCCTGTTTTAGAAGCATCGACTGGGGCTGGGGTGCTGTCATCTCCCACCAAATGCTGAAAAGGAGGAGTTTCCTTAAAAATGACGACCTTATAATGTTTGTGGACTTTGAAGGTATTTTGCTGGTTTTCCTGAATAAATAATCCCATGTTCTGGGTGTTCTATTGGCTTTACATGGATTTTTTAAAACATCTCATGGAAGGTGGGGATCTTTTGGGGGGACTAGGTTAAAAACAAAAACAAAAACACATGTGCTCTAAGAGAACCACATTGTACTCTTTTATTCAAGGACTCCCATCTCCATTTTAACTGTCCTGGGGAGAAACTAAAATTTTAGTGTCACCTTTTTGTATAACTTATCAAATGTGACAGTTGGCTGACTTCAATTTAGTTTCAATCAGTCTATCCATACTCACTTTATGCTTCTCTTCTCAAGTTAAATAAATAAAATCCTGATTGGACTACTTTAGACATAAACATAGCAAAAAAAGAATGAAATCTTGCCATGTGCAACAGCATGGATGGACCTGAGGGGCATTATGCTTCGTGAAGTAAGTCAGATAGATAAAGGCAAATGCTGTATGTTTTTTACTTACATGTGGAATCTGAAAAACAAAGCAAGTGAACAAATATAACAAAACAGACTCACAGATACAGAGAACAAACTAGTGATTACCAGAGGGGAAAGGGGTAGGGGTAGGGACAAAATAGGGGCAGGGGATTAAGAGGTACAAACTACTATGTATGAAATAACTTATAAAGATGTAACTTTGTATACATCTTTGGGAATATAGTCAATATTTTATAATAACTTTGTATGAAGTGTAATCTATAAAAATGTCAAATTACTACTTATACACCTTAAAACTAATATAATATTTTAAGTCAACTATACGTCAATAAAAAATAATCAATCTATAAAAGAGTTGGCATTATGAAAATCCGCTGGATTCAAAGCCACTTTTCTACATCACTAAAGGTGATGACCAAGAGGGGTGGAGGCAGCCCAGGGAGTTTTCTCCAGGAGTGGAAGTGAATTGTTGTCAGATTTAATCATATATCTTCCTCACCACCCTTTGTCTCTTTCCTCAAGATATCACCCACCTTAACCAGACTGAAGTTCACATTAAAGACAGCAAGCTGATCCCCCAAAGCCTCGTTCTCCAAGGCCAGGAGCAGCTGGCTTCAGGAGAAGGTTCAGGAAAGGCCTCCTTAGAGAAAGACCTACTGGGCAGCCTGGACCAGGGGCATCGCAGCCGACAGAAGCGGTCGGTGGACAACACGGGCCCCATGGAGGACCACAACTGGCCACAGTACTTGAGAGACCCATGTGACCCGAACCCTTGTCAAAACGAAGGCATCTGTGTGAACGTGAAGGGGATGGCGAGCTGCAGGTAGGCTCTGTGGCCTGGGGCGGCAGGTGTGGGTCGGCAGAGGGGAGCCCTATGTCTGCTTACCCTGCTAAAAGGCATGGTTCTCAGGTCAGGGCATCCACGCCATCAGATGGTCAACCGTGTCGGTCCTTGACTCCACAAAGCCGTGCCTGGAATCAGAGGGCAGAGCAGGGGTCCTGCCAGAGCAGAAGAGTCCCAAATCTCCTGTCTCTTCACGTGTATCCCTTTGCGACCTCTGGGACATTGTCAACAGCATCTTGAATGTTGTTGGAATTTTGAACTCCACTGCAGGGCTCAAAAATGACCCAGAGCTTTGTTTGTTTGTTTGTTTGTTTTTTAATATTTATTCATTTATATATTTATTTGGTTGTACCGGGTCTTAGTTGTGGGAGGTGGGCTCCTTAGTTGAAACTTGCAGACTCCTTAGTTATGGCATGCGAACTCCTAGTGGCATGCATGTGGTATCTAGTGGCATGCATGTGGGCCCAAACCTGGGCCCCCTGCAATGGGAGCGCGGAGTCTTATCCACTGCACCACCAGGGAAGTCCCGACCCAGAGCTTTTAGCATCAAGGCTCCACCACAGGGACTCAGGACCAAGCTTAAACCTTCCCTGACTGCAAATGTTATTATTGTTATTAATTATTATTTCTATTGTCCATTAGTTCAATTGTACTATTATCATATTTATGTTTTCAATAATAAGAAGAAGAATATCTGATATTTGGGGACTGCTTGCTATGTGTCACGTGCTCCCCCGAGCAGTATGCATTCATGATCTAAATTATTCCTCACAGCCACCCTGTGACATAAAGGCCCTTCTCATCCCCGTTTAGGGCATAAGAAATTTGAAGCTTAGAGAAGTAAGTAATTTGTCTGAAATTACCCAGATGGTAAATGCTGGAGCTTAGACTTGCAATCCAGGTCTGTCTGTCTGCACAGTTTGCTATATTTAATAGTTCCTTTTATAATGTTTGTTATTTGCGTAAAATATTTCATGAAAGGATGTATGTGATGACAGAAGCATCAGTTTCATTTGATAGAATAGTAGCAGATGTGGGATCCGGTCTGGTTGGCTCAAAACACCTACATTTCTTCTCAGCTCTTTTTGATCTCCACTATGTTCTTTCTTTTTTAAATTTTTATTTTGAAATAATTTTAGATTTACAGATACATTTCAAAAATGCAGCAGAGTTCCCCATACCCTAAAGTCAACATCTTACATAACTATCATACATTAGCAAAGGCAAGAAATGAGCATTAACAAAGGTAAATACTATTAAAAATAGTATTAACTAAACGACACACCTTATCCAGATTTCCCCAGTTTTTCCACCAATACACTTTTTCTGTTCCAGGATCCAATTCAGGACCCCGTGTTCCATTTAGTTTTCATGTCTCCTTAGCTCCTTCAATCCTGAGCGGGTCCTTGGTCTTGTCTTTCATTATCTTGATACTTTTGAAGAGCATTGATCAGTTATTTTACAAATTGTTCCTCAATTTGAGTTTATCTGATGTCTTCTCATGATTATATTGAGGTTGTACATTTTGGGTAAGAACCAAGACGTGATATGACCTTCTCAGTGTGTCATGTGAGGGGTACCGGATGTCAATATGTGTTATTACCAGTGATGTTAACCTTGTCATCTGGCCAAGAGGGTGTCTGCCAGCCCTGTCTCCTGAGAAGTTACCATTCCTCACTCTTTAATTAACATATGTCTTGGGAGAGACACTCGGAGACCATGCAGACATCATGCCTTTCCTCAAACCCTCACCCACTAATTTCAGCATCCGTTGGTGGAGTTAGCTGAACCATCACTACTGTGTGTCAGGAAACACATTCTTTAAGTGTCCCAAACCTTTCTCCTGAGCTTTGCATATGGTAGCCAAGAGGACAGGGTCTGGAGACAGACCTTCAGAGATTAGACTTCAAGAGTGAGACACTTACTAACTGCGTGGCCTTGAGCAAATTATCTAACTTTTCTGAAAGATAAGGATGATGAGAATGGCCTGGTAATAACCACCACCTCAAAGGGTTGTTCCAGGATTAAATAAATTGACTTGCGTAAAGCACTTTGAACCGAGGCCAGGTGTGTGTAACTGCTGAGTGTCCCCTGCCATTGTTGCTGTGTTGGTCTTGTTGTCAGGAAGCCCTTGGGGCTCAGGTGGTTCCCACACGCCCCTGTGTCCTGTCTCCCCAGGTGCGTCTCTGGCCACGCCTTCTTCTACACTGGGGAGCGATGTCAGGCCATGCAGGTGCACGGCAGCCTCTTGGGCTTGATGATCGGAGGCGCAGCCAGCATGGTTTTCTTGACCTTCACCATCATCTCCATCCTTCGCCAAAGGCCAGGCAGTGATGCCCGCTGACATCAACTAGACTGCAGAAGCACCTCCTGCCCTTGGGCCCTCCCTTTCCTTCCCGTGCTCATTGCAATTTGGGGCAGCTTCTATCAGCCTTGCTTTGCCTCCAGCCTCTTGTGTGACCCTTATGGTTTTCCTGTCCCCGCCCTCACATGGTTCTGTTACCCTGCTCTGTGCTCCAAATGTATCTAGTGTGTCTTGTGATGACGCTCTTATCCCTTAGTTGTAAATCCCTTGTTTAATAGACTGTCTTTCCCATATACTGTAAGCTCTATGCGGGCAGACCCACCTTTACTGTGTTAGCCCAGTGCCTGGGAGTCTGCCTGGCCCGGCATGCGTGGTCACTCAGTAAAAACGAATAAATGAGCCAGTGATTGAATGAATAACTAAGATACAGAAACTGTCTCCTTTCTACTGCAAGTAAGATGTATACAATGAAATGCATATGTTTTTTGTACTAGAATCAAACACTAAAATACCTGTTTTCCATCAGACACAATAAGTTTATTATTCTTTTAGGGTCTTGTGTGTTAAAGAATTTCAAATAAAGATTCCTCCTAGCAGCAGCATTTGCTTTCCTCCTCTGATTCTAAGGGAAAGTCTTTAATAAATTCAATAACTATTTCGTCAGTACCTTCAAGGGGTCCAGAATTGCATGTGAATTTGTGTGTGTGTGTGTGTATGGAAAGCTCTTTCTCAGATCTTTTTAAATTTTAAAGTACATTTTAAGGGACTTCCCTGGTGGTCCAGTGGTAAAGAATCAGCCTTCCAATGCAGGGGATGCAGGTGCGATCCCTGTTCGGGGAACTAAGATCCCACATGCCGCGGGGCAACTAAGCCTGGCTGCAACTGCTGAGCCCACACGCCACAGCTACAGAGCCCACGCACTCTGGAGCCCGTGCACCACAACTAGAGAGAAGCCTGCACACTGCAATGAAGATTCTGCGTGCCTCAACTAAGACCCAACAGAGCCAAATATATAAATAAATAAATAAATAAATAAATAAAATATTTTAAAAATAAAGTATATTTATATACTGTTCGTGTATAAAATTATTAACAAATTGAAAGTATCAGGTAGAAGAGAATTTAAAGGAAATATTTGTAGTCACACCTTCTTTCCGTGGTTCCTAGGAGACAAAACTACCCGAGGCAAGAAAGTTCCAAGAGGGATCAAGTAAGGAGGAAAGCTGAGGTTTCCATCCCTAATCAGCACAAGCCTCGCAGAGAGCTGGCTCTAGAAGTTTACTAAAAGAAAATATTTCAAGGAGCCTGAATGGTCTAGGCTTTCGGTTACCAGCTTTCCAAGTACATACTGCATGACGACTCTGGAAACAAACACGAGGGGTTAAGAAGAGTCCCTTTCATGCAAAGGTGTGAGAAGAGTTTGGAGTACGTGCAACCTCCAGTCCCAGCACTGACTCTCCAGCCTGAGGTGCATCAGTATCCCCTGGAGGGCTGGTTAACACACAGATCGTAGGCACCACCCTGAGAATTTCTGATTCAGTAGATCTGGGGTCTAAGAATTTGCACTTCTAGCAGGTTCCCAGGTTATGCTGATGCTGAGAACTGCTGCTTTAGTGGATAGAAAAAGAGGTCTGGACATCAGGCTCCCTGGCTGCAGGCTTGGAAGGGCCATCTAACCAGCTCTGCAGCTATCATAAAATCACACATGCTCTTGGTCTTTGTTTCCTAATCTGTCAAACGAAAGCAATAGTTGACTAGCTCCTCCCAGCCCACTTTAACAGCTACAGGGTTACAGAGTAATAAAATGGGATTATGGATAAGAAGGTAGAGTGAAAAGTATATGCAAAGTGTGCTGTTTAATTTTCAGAGTAGATGAGAAGCTACCCGGCCACCCAGCTAGTCTTCATCTCCAAAAACCAATCTGGAAATAACCTGCAGCTTTGCTTCTCTACAGGCTTCACAGCCCTGCAAATCCACAACTGACTTTAAGGCTGGGCTTGGGGAAGGTGTTCCCTCCACACCCCTGTGTCTCTCCTCAGATTGATTAGGAATCTGGCTCATCATAGATCAGACAGTGTATTTAGCTTTTCTCTGAGCCTGAACCTCTCCATCATACCAGGAGGATTAGCAGATACTTTATTCTTTTGAGGAGTTGAGTTGCTGATGGATGAGTAGGCATCTGTCATGGGGAGGTGGATAGAGAAATAAGCATTTCAACATCCTTAGGCAGTGCGGGATTTGGGATTTAGATAAGCAATGTGAAAAACTGGGAAGCCCTCTCTGTATGCGCGTACTTGGATTCCTTGGTCTTATGTAGTGGGGCTGAATCAGAGTAGTTTGAAAGTCTGAAAATGTCTCATGCTTCCCCCACCCTATTCTTTATCCTGCCATGTGGGGCTATGTTGTACCCTAGGAAGGGCAGAACAGAAAGACAGGAAGTACTGAATCCCTGAGAACTACGTGGATCTGAGCCTGCAATAGCAGTCTTGGACTGCTTACCTACACGCTTTTTTGGCTAATAAACTTGAATCTTAGGTGGCCATTATTTTGAATCTGTGCTGCTCACAGAAGACGCAGTCCTCACTGTTAAGATGGTTTCTGTGGGGTCGGCACATGATTCAGGGTAAGTCAATCACAATTCCTTGTTCTGCTGTAGACACATGTACTGATGGGGAAGAAAAGAGTTTCTCTTCCTTTTAGATCTGAGACTCCGGTTCATAGGCTCCATAGATTTTTTTTCCTTGAAGATCTGTCTTGGAATGAAATAAACACACAGAGGGAGACAAAGCCACAAGGGGAGAAAAAGAACTCTGAGAGCATTGTTTGAGCCCCTGAATCCAGCTGAGCTTGAAGGTGTACCAATCCAGTATCTTCCCCAGTTACAGGAGCTAATAAATGTCCATGCCCACTTCAACTAGTCTGAGTTGTGGTTTCATTATTTGTAACAGAGAGATCTTTAAGTGACTCAACCACTGCAGCACATAATTGGCTCATCTGTAAAGAGAGGAAACAACTGGGATGAGTCTAAGGTTAAATGAAATCTTATATTACATAAGATTATAAACTTTAATTGAGATGCATATGCTGGTGAGTTAATCAGCCTCCCTTAATTTGCTCAGTGACTTATTCTTCCTTTCTGGCTTCATAATGGGCATGATTTTAAAGTCAAACTTTGGCAAAATGATGATTTTGGATGTCATGTGTCTTCAGGGTTACTTTCAAAAACTCCTAATGATGAATTAAATGCAAAAATGGGGAGGGTATATGTATTTTGATCCTGAGTAGAGATTGTATCTAAATCTGGGTTCTCTCTCCTGTGTGTGTATAATTTCTAAACACATACACACAGTTTGATACAAAATAATCATGGCTAAATTCATTCAATAGTCACTGTGTGCCAGATACTCTTCTGGGGGCTTTATAAGAAGCAACTCTTCACAACCATCTGTCAGACCTGTCCAGTTATTATCCCCTTTTGTGTTGTGGAAATAGAGTCACAAGAGACTTTACTACCCAAGGTCGCAAAGCTAAGACACGCTGGGCTGACCATTGGAAAGCACAAGGTCTGGCTCCAGAACGCGAGCTCTTCCCCACCACTTACGCAACCAAATCGGCTGTCAGTCAACACTAACGAACAACACAATGTGTTCACGCTGCAAACTGAAGCCGAGAATTCCAATGATCCAAGTAGCAAATCAGCTGCTGCTTCAGTCTGCCCATCACACGGGAAATCACGATGTAGCCAAGTTGATTAGGACCAATGTCAGTTGGTCCACGTGTGTTCAGACACAGCCTCGGGAATACACTTCATCCCCAGGAAATCGTATTTTCCTCCTATGTGTCTAAATGGCATCGAGCATTCTGAGAATGCTTGCTCTGTCTGCGGCAAGAATAAAAATAGTAGCACTGGTCAGTGGAACCCCATGGAAACTCTTTTGCGTGAAGAGTAAAGATTAAAATGTCAGGCACGATCAAGCTGCTCCCTTTGGGGAGTCGACCAGTTGGCTAATGGGGGATCTACTTTCTTTTTTTTTAAATTGGTTCTAGTTATCTGTGTCTTTAGATAAATCTTTTATCATTTCCAAGTATTGGCTTCTTATTTGAGAGTTATTATGAAATCTGAAAGAGATAAATATAAGAAACAAAGTAGAACTGCAAAGTATTAGCCATGTCCTATGGCATGTAATTTGAAGAGAGCCAGAAGGCATAACTGCCCCCAAATTGCTAACATGCCTTGTGTTGGTGTGTCTGAGAGGCCTTTATGAAATTTAAGTTAAGTTATTTGTGGATGAATTAAAATTAATTATTGCCCTAAAATATCTGCCAGCTAATGTGGTCCTGAGAACACTGGGACACAGGTTAAAAATGTCTGGATGGTATGGAGGTGCTTTGATAGATTCCCCAGACAGGTAAGGGCAGACTGTGGGCCACGAACACTTAGGAGTTGGGTTACCGACAGGGCAAGATGTGGCAAAGTCAAAAGCTCCATTTCACGGCTTCATCCAGGGTCAATGTAGCTATTTCCCATGGCGGAGCAACTCTACTTTCAATAAAGCAACATAGCTGGCATCCTTTCATGCTCCATTAGAGACCAGAAAGGGAAGTATTTCCATGTTTGCCCAGAACACTGGTCATTATGCTCTGGGCTGCCCTGAGATGAAATTAAAAGCAGGATTAAGGTTGGAGATGCCTTAAGTTCTCCATCCTTTCTGTCACCGAGTTGTCCCTCTCTCATTTTCTGTGCTCGGAGCTCTCCCTGCCATGGGAGTCTGCGTGCATCACAGGGAAGCAGCAGTGTGGTGGTGACGTGCACACATTCTAGGTCAGACATTCTGCATTCAACACCTGACTCTACCATTCTTGAACCGTGTGACCCTGGGCAAGTTTTTAACCTCTCTGTGCTTAGTTTATTCATCTGTAAAATAAAGAGAAAAAGAATATTTACTCAACCCTAGAAGGGGTTGTTGTCAGGCTTAAATGAGATTCTAGAACAGCACCAAACACATTGTAAGAACTCAATAAATGTTAGTTAATATAGATCGTTAACAGCCATTTTCAGTGGAGGGTAAATTTCATGTCATTTGCTGTGCCCCCCTCCTGGAGCCTGGCCATGTTAAGCCTCATCTCTCCTTGTGATTTTGTTTTCTGTTAGAGGGGTGTCCCATGTAAGGGAGAAGGGCTGAGAGCTATCCTGAGGGTATGAGTAATATCCCAGGCATGTGATACTCTCCCGCAGTCAGAAGTCATATGTCTCTTATGCAAGGCCAGGTCAGCTTGTCCCTCTGCCCTAAGGGCCAGCCCTTTTGGCAGTGGTACTGTTTACTTCTCCTGAATCTTCTTGGATCACACTTCAGCTGGCAGAGCTAGCAGCCTCCTCTTCATCGTGTGTCTGGAGACTAGACTAGAAACTTACCAGCTGCCGGCTGGCGTGTCACTTAGCCCTAGGACAGCTGCGGATTCACCACAGATTGAAAATGAAAGCCCAGCCCGGCAGTAGGTTTCTGTGGATGAATGAGAAAAGGGAATAAGACCATCCTGGCTCATCCTCTTGCAGGTGCATTGATGGGCAAGTGTGAGGGTCCTGTGAAACATGGAAGGCACCCATGTTTATTTCTCAAACTACCTTCCACATTCCTGTCTGGAATGGGGGGACTGGGTGATTTCTGGGGCTGCTTTTAACTTTGCCTTTAGGTCTATAAATAGATTCTGTCCGTGAGGAAGGAGAAAAAACAGAAGGAGGGAGCTATCCTGGCTAGTATCTCACAGAAATGTACATCTGCCAGTAAAACCCATCACACCTACTGGAACTATGTGCCTGGAATGCTGGCTCTCCCCATACCTTGACATCTCTTTCTACATCATTTCTTTTCCTCCTGCAAGGATCATAATTTTTGTTGTTGGTGGTGGTTTTTTTTTTGGTACGCGGGCCTTTCATTGTTGTGGCCTCTCCCGTGGCGGAGCACAGGCTCCGGACGCGCAGGCTCAGCGGCCATGGCTCACGGGCCCAGGCGCTCCGCGGCACGTGGGATCTTCCCGGACCGGGGCACGGACCCGTGTCCCCTGCATCGGCAGGCGGACTCTCAACCACTGCGCCATCAGGGAAGCCCCAGGTCTTCTTTTGATTGCATTTCAACCATTTAAAAATGTAAAAACGATTCTTAGCTCGTGGGCAGTACATTCACAGACAGGGGTTGGATTTGGCTTATGGCACTTAGTTTACCTTGCTGTGAAGTTGAATTTAATCCTGGATTCATGGTCCTTTTTTTTTTTTTTTTTTTTTGGTACGCGGTCCTCTCAGTGCGCCACCAGGGAAGCCCCATAATATTGATAGAGAAGTGTTAAGAGGTGGGTACAGAGAGTGATTCTTTCGTGCCTGGTTTCTGTCATTCTGTTCGTAGTCCCGAGTTACTTGTCCTCTGCACGCTGCCCTCCAGGCTCTCATCCACGGGCCCACAGTAGCTGCACACCTCTGAGGTTCTGTCAAGGGGCTCAGGGAGGCGCTTCCTCTAATGACCACCAGGTGGTGATCAAGCCTCAGGAGAAGCTGGCGGACTGCTGGGGAGGAGCCGGAGCTTGGAGGCCAGCTGTCACTCATCAGCCCAGCTGGCCATCCCGTCAGGGCTGCCCTGACCAGGACAGCTGTGAACAGAGCGCCTCTGGGCATGGGAAGCGCTCACAGTTCCAGAAAAGCACTAAAGGGATGTACGAATTTCCTCGGTTAATCAAAATCAAACGCCTCTTGCCACCGCTGGCTGGAGGTTGGGGCTATTTGGCAGGATGGAGGACCGAGGATGGTACCCATTAAAATTAGTTCCCAAGAAGGCGGGGCCCAGAGTCATCCCTGGATCTTGGGAAGTGGGCTGTGACAGCAGTCTGCCCAGAACTTGCCCAATCAGTTCCTGTTTCTTTTCATGCTGAGAAAAAAAAAGCCCTTTTTTTTTTTTTTTTTTTTTTTTCTGGACTCCTGGGTTTCTTCTATTTAGTTTCTAATAGTCACCAGCATACTTCCTTTGGGACTTGGCTCTGCATTAAAAAATGAAAACCCTGGGGTGGAAACGGAGTTGAGTAACCCCCATCCTTGGCCCATTCTTGCAGGGGAACACTCATGACCTTTCAACTCTTCATCTCAAAGTTTACAGGTGAAACGGAAAGAATAGATGTCTAGATCATTATTCTAAAAATAGACAAGATGCCTGTATGTAGACCACACACAGCCCACATGGGAAAGTAGTATTCGGAGACAAATAACAGGGGTCTGGCACAGGGCGGGCTTTAGTAATCGTGCCCATCTTTTCTTCTTTCTTTTTCTGTCTGCTCCATATTCAGTAAGAATAGAGTCATGAAAATTGTTTCCTCTCTAGAATGTGCCAGAGGATAGACTTAGACATCTGTCTACCAGGACATAAGGAAAGACGGGGTGGTGAGGTTGGTAAATGGGAAGTAATCAGGGGCTTCATCATCACTTCCTTCAGTACCACGGATGGGGATACTGGAGGGGGGACTATGTCGCAGGCCTGGCCCAGCGGGCAATTCCATTCTCTCCGCTTGGCCACTGCTTGACACCGGCAGAGATAAGGGATGGTTTGCGATGAGCCTCCGGAGGGGCAGGTGGCCTGTGAGCGATGCTGCTGCTCCTGGAAGGAGGGGCACCTGAAGTCTGCCACGTGGGCCCATTTGATGCTGGTGGGGGAGACAGTGCTCAGAGCAGGCCTCCCCTGGGGACCCACTCATCACAGGCTCTCCCAGTTCCCCAGACTTTCATCCTCTGGGACCTGAGCTCGAAGGGCCCTGAGGTAGTCACAGCTGGAAGCTGAGCTGCAGGGGGTCCCCACCTGCAGGAGGATTCTGAAGGCACCTGGGGTCGGACAGCAGGCCTGGTCCTCTCAAGCTCCTCCCTACACTGTTGGGCAACACAGGCCCAATATATGCCCACTGGGCTGTGTGTGCCAGGGGCTGAGTCACGCCCGGGACTCCAGAAGAGGCACTGGACCATTTGGGAAGCACAGAAGGTCCATGTAAGGCATGTCTTGGGGCAACATTGTCCAAAGACTGCCAACCTGCATGTGTGCTTTGGGCCTCTTAAGAAAAATCATCTTGTCACATATAGGATTAGCTTGAAGGAAATCTTCAAAGCCAACCATTTGTTGAGTGCCATCTCACTCCCTCATGGGTACGGGATGAAGCGTGCCCTACCCATCCTAATTCAGGGCTCTCCTGATGACCCTCGACACCCAGGCCTAGAATGCCCCTGGACTCCCACTAGGGTCATCAGAGCTTACTGTCCCTTTCCCAAGGCTCCCCTGTGGTCAGCCTCTCTCTGCCTTTCAAAGAGATAATGGAGGTAATCTATTATTTGCATAATATTTCGTTTCCAAAACACGTTCCTATAAACTATGGTTTTGGGGCCTGACAACAGCCTTGAGAGGTAATTAGAATGATCCCTATTTTCTAGATGAGCAAACCAAGGACCAGAGAACTTTAATGAAGGGCCCAGGGGAGTGAGGAAAGATGTCTTTCTGTTCTGGGAGACGTGTTCTTTCTGCTATGCCACACCAATGAGACAGTAAGCTCGCCCTCCAAGAAAGAAGGCTGATGCGGATCTCCCGGCCCTTCCTCCTTTCTGGGAAAGATGCGAGGCTGCAATTTTCTGGGGCTGATACCCCGTGCTTGTCAGTAATCTCCAAGGACAGTTTATAACAGTGTGGCTTTCAGGCCAGCTTGGAGGGGCAGGAGCTATATGGAAGGGAAGTATTTGGGGCCTCACGTATTTATGCCCCCTCCACCTCCCATATGTGTAAGCATCTCTGCAAAGACCAGCCCAGATGATGTGGTACCGGCCTGTTTTAAATTCATTTTCCTACCCTGCTGTTCAGATAGAGAAAGGAAGCAGAATAGCAGAACGCATTTATCTCTGATTTATGCTTTAAATATGTGTTTCCCAGTGTAGCAGCTTCTAGATACATGTGGCTCCTTAGCCCTGGAAATGTGCTGGGCACTTGTGGAGTAAAACACACACTAGATTGTGAACACTTAGTATTAAAAAAAAAAAAAGGAGTGTAAAATATCTCATTAAGAAGTTTACAGGGCTTCCCTGGTGGCGCAGTGGTTGAGAGTCTGCCTGCCGATGCAGGGGACATGGGTTCGTGCCCTGGTCCGGGAAGATCCCACATGCCACGGAGCGGCTGGGCCCCTGAGCCATGGCCGCTGAGCCTGCGCGTCCGGAGCCTGTGCTCTGCAACAGGAGAGGCCACAACAGTGAGAGGCCCGCATACCGCAAAAAAAAAAAAAAAAAAAAAGAAGTTTACATAAATTACATCTTGAAATGCTAAGATTTTAGATCTGTTGGGTTAAGTCAAATGTATTACTGCAATTCATTTTATCAACTTACTTTTTGTAAAGTGGCTCCTTAAAAATGTAAAGTAAACGTGGCTTATTGTTCTACCAGACCGTGCAGCGCTCCCAGCGTTCCTGAATAGTTCAAAGACGGCTGCATTCCTTTTCACATAACGTATTCGTAGGAAGCATGCTTTTCTTCCTGTTTATGTGAATAAACTTCATAAAGCCAGGGGGAAAGTTCTTCAAAATACAAAACTAAACATCTTCCTTTCTAAATGATGTATACATTATCTTTCAAAGAAAAACATCCGGGCAGGGAATTCCCTGGCGGTCCAGTGGTTATGGCTGGACCATAACATGTTTCCAGTGCAGGGGGCATGGGTTCCATCCCTTGTCAGGGAACTAAGATCCTGCATGCCGTGCGGTGCAGCCAAAAAATAAATGTAAAAATATCCACACACACACACAAAACAAAGAAAAAAACATCAGGGCAAAAGAGCAGAAAATTCCAGACAAAGTCCTGTGACCCATGCAAACATGTGATGGCAGGTTAATGCCGTGAGAGAGGGATGCATCTCCTGAGGTATGAAAACTTTTCCAGTTCCAGGCATGGGCTGCAGGTGGCAGCACTGCATTGGGGGCGGGCGGGGGGCGGGATGGACTTCAAGGATGAGAAGTGCCCAGCATAGGAGGAGCATTTTGACTTGGTTTTTAAGGAGTGGGAGGTCAGGTGAACCAAAGCTTAGCGAACAGGCCAGCACCTGTGTGCTCAGATCTCTGCCCTGTTGGCCTAAATGTCAAACGTACTTTAGACTGAGTACATTAGAGCTCCTGGGCTCACTCTACGTGCCACACCAGTCGCACACCGCGTGGGGAAGGCTGTCTGCTACGGAGTTGTGTGCCTCTTTTCATCTGGACAAATCAAGCTTTCCCACACGGCACTTTCCCTGAATTTCCACACAGCTGGAAGCCATCCCCTTGGGAAGGGTGCCTTCTGTCACATTTGCATATTCAGCAGACAGAATAACGTTGACATATTTGCAGCACACAAGCCTTATTACTGATACTGCCAGAGAGACCCTTCTCAGTGTGATTACTCTTACGGACAAAGGAAAGTTTGCAGGTCACATATCTGTAGCTTAGGCCTCATACAGATTCTACAGAGCAGTGCTGGGTCCTTAACTTTTTTTAAATTAATTTATTTGTTTTTGGCTGTGTTGAGTCTTCGTTGCTGTGCTTGGGCTTTCCCTAGCTGTGGCGAGCAGGGGTTACTCTTTGTTGCGGTGCGCGGGCTTCTCACTGAGGTGGCTTCTCTTGTTGTGGAGCATGAGCTCTAGGCACGCGGGCTTCAGTAGTTGTGGCACACGGGCTCAGTAGTTGTGGCGCACAGCTTTAGTTGCTCCGTGGCATGTGGGATCTTCCCGGACCGGTGCTCGAATCCATGTCGCCTGCATTGGCAGGCGGATTCTTAACTGCTGTGCCACCAGGGAAATCCTTAACTTTGTTTTTTTAAACAATCTGAAGAAATAGCTTGTACATCTTCTCCCCTGCACTGGGAGCCAGACCTGTGACTCTGATGAGATGTCACTCCCATGAGTAGATTACATCACAGGGCAAAGGTGAAGGAACTCTGCGGATGTAATTAAGGTCCCTAATCACCTGGCTTTGAGTTAATCTCAAGGGAGATTATCGTGGGTGGGCCAGACCTAATCAGGTGAGCCTTTTAAAAGAGGGTCGGGAGATCAGAGACTGACGAAGTCACAGAGATTCAAAGCAGCATAGAAGCTCTTCTGTTGACTTTGAAGAAGCAAACTGCCTTATTGGGAGAAGACCACATGGCAGGGGATGGTAGGATGCCTCCAGGAGCTAAGGACCTCAGTCCTATTAACTACAAAGAATAAAATTCTGCCAAGCAATCACTGAGCTCGGAGGAGGACCCCAGCTTTCAGATGAGACCGCAGCCCTGGCCAACAACTTGAGTTCAGCCTGATGAGACCCTGAGCAGAGGACCAGGTTAAGCCATGCCCAGAAACTGCGTGATAACAAATAGGTGTGGTTTTCAGCTTCTAAGTTTGCAGTAGTATGTTACAAAGCAGTAGAAAACTAATACAAGAAATAAAGGACCGTGTTGCAGAAATATCTGTTGCTAACAGAACCCATGGGGCTCTGTTTTGGGCTGTCCATGAAAATTCCAACCAAGCCACATCCAAATGTCAGAACAGACATTTGTTTATTTGTTTCCCAGACAGTCAGGTCCTGAAAGCATTACTTCCAGGTCCCCTGTTTAAAGCCTCTTAAAACTTCTGGACTCTACATGCTGAGTGGGAGTGTGGATGGTGTGAGGAAAGACATCAGCTCTGTCAGCCAACTGAGCTCAGCTGTGAATTTCTGACACCCCTCACCCTCGCCCCCATACCTGGAGAATAGATGTGACCATTCACTGGAGAAGACGGAATTAAATTCTGGTGGACGTGGAGAACCCTGAAACAACAGCAGTAGCCTATTCCAAGAGCACAGACAATTTATATAAAGAAAACTTCACTCGATCTTGTTAGATTTTTATTGTTATAAGCACAGAAAAGACACAGAGCTGTATGCTGGCATGCTATTAAGACATGGCTGAAAATCCCAAGTCATAATTTAGAAACCTGTAGCATCTCATTCCAAAGCTAACATCTTTGAAATGATGAGACACTATTTTCACTGGCATTAAAAAAATACGTGAGAGAGACAGATCCACTGAAAGCCCCTCCTTTATTTTGGACACTCAGGGAATCAGAGTTCTGTTGGCCTGGGTTATTGACTTTCTCTTAGGGATGCAGAGCCCCATTTGACATCACCTTCACCTGCCACAAATAAAGTGCATTCCATCTACATGGCATTTCTATGACCACACTTGTTTCCTTTTGTCTTCTCAAATGGTCATGACTTTCTGTTCCACTTGCCTCAGAATAACTCCTTCCCCCACCTCTGTTCTTGCTGGTTGCTATAATCTTTCTCGTCTCCATGAAACTTTTTTTTTCAGTCTTCCAACCTCTCTGAAGGTCCCTAGATAAACCACAAAGGGCTATGACTTCCCACAGTGTTTCTTAATTTCTGGCCTTAGCAACCTACATCCTGAAATCCCCATGGACCTGTATTTACCTCTTTCTCCAAGTAAACAGTGAGGCATGGGAAGGAGATACATGGCAGATACATGACTCATTCAAGAGATGATGTGTTACACTGGACTTAGAATATTATACTGGGCTTAGAATATTTCTGTAGTTTATACTCATTGCTCATTGGTGAATGCTCCAACCTCACAACCTCTGAAGGATTAGAACAGATCCCTTTGCAAGAAACTGACTTCATAGAACATCCCTTAATGCAAGAAGGTTTTGGCCCATGGAATGGACTTTATACGCTGAGAGATTTCAGGGACGTGGAGGAAGTATTGCCCACCTTCCAAGTGAAGTTGACCCCATATCTCACTTTGTATCAAAACCAGAGCCCATGTTCTCCCTTCCCTCAGAAATCTGCTGTGAAAAGCCTGGGAATCCTTGCTGATTGAGAACTGGTGACCTTGGGGCCAAGCACAGCTCCTGCTTTCATGTAATTTACAGATTCCCGGACCACTCTTTTTTACAATTTTGAATTCTGTTGCTTATTTTAGGATCTTCTTGGCAAAGAGCAGTGGCTGAACTATTGTCTTGCAGTTGAGCAGAAAACCAGCATTTATTGTATTTCTCCAATGTTTTGTTTATATAGCTTTCCTGGGATTTGGATCCGGCTCTGTGACTTGAAAGGTGGGAGCTACGTGCACACCTCTGTGTGTGTGTGTGTGTGTTGGGGGTAAGTGAACGTGCCCCCCCACACACGTTAATGAACGTGGAGAGAGAGCCAGATCTACTTCCTGGGGAGCCCTGCTGAAGGTTCCTGTTGTTACAGAGGTCCCCCTCACAAAGTCAAACACAATGATTCCCAAAGGATCCCTACAGAAGTGGGTGGAAGGTCAGTGTTTCTTGTCACTTTGTGGTTTTGAACATGAGACCCACAGCCTCCAGTGTGCTGTGCTTTCCTTGGCCGATCACATCAAGGTGGCTGTGCTAACATACTGTCTAACCCTGCCTCATTCTGCACTGATAGAACCCCAGAGACCACATCAGCAACGTCGTTCTTTCCCT
>NW_006778796.1:688560-713570 GCF_000442215.2 Lipotes vexillifer
TTTCCCTAATAGCTAAATCTAATTCAGTTCATCCTCCTAACCTCTGGGTCTGTCTTCTAAGTACCAAACTCTGCCCAAAGTTGATCATTCCCTGAAAAATGTTAAGCTTGACAATCATTTCCTTTAGGGACTTTAAATAATGAACTATTCAGCTGGGATAATGATGTGACAATTTGCAGGCAAATGTGGGCGTAGATGTCTGCGTCCTTGTGAATAGGTATGAAAAAAGAGTTTATTTCCTTGAAACATTAGGACTTCTGTCTCACCTCCCCCTCTCCATAAAGAAAAGAGAGATGAAAATAGAATTCAAAATTTAAAATAAACGGAAGAGATTTTAAAGAGTTAAAACATTTGCAGAATACTCTTTCGAACCTCAATAAATAAATGGTTGCTGAATCTCAGACTCTTTTGGTCTTTCTTCCTGGTGGTTGGACCCGTTTAAATTTGTCCTTATGAAGACCACACAACCCACATTTCAGAGAAGCCCCACATTTTTATTCTGTTTCATTGTCTCCCTGGGATCCGACTTTGATTTGGAATGTATGGTTGCTGTGGCTACAGTACATGGTTAACATTTTTTTTAAAATTAATTAATTTATTTTGGCTGCGTTGGGTCTTTGTTGCTGTGTACGGGCTTTCTCTAGTTGTGGCGAGCGGGGGCTACTCCTCATTGCGGTGCGCGGGCTTCTCATTGTCGTGGCTTCTCTTGTTGTGGAGCACGGGCTGTAGGCACACAGGCTTCAGTAGTTGTGGCATGTGGGCTTAGTTGCTCCGCGGCATTACATGGTTAACTTTGATAAGGATGCTATTTTAATCTTTGTATTTTTATGAAGTGTACACACACAAGCAAAATACACACATGCACATAATTCACAAACAATCTTCACCATCTGTTCATCAAGGTAAAGTGTCATCAGAAGCACAGACTAGCTGGTTGTAAAATTTCTTTCTAGAAGATTTCCAGGTGGTTGAAATAAACACAAATTAGACAGTAGAAAACTCTTAATGTATATTGGTCTAGGAACTTAGGAACTGAAAGAATTAATACATAGAGAGCTATACAACACACCCAGGGCCCCTAAATCCACAGTAACTACAACAATAATAATATACAATGCTGTAAGTTCATTAAAATCTATTCTATCATGCACAGAAAAGTACCTGGTTAAAGCTGTTAAATATATGACAGTAGAGGGGGGTTCTGGTATTTCAGTGCAATATATCACATTTGGAAATGAATGGATATAAAAATATATATTTTTTGCTTTCAAAAAGTGGAACAAAGCAAAACATAAGCCTTTTCTGCTAAACTATAAAAGTGTAATCAGCAGTTGGTCTGCTGTGATCTAATAAGGCATGGTCATTCACACTTTCTCTGTCTATTCATTCCACTTAGCTCCAACCTTAACATACAGTAGCATATATGTATGTGTTTAGCATCAGAAGAATCATGTCTTCTTCCATGAATTTCTTGTAAATATTATCATCCACTTGAAAGCATCTTTGATATAATTTCCTCCATAATTTTTTCATTGCTTTTGTTTTTTTTGGTCCCTCTTAACTAAGGAAACACCAGGAAGATATTGAAGTTTCTCCATGGCTAATTTTCAATTTCCATTTTGGAGTCATTTTTGAATTTTCAGTGTTGCAGCACCTGAGAAGCAATTGTATTAGGTCATTAACATGGAAATCTTAAAATATGGTCCTTATGTTGTTCTCTATTTTTTTCTTTTCCTTCTAGTTTCCTCCATCTCTCCCTTCTTTCTTCCTTTCTTCTTGCCTTCCTTCCTTCCTTCCTTCCTAGAATTCACTGAAGTATTTCCTAGGTCCTAGCCTTTCACTTATTATTTTAATCAAAGCTTATCTTTGGGCCCAGGGTGTGAAAAGTAAAAATGTCTCTGAAATTCTATTTTACAATATAGACAGAGAAGTTGGCTTGAGTTTCACTTAAATACTATACACATTCGGTATCACACAAGGGGTGGGTGTAGGGCTGCAACATAAATGTAACAATTCCTTTTAGTCTGTATTTACAAAAGAAAGCCCCTTCCCTAATGAAAAAGTCTCTTCAGCATCTGTTCCCTGAAGCCTGCGGAGAAAACATTTTATCCATGGCTTGGAAAGGATCTCTTTTTCAGAGAACGTCCACTGTTCCCCAAGAGGTTCCATGGGCTGGATTCTCCTGTTCTTAGTTGAGCAATGAATAAGCACTGGATGTGTTTTCCAGGGATGAGCTGGTTATTTCCGGGGTGGAGACATTGTATGTTCCTGAAAAACAGAACAGCAGCTCAGCTGAAGGCCAAGTCTTCATGATTACTGGCGTGTGAACCTCTGCTAATGGACCAGGGGGCGCTCTACTCCAGGAGCCAGGTAAGCTCAGGCCATGCCTGGATAGGAACACATGCCTGCCCTCCTCCCCAGACCCAGAAGTCCTGGAGAACAAACAAAGCTGTTCTCAAGCATGCGTGGCGGCCGACAAGACAAGCACTAACTATTTCACATCATACCAGCAGCCAGATTTCTACAAAAGACAGGGAGATCGTGACAGGGGCAGCCCTCTGCATGCCACCACATGCACTGGCCTGGGGGCATGCGTGGGAGGGAATATCCCTGGCCCCTTTGGGTTGGTGTGACTTTGGGAAGCTCTTGGGAGGGGCCTGGGGGCTGAGCTGGGGAAAGGGAGAAAAGGAAAGAAAAGAGAAAATTACAGAAGAAAAGGCAGGACGGAAAAAGCAGCAGGAGTCAGAGAATGCCAACAAAAGTGCTGAGGATGAGTGTAGCAGGGCGGGTGGCCCGCGAGCTACTGCACAGGCTCGTGTCAGCGGGGGGGTGGGGACTGAACACGGGGACAGTAGGGGCTGTGTGTTGGGCAGGGGAAGCCACACAGTGCCCACCCTACCATCAGATGGGCGGACTGCCACGGCTAACAAGGTTTCCATCATTGCGTGGGGGGCCCTTTGTCGCTGCTGACAACACAAACCAAAGTTACAGTGATTATGGAACCCTCAAATAGGCCAACCTGGATCTGCATTAATGACCCTGAAAGGCTAAGTGGCAATGGCCGGGGCTCTCAGGCCCCGGGACCTCGGGAACAGGACCCCAACTCTTGATCTGACTGGCTTAGAAACAATGAACACATTTTATTGACCTTACATATTGCATAATTCTGATTCTGTGGAATCGTTTCATAGAGTTTTCACTGTTCTTGCTTTAATGCAAACGGTAAACATGATCCAGGGACAGTGCTGGCCAAAGGGAATAGTTCTAACATACCCTGGAGATTTGATCATTTCACAACAGGTCCAATCAAAAGTGAAGGCCCTCCAGTTTCATGAGTAATGCATCAAAATGCAGCTCAAAACACCAAGTTCTCTGGAGTTTCAATAATTAATAGGCATTCTCAAAATTGCTTTATATGACTTAGTCAGGAAGGCTTTTGATACATTTCTTCATTTGTGAGATTTGTTCAGTTTTGAGGCGCTGAAAGGAAGTCTGGTGCCTATTTTCCTAAGGGGAGGAGGTGGTGGTGACATGGGACAGGAGTTTCAGCTTGCCAGAATAGCTGAGACCCACTGCCCAAAGTCATTAACATTCTTTATCTTATGTCTACAAGGAGGAATGTTCACTGCGCCATGCCCCTAATAGAACAGCTAAGTTGGGTGATCCCTCATATGTATGCACAGTTTTATAAATGTCGATGTGTAAAAGCAGCACACTCCAAAAAAAGAAAAGGGAAAAAAAAGGGAAATGAAACTCACAGCATGGGATCCTATGGTAGGATTCTCTAAATATATTCTTCGCTGCCCTGTAACCCATAAACATGACCTACCTATTCTTATATAACAGGAATAGAAGAGAACTCCGTGTTTGACCAGGCCAGCAATTTACAGTTCCCAGTTTTATGGTGGGTACAGTTTTTATGGAGAGCTCTCCACAGGTTGAAGGCAACTGCCCTCTGTACCAACCCCTTGGTTGTTTGGGAAAAATATAAGCAAGTATTTAAGCTCTGCCCCAAATAAGGCCATTATGGGTCAATGCCATGAAGTGGGCAGTGGGACAGTAGGGGTGTGAGATTCCCCCCAGGGCAAATATGTTTAGGTCAACCCAGGAAACATCTAGAGGTCAGCACGTACCTGTTTTACCAAACAAATTGTTAAATCTTCTTGATATTGGAGAACTCATAGAAAATACAGGAGTAGATGAACCTAGGGATGTTGACTAGAAAAGAAAAAAAGAATTACAAAGCAAACGTGTTAGACCAAGGCCCAGTTTTGATCTGTAGGATGATTCGTTTGCTGCCTGCTAGTGGTCATTGACTGCATCTTTCATTTCACTTTAAGGAGAGAACCTGGATGAGCATGAATTTCTATTTCAGACAAATTAAGCAGGGGAGCCACCTTTTGAAACACTGTAACGTCACCACCAGTAGTAGGGAAATAGCTTCCAAATACATTTTTTACTGTTTGATAGGGTTTATTATCTTCTGACATAGGAAAACAAATATATTTAAGTGCAATAGTTATTTTCCAAGATGAACTACAGGAAATTCTATTCATCATTATTCTTCAAATGTTGTTCTTTATGGCCTTGAGTTTCCCCAGAAGAGTGCTTTTCATTGAAATTTGGTTTTAACCTCCAGTTGATATT
This sequence comes from Lipotes vexillifer, assembly GCF_000442215.2. NCBI lineage: Eukaryota > Metazoa > Chordata > Mammalia > Artiodactyla > Lipotidae > Lipotes > Lipotes vexillifer. Next base: position 693,208 of record NW_006778796.1, read on the forward strand.
ATCTGTGCTATTTGTAACCTCTATTTAAAGATGTGGGGACAGCATCTTAATGCTAGTTCTGTTCTGACTATGCTTAATAGGCAGAATCAGGTAAGAAGAAAATACAGTGGAATAATCTATGTTATAATTGGTAGTGGAGAGAGAGGGGTTTGTGTAAATGTCTACAAAGGAAGTATTTACCTTTGAGTGCTGTGAAGACCATCTCGACAGTGAAAACTTATTCAGCAAGGCTTCCTGTACCTGCATCATTTAAAAGAAGCCATTGTCAACTCAACATGTCACTGCAATTTAGACTTTTCTAGAATCATGACTGTCACTGTTCTTACCTTCTGATCCCAGAGGCATCCGAAGAGTAAAATGAATAATCCCTGAAAAAAGAATTGGGAAGAAGTGCATTTTAATCATATTAATAATATTAATCATAATATAATTATTAATGATATTAATTATATTCTAATTATTAATGATATTAATGATATTAATCATATTCTAGTCCAGCAAACTAGGAAGTATTGTTCACCTGCCGTAGAATTTGTACCACCTCTTTCCACATCTGCATCTATGGTCCAGTAGATGACAATGTAGTAGGTCCACACCAAGGGACCTTTGAAGTTATAATGTCATAAGGATATTTTCAATTTCCCTATTTCCACCCAACTGTGCGCTGGAGATCCTGCTGGTTATGTTATTAAACTACCTCTTATGTCTACAGTAGCCCTCATGTAGTTGTGATGAGAACATAGGGCATGAGGTGGAATAATCAGTCCATTCTAGTCAAGGCATATTATAAACATCACTAGACATGAGCCTTAGAGTTTGGAGACATGGGCCCAGTAGCAGAAGTTAGGATTTGCATGGTCTTGGCATTAGCATCTAGGGCAATGTCTCGGCATCACCTCCAGATGCCCTGGATCCTCACCAGCTCATGGGGACCTAGGCCTACCACTGATCTACTGGTTGAATCAGGATTAAGCATCCCCTTCCTTGTGTTCCAAAGGCTTGTTGTCTGTACCTCTGCTAAAGCCCACCTAACAATGTGGCTTGTATTATAGCTACGTGCTGCTGGAGAGCAAAGAGAATGTCTTTTTCATTTTCACATAATGGAGCAAAATGTCTGCCTTACATAGAGCATTCATTCTTTCATCCTTCAGAAAAATGTTTCCTGAGAACCCACTATGTGGTACAGAGCCTTCATTTCATTTGCCAAATGGTTACTGAGCATCTAGTCTGTGCCAAGGTCTTTGCAGGCACTAGGGATGTACTGATAAATAAGACAGATGCTGCCGCTGACCTCACCAAGGCAGAGCTCATTTAATGCTTGTGGAAATTAACTGGAGAGATTGTTTGGTTTAATGGTGGTATTTTCATTTAGGAGATAATAAACGGCATCAAGATAATGTTAAATAAATAGCAGAATCCAGTGTAGGGAAGGAACTTTCCTCCTATTTGTATTATCAGGGCATTTAGAAGAGAGGTGCACATGCAACTAAATTATAATGCAGGTGATAAGAGGCATGCGGTTCCATGGGAGCAGAGGAATGCGCCCTTTCTATTTCACTGAGTTCTTGTCATTACCGTTCTTTAGGGCTAGGGCCTCCTATGAACAAAAGTCCTTCCCCGTTCCTACCCCTGTTTGTGTTTCTATCATTATAGATCCTTCCTGAGAGCGCTGCCCTGCAGAACGTACCTGGAAGGCATTGAGGAGGGTAAATACAATATGGAAGACAGCATTGCTCCCCTGGAACACGGTGGCGAGACCGAAACCCCAGGTGAGCCCCAAGAGCGGTGTGAGGACCCCGATGCTCTTGGTGATCTGGAACAGGCTGCTTTTTTCCTGCTTGCTCGGCTTGTCCCCGATGGAAGGTCTCAGGATCTTGGTGATGACCACGACCGTGATGGTCACGTTGACCACCACAATGATCAGTGCTGGGATAACGAAGGCCAGCAGGGCCTTGGTATCCTCCCAGTTGAGCCAACAGGCATTTTTCCTCGTGTAGACCTCCCGGGGCTGGGTGGCCCCCACCGTGATGACGGAGATGACCAGAGGGCAACCGTAGCCGAGAGAAAACGCAATGGCCTTCTGAATGGACTTGCTCATGTCATGCAGGATGAAAACCAAGCGGTAGAAGAGGATGAGGCCCAGAGTCAGCATCCAGAAGAAGACGCTGAGGTAGGAGAAGTGGACAAAGAAGGTGGCAGCCACACACGCCGTCTGGTTGAGTGGGTAGTGGTAGTTGCGGATGGCGGCCGCCACGATGAACCAGACGTCGGCGACCAGGAGGGAGGCCGTAATGTTCACGATGCAGATGTGACGCATGGAGGAAGTCCGGTTCTTGGTGACCGATTTCCACACCACGGCTTCCACAGCGAGGCAGGCTGCCAAGCTCAAGATGGAAAAGCACAGCCCGATGTAGGAAATGATATCCAGTAGTATTTTCAGGAGAGAATCAGGGTCTGGGGAATCAGGGGACATGAGGATGGAGAATGATGTGAGGTGGTCACAGCTGCAGGACACACTGTCCTCGGTGACTTCTTCAACATAACACCCACTGCTGTCCCACCCCCCTGTGTGGTTGGCGAGGTTGAAGTTCCAGAAGACACACCTCGGTACCCCGCCCGAAGGGTTGTTGTTTTTGAAAGTCATCGAAATCCTGAATGGCGTGGTTATATTGTGGCTGACAGTGGTTGTCATTACTAAGCTGTTTGCAAAAGTCTTTCCTGGAACATCCTGGGCGAGGATGGTTTTGAGAGTTGGGAAAGCCACGGTGACGATAAATGAATCTGGTTGCAGGTGTTCCAGCTGGCATTCATTAATGGTCACATTGCCCCAGAGGTCAGAGTCTAAGAAAACAAAGCTCTGTGTGTAGGATTTGGGGTGGCCAGATTTTATGACCATGCTCTTCATCTGAACATTAGGTTGGGAGATGGTGCTATCTTCTGACCGCAAGGCTCGGGAAAATCTTTCCACTGAATCCAGTAACTGTGAGCTCTGATTGGTCTTTTGCTCTTGTGACATCATCCAGGTATTCAAAACGGGTTTGCCGAGGATGACGTTGACCGTGGAGAGGACGTGCTGTAATTGACAAGGCACGGGATCAAACCAACCGAATGTTTTCAATCATAAGAGAGAAAAAGAGAACATCTCCCTGGAAACTGGTTAAGTGGGTACAGGGAAGAAGAAAACAGAAGAGAACAATGCAGCATCGCAGGCTGTGGAGGACTCTGATCCACCTTCTTATGGAGGGAATTAGCAGGAGACGGGTCCTCACAACTGCGAGACTTACTAAACATTTAGCAGTCGTGACGGTGAGAACTGCCCCCACCTCTCACTAAGGTCGACTCAGCAGGCTGACAGAGATATTTATTAATTGTTTTATTTTATTTTAAATCTCAAGCCTGTAAAGGCTTTTGGGTGGGTGGTATCTCACCAGAAAGTGTGAGGTATTCTCGGAAGACCCTCTCAAACGCTGAGCATCAAATACGCCATGCGAGTATTGTGAAAGGCATCTTTCTTTTTAGCTCAACATTTTGATTCTCTCTCCCATAAACCTGGAATTGTCATTTGTGGCTTCTCTCCATGGAGAGAAGTGGCCTTTTCTCTCTGCCCTTCTTTGCCTTGTTCTGTTCTCTGAAATGATGAACCCTGCAGTTAGTTGAATGGTGGCCCTTATTTGGAGAAAACCTTATTTGGAGAAAGCGTCTTTGTAGATGTAATTAAGGATCTTGAGAGAAAAATCAACCTGGATTACCTAAATGGGCCCTAAGTCCAAGTATCCTTATGAGAGACAGAAGAGGAGAAAGTAAATGGAGAAGAGAAGGTCATGTGAAGACAAAGCCAGAGGTTAGTATGAAGTTTGTTACAGCAGCCGTAGGAAATCTGTATAAGCTCCTTAGACTCCTGGTACCCAAGCTGCTTGCCAGTTACCTCTGGTTGCGTTTGGCCAATGAGAAGCATCGGTAGGAGATGAGAGGGTGAGAGAAGAAAGAAGCTGAGATATATTTTTCCTGCTACCTGCTGCACCTTCATTTCACTCTCAGCACACCGTTGGTGATAGTTACATACTTCCAATACTGTAGTTCCTGCTCAGTGATCCCTCCTCCAACGCTATGGGTGCACTATTTCCTCTCCTTTCCACATTAATCCTCAGGGTAGTAAGGGCTTCTAAATGTAGCTGGTCTCTGGGTGCCTTACACGTTTTTTTGTTTTTTTGTTTTTAATTCCTGGTTTTACCTCTGTAAGTATCCCTTCATTAAAGTCTCTTCATGTGAACTCTGGTGGGTGAATTCTCTTTCCTCTCAGAATGCTGATTGCTTCAAAGATCATGTTTTGTGAGAGACCATTGAGAATCCTGCCTTGTACATATTCTGAAAACCTTTCATTCCTAGTTTTCTTAGAAAGCAGGTAAGAATTCATTCTCTTTTAATGAAGAAACTAAAACAGACCTTCTCTAAAGAAATCTTTAAGATCCCAAAATGTACACTGAAAATATTCACTGATATGCTAAAAGCCAGAGCTGGCAAAGCGTTGCTCGGGAAAAGACAGAGAAGTGGCAATGGAGAGAAGTTATGTTTCTTGACCCCAAGTCCTGAGGGATGAAAAGACAAGACCCCAAACTCCTGCAAGGCTTAAGCAAACTCACCATCATCATTTCTGAATTCACTTGGGTTGGAACTGTTGAGAGCAAATCAAGGATGTTAATAATGGCTCCCAGGCTCCCAGGAAATGAGTTGGCTTCAAGTTTCATGTGGTTTGTGCTAATGGAAAGATTCTTTAGGTATGAAGGGAGCTTCTCATCCTGAGAGGGGCTCTTCATCAAAGCCTAGTAAAACAAAAGCCGACACAGAAAAAAAAACAAAAAACTTGCCCATCAGTCATCAAATACTGCTGATACAGCCATGACAAAAATCTCTCACATCTGAGTTTCCTTTTTGATTCCTCCATTCTCATAAGTATATCCCATAAGGTAATGTACTTATCTCTTAAACTGTGCTTGCTCTTCAGAATGGAATATTACATGAGACCTCACACATAGAAGGGGAACGGTAGAGCATATGTCAACCTGATGACTAGTTGAAAAGAAAAAGGAAGGGAAGTAGATATGATTGCTAGAGAACTAGATTAAAGTTGCATGAAATTGTCACTTGATTGTCTGTATGAAAGCACATTTGCCACTCTGGGGTTTCTATTCCAAATTTCCTGGGACAGTTCTGGTTTATATCTGATGTCCCAGTGTAATTATAAATAGTGCCCTCTTTTATTTTCAAAAATGATACAAATGAACTTATATACAAAACAGAAATAGACCCATATACATAGAAATCAAACTTAAGGTTTTTATCAAAGGGGAAACGGGGGGAGGGAAAATTAGGACCAACAAGGACCTACTGTGTAGCACAGGGAACTATACTCAATATTTTGTAATAACTTATAACGGAAAATATTCTTTTTTAGATTCTTTTCCCTAACACAACATTGTAAATTAACTATACTTCAATAAAACAAACACACACACACACACACAAACAAAAAAACCAAAAAGCAAAAAGTATCCTGGTTTAGATGATAAATTATATGGTCACCTTATCTATAATGATCACATTTGTGTTTTCTAACTATCTGACTCCTCACTATAATTAAAGAATGAACTAAAAGTTGGTCTTCTCCATGAAGAACTCTGATGAGTGCTCTAACCCAGGGGAGTTTCTTCCTCTGAATGCAGAAGTATTTGTTTTACTTAACGGAATTTACATTTGTGACATCTCTACCAATGTCATCCTGTGTTTTAATTTCAATCTCTCTCCCGTTAAATGATAAGCTCCGTAACAATGGGAACCATGTGTTGCATTTCTTTATATCCTTCTCATATCTCATAATCCCTAACATAGTCATTTAACTTCGTATGTAGTAGGTATTCAATAACATATGTTGAATGGATAAATTAGACGGAGCATGATAGGTCAGCATGCCCCCTTTCCATTGAAAGGGTATGTAGTATCTAGAATTGGGACCAGGGCCCAATGTTGAGTTCAAATTATAATTTCTATCTTCCTCAATTGGGATAGTTTATATCCCCGATGCTTTACCCATCAAGGTCTAACTCAGATGCCAAGTTTTTCAAGCAGAACTTCCTGATGATCCTAGCCCCAATTGATACATATATAACATCTATATTCCGTATCCAATCAGAGGTCAAGTTTTGATTTGGCCTCTTTACCCTGAGAGCACCTATAATAATGCTTTATACATAGTCGGTACTTTAATGAATTTGATGTGAGACAAGAGATAATTAGATAAAATGCAAACCAATATCATCCTTTTCTCTCAGTCCTTCCCCCCAGGATGCGAGGATTTGGAGCTAACCAGATGTTAGCCCCAAATATAGCTCACGGTCTGAAGATGTTACCACGAGCTATAACCCTACTAATTGCCTCATTTATTGTAACTCATGGAATTTTAGGCGTCTCGAACTTTCAGCAGCTTAAGTATGAGAGGTAATTTATATTTATTTTGATGAAGTGAAACGTGTTTTTCCTACCACATGGCAGTAACCTCTATTCTAGGTAAGAGAGGTCAGCTAGGCCCTTCTATAACTATAGGTTACCTCTAAGGATTAAGGAAATCTCAGACTTGTAAAAGCGTAAAGCCCAACTATTTTTTTTTGACTGATGAACCTTACTTTTTGTGCTGCTCCCCTTTCTGAAAAGATTAGCGCTATTAGCTTGATATAAAAATTCTTCAAAGGAGAGCAGTTAGAAGGGATAACACGACTTCCATCTTGGAGGTAATGGAAACAAGGTATTAACAAGGTGACGCTGTACAGCTGGTCCTAGGGCAGAACACGTATTTCGCTGCCTCCATATCTGGATTCAAGCAAAATATTCAGCATTTCTAGGGTTGCATCTTCTTTGGAATTAAATAAGTACAGGTTTGAGAGAAACACAAAGCAGCTCAAAGCCCATTTTCCTAAGTGCTGAGAAACAGGATCAGCTATAGACACATCTCCCCACCAAGAGTTCAGAGTCAAGTGTTTAAGAATCACCTCAGGGGGCTTCCCGGGGCTTCCCTGGTGGCGCAGTGGTTGAGAGTCCGCCTGCTAATGCAGGGGACACGGGTTCGAGCCCTGGTCCGGGAGGATCCCACATGCCGCGGAGCAGCTAGGCCCGTGAGCCACAGCTGCTGAGCCTGCGCGTCCGGAGCCTGTGTGCTCCGCGACGAGAGAGGCCGCGACAGTGAGAGGCCCGCGCACCGCGATGAAGAGCGGCCCCCGCTCGCCGCAACTAGAGAAAGCCCTCGCACAGAAACGAAGACCCAACACAGCAAAAATAAATAAAATAAATTAATAAACTCCTACCCCCAACATCTTCTAAAAAAAAAAAAAAAAAAGAATCACCTCAGCCAGCCGGAGCAGAGCATTTATTGGGGCAGAGATGCAATTGTTTTTCTTGACCTTCCACTGGGAGCCCACACATCTGTAAGTTATGATCCCGCCAATGGGGCTCCCAGGGATTCTGGGAACGTTAGAGAACTGGCAAAGCTTCTGGATGACTTTTCCGGGTTCCCCAACACCTATGATAGGATCTTGGCATGTGACGTTCTCCCCTGCATTGTAAAAATGGACATAAAAAGGACAATTGAAAAGAGGAGAAAAGATAGTGGAAATAGGGTCAGGCTTAGGTAGAGCTTTGATCTTTGAACCCATCTTTTTTCCTTTCAGTGACCTTTTCGGAGTTGCCCAATTTCTTTATTTTGCCCCTGATTTTCTAAAGCCCCTTAGGGCTTTCCATGCAAATCCTATTCTAATCTGCGCTGGCTTTTTCTAACAGAATTTATTTCCTCAACGCCTCATTCCCACCTCTGACCGCCAGGAATCTTCTCTCTGATGCCTGTAAAATCTAGGCCATGGAAAATAATGGGAGCTTGATGTGTACTCATCCAGATGAAAGATAGGCAGGTTAACAAGGGTCTTAGGGACATAATGACTTAATCCAAGGGATTCTCAACTCTGGTGTATTAGAATCTTCAGAGGAGCTTGGAAAATACCAATGTCCAGGCTCACTCCAGCCCAAGTAGATCAAAACCTCTTGGGCTGGAATTCAGGCATCAGCAGTTTTTTAAGCTTCCCCGGTGATTCTGGGTGCAGCCAAGTTTGAGAAGCACCACCTTAATCCAAGGATATAATTAGTAGTAGGAATTCCAGGCACCCATGACCTGGATATTCTGGGCAATATTCCTAAGCATTTATTCTTCCTGGTTTCCCTTAAGGATGACTTTTCTTTACCTCTACTCAAGACAGACTTGAATGGGAAAATGGCATTTATTGCAGAATCTCTAGTCTCCAAGGGACCCTGACTCTCTGATGAGCAGAACCCCCCTCTCATCATCTTTTAAATTTAGCATGAATTGAGTTCTTAGCCATTGTGTAAAATCTTAGAATACCTAAGTAATGTTCTATTAGGAAAAAGAGGAGGAATCAGACTTGGTATGAAGAAAGAAGAGCAGAACAAAGGTAAGTGAATAAAACATGATGATGTCTAGGCTGAGATGGAAGGACAGTGGAGAAATGACCTTGGCTGCCCCCTGGAAGAGGTGTGCTTGGTGGGGTCCAGAGGACAGTGACTCAGAGAGACAGGGAGCTCTAAGTTGCTTCCTACTTTGTTGTCTAGGGCTCAGATACCAACAGATGTTGAGAAGGACTTCAAATCCCTCAGTAAACTCAAACAAGCTTGGTAATGGAGCCATGGATCCTACAGACATCACGGGTTCTATTAGAGAGAAGATTTCTGCGGGGAGGGGATCGCTTATGATGCAAGACCAGGAGCATCCTTTATCCACTTGCCCCTCGGTTGCTACTGAGGAGAGCTCTTCGGTATGGGTTATTACAGAGATGGCTCCACAAATCACGACCTTTTACCTTGAAAATAGTATTTAGGGGGATATTGGCTCAGTGATGACAAAGAATGGGAAAGACAGTTTCTGATTCTTTTTACGTAGCCCTTTTTACATAGTTTCTGATTCTTTTTACGTACGGAAATATGGCTTCATCTGCAAGGCTTTCTTGATCAATTTCTCCCCACCTAATCACTAGCAGAGTTAAACCAGGCAGGCTCTTCTAGCCACCCACAACTGTCTCTAGTTTAGAATCTACCACATTATATGTGATAACATTTTAAAATCACATTTATCTCTCCCCTAGGCTTGAGGCCAAGAAACATAGCTTATTTCTTTTTAAAGCCCCATGCTTAGCTCAAGGCTTGCTACATGAAAGTGATTAACATATATTTATTGATGGATGAATGAGGGAGTGAATGAATACATGAATCCCTGCTCGTGACTATAACATTTTAAAATAATTTAAAATGCTCTCACCAGGAACCAGATGAAGCTTCATAGATGGGCTCCGGACTGAATTATTAGCGGTATTGGTAATGTGACAAAACACATCCATATTTTCTGGACAGGAAATTGAGTTTGCCACAAAATGGTGTTTGTAGCACACTTGCTTTCCATTAACTTCTTTTGCTAAGGTACAATGAAAGAATGAAGTCACAGCATTAATATTCAAAGCACAAATTTTGTTAAAATCATCCAATGTGGATAAACTTGTCCAAACTTTTCCCAAGAATGTGCCACATTCATTTTAATGTGGTTTTCAAAATGCCTCTAGCCTAGAAGTAGCAGTGAATGCATGCGTGTTGAACACAGAATGTTAAAACGCTTAAATAGTTCGGTACCCAGATTGATTTCATATCCCCCCTACCATGCAGCCTTCTCTAAATTGTCCGGTCTTTATGGGATCCCCATTTTTCTGAACTTCCATTGTCCTTTCTATCTGTAGTGCTCATTTTGTATATTTAATGCTCTATGTATTTTCTTTTACGACATATGCCCTTCTAGATATCAATACACATGCCCCACTTTTGTCTCCTTTTCATTGCCTACTGTTATGTTTTGTATTAAGCATAGGTCCCACAGAACAGTTCTTGAAAGTATGAATGAGCTTATAAATCCCTCGTGAAGGTGTCCATGCATTACGATTTGTGGTTGTGAGTTCATATTTGGTTGACCTTAATCTACATGAATCCTGAGGGATCTGGATGGAGGGTACATTCTACCAGAGAGGATTTAAATTTTTTGGCCAGGTACCACTGAGTGCTACCAACGGACTACTTTAAGTTAATAACTCCTCAGCTTGGAGTTATTGGACCACATAGGTTGTATAAATTCAAGCCCCAAATCTGAATGAAGGCAGGACAGTTATCTCAGGGGAAATTGTTGCCCACCCAGCACTGAGGCTCTTAACTCTGGCAGATGAATTTTGTTTTTCTAGCTTCTTCTTTTACGAGCATGTCATTGTCTGAGGGTCCTGACATTGTGCTGATGGGGTAGGTTGCCTTAGTTACTGCGTTGGGAGCAAGGCCTTTTCTTTCATACACTTCGGAGCCTTAAAATTCAAATTCAAGATTCTGAGGTTTCTGGGCTTCCCTGGTGGCACAGTGGTTGAGAATCTGCCTGCCGATGCAGGGGACACGAGTTCGAACCCTGGTCTGGGAAGATCCCACATGCCGCGGAGCAGCTAGGCCCGTGAGCCACAACTACTGAGCCTGCGCGTCTGGAGCCTGTGCTCCACAACGAGAGGCCGCGATAGTGAGAGGCCCGCGCACTGCGATGAAGAGTGGCCCCCTCTCGCCGCAACTAGAGAAAGCCCTCGCACAGAAACGAAGACCCAACACAGTCAAAAATAATAAATAAATTAATTAAAAAAAAAAAGATTCCGAGGTTTCTGATATTGGCAGATGCCCTCAGGGGAACTCCAGCATTAGCTAAAGCATTACCTCTATTTTTCTTTTCGTCTATGTTTTTGACTCTTGGTTATTTCTCTTACTCTCTTGCCTGCTCAACTGTGCATTTAAAAGGATTTTTGCCATACTTTTTTTTTTTTTTCTGCTGTACCTGGGCCTCTCACCGCTGTGGCCTCTCCCGTTGCGGAGCACAGGCTCCGGACGCGCAGGCTCAGCGGCCATGGCTCACGGGCCCAGCCGCTCCGCGGCATGTGGGATCTTCCCAGACCGGGGCACGAACCCACGTCCCCTGCATCGGCAGGCGGACTCTCGACCACTGCGCCACCAGGGAAGCCCCTGCCATACTTTTATTGCATGCTGACTCATAGCATAGAGGGAGGGGTGATCAGAATATCGAGTCTACTATACTGAGCACGTAGAAGGCTTGTGACGGTAACTTAACACTACCTTCAACAGCTGTCACTAAAAACAGTGGGCTCCACCCTCACAAACTCTCAAGATTTTGTCACAAACCAGTGAGCCACTGGTCACATAGCAAAATAGAAGGCAATAAAGCTTCATGGGCTTCCCTCTGTTATATTATGTCTCTGAAGCAATCCCTCTGTCTCTTTACCCCTATTTTAAGAGTAAAGTTTTAGACTCGACATATATGGAATCATGTGTCCTTACAATTCAGCAGTGGGCATCTTACCAGCAGGAAAGTACGAGGAACCAGCTTGGAAAATGACCTTGTAGTCTCTGTCCTCCTCAATGCAGCACTTGATGTGACGGGAGCTTGTGCATGGAATGGCAGCTTCCAAAGGATCAACCATGATATTGGGCTTTAGGGGCAGCGGGTGGACGGTGACATCTTTGGCCATGACACTGTATGAATTCTTGTATCGAAATATGCAGTGATAGGTTCCTGAGTGGAAGGAAGCCAAGATGAGATGGAACGAAGTCATCGCTCCAAATAGACATTTGCTGAGAAAGTTGAGAAGAGGCTTGGTTTTCCTTGTCAAGCTGGGGCACAGGCACAGCACCCGCTCCTGGGCCCTGGACTAGAAAATGCTCCATAGGTTCCCCTCCTGGGTTTGCTATGCATTTGAAGCGCTAGCTCATTGCCACCTAAATATTCACTTACTTTCGAATAAAATCAAGTGGCTTATCCAGAGTCATATAGCCTGTTGGCTATATCTGGTTCACAAAACCTACTCCAAGGCTCTTTCTTTAATCGGGGTTGCAGCGGGGGCGGAATGCGAATTTTGGTGTGTGCTGGGCTGGGGAGTTCTTTGAAGAAAGTTGCCAGTGAGAGGGAAATAGAGCACTGTGGTCTTGCGAGGCCCCCTTTCCCCATCTTTAAGGGAGTAGGTGCCTCTGGTCTGGGACCTCATGGCACCACTAAGGAATGTGGGGAGGGAGCGGGGAGGGAGGGAGAGAGGTTGACTGTGAGTTCTTGGGAGAGCTTGGTCTGTGGACTCTGAGATTAGATGTCTGACTCTTACCTAGAAAAGTCTAAAGAAGAGAGCGGGCCGACTTTGCAGGAGTGAAAAGAGAAGGCTGCAGCAGGAGTTGCCTGCACGCCCAGTGCTTGGTGAAGCAGAGCGGACTGTGGACAGGGCTTGGGTTGAGCTTCATGAAAGGAACTTTTCCTACGGGACTTCACACCAGAGCCCATCAGAGGATGAACCACCATTGGATCAGCTGTTGTCGGGACAGTGGACGATTATAACAGCATCTACAGTTAAGTAGGACCTTTCAATGTTCCTGACATTCCTTCTCCTTGCCCCGAATCTGGGGGAGCCAGAGGAGCTGCTAGCCAGAGGGAAAACACGTAGAATGAGAACAGAGAGGAAACGCTTTCTGATTCCCATTGGGAGGGAGGGGAAATTTACATTGAATATAAAATAAAAGTGTAGTCGATTTAGATGAGACTAGATGATTTTTAGCACCTGAGTCTGGGACTGTTTAATAGTTCAGTGTGACCAGAACAGCCACAGCTCTTCCTAAGTTATTGCCTGATAGTAGGAAAGGGCAGTTGGGCAGAGCAACTCTCCTGTGTGAGTTCAGCACAGGAGAAAAAGACTCCCATTTCCTGATTGTATCTACCAAGTCCAGCCAGATAATAAGTAGTTATTTCTACAATATTGCCTAGGCCTTATACGAAAAAGTAAAGAACTCATAGGATCTGGACTGATTAAGCTTATAATGAATGAAAAGCTTTAGAATAGAGTAGTTAAGAGTTGGCCTCTGTAGCAACACAGTCTCTGTTTCCCTTTGACTTTGCTGTCTACTAGATGTATAACCTCAGGTAGTTTCCTTAACCTCACTGGGCCTCAGTTTCCTCATCTGTGAAATGGAGATAATAATAGCACTCTCGATTCCTGGAGTGGAGCGAACAAAGAAGCAGTGAAGCAAAGCCTTTGTCCTATTCCTGTGTTTTCCTGGGACAGCAAAAAGAATGACAAGGACTCCTGGAGTCAGCTTTGCACAGAGGATTCTCAGGGCCAGTGGGTCACTGCCCACAACACTAGAGCTCCTTTCCGAGATGTAACCAATGACCGGAATCAGGGCTTAGGACAGCTTCCCTAACAGCCCTTGGGCTCAGTGCCAGGATAGGACCACTCAGTTAAATCTGCAGCCTGATTTGCTCTTTACCTGGGACTCTGAAGGTAATCAAGTTACCAGGCACCAAGTCTAAATGTCTTTGTGAGGGTTTGGTTCTAGAAGTATCTTGAAATGACATATAACAAAGTATCTTCAGGGGGTGAGTATATTGGAGTAGGGGAATGTAAGACCTCTGTTTTAGAAGGTCATTCAGGAGAATGATCTTGGGTGGGAGGGAGGCATGGGATGATGCTGTTACTATTGAGCATTTCCTTTGTGTAAATAAAGCAGGTGGTGCCACTTGTTGAGACAGTATGATTGGCATCGTGCCCCTCCCTGAGGAGCAGGTGGCTGGTATATTCCCTGCATGAGTCTGTGGTGAACACAGAGGAGGCAGGGCAGGTGCTCATCTCCCCACTGAAGAGCCGGCTACTCAGCCTGCACAGAGCCACCTCTGTGCCCTTTCAGATGCCTGACTGGGATACTGCTTCTTATGGATGTGTGGTCTTTTCATCTCTGGCTGTAATCTTACCCATGTGACCTAAGCTGTGACCATTATTCTTGACACTTTTTTGAGTGATAAGGCAAATCTCCCAGACCCAGGTGTACAGGGGCAGGGAGGATGGAGAGAGAGGTAGAATGATTAGGTAGTTTTGTTATTTTATTTTTGTGGTAACTTTACAGCATTTTAAAATTATATACTATATGTTTAAACATCTCCCTAAAAAAGGCTGACCTATATAACAATCTAAATGGGACTGTATCATTCTGCTACTACAAGGCGGGAGAGAATTCCCTTTGTAAAACTATGAATCCAAATAAATGACTGTTTACAAAAATAAATAAATAATAACACTCTCCTCTAGGTTTATTGTTTTAAATTAATTCATACACTTAAATACATAAAACAATATCTATCACATAGCAACAGCTCAAGAAATGTCAGCTATTATGGAAGCAATTCTATCAAATTCCCTTTTCTTTCAAGAATTTGCATTTCCTCCCAACCTAAACAATGTCTAGGGATAAGTAGAAAACAAAAATGTGTTTTTTCCCCCTTTGGAACCAGGCATATAAAATCTTTAGGCAGAATTTTTATACCTCAGTTGGGTGAAACACAAGAGTCTGGTAAAAATACTTTAAAAAAACAAACCTCTTAAGAGTTTGGAATTTACATATACAAATCACTAATACAGTAAGTCCCCCACATACGAACCTTTAAGCTGTGAACTTTCAGAGATAGGAACTTGCCCCTGTATGCCAGCTGTTGTACTGTACTACTGTACTTTTCAAGGTACTGTACTGTAAGATTAAAAATGTTTTCTTTATTTTTTGTGTTTTTTATGTATTTTTGGTGTGAAAAGTATTCTAAACCTATTACAGTACTGTACTATATAACTGATTGTGTTAGTTGGGTATCTAGGCTTAACTTCGTGGAACTTATGAACAAACTGGACTTACGAACGCGCTCTCGGAATGGAACTCGGTCACGTGTAGGGGACTTATTGTATATAAAATAGATGAACAGCAAGGACCTACTGTATAGCACGGGTACTATACTCAATATCTTGTAATAACGTATAATGGAAAAGAATCTAAAAAAGTATATGTGTGTGTGTGTGTGTGTGCGTGTGTGTGTGTGTAAAACTGAATCACTTTGCTGTACACTTGAAACTAACACAACATTGCAAATTAACTATGCTTCAATAAAAGAAAAATCCTCTTAACTTAATGGCAAAGCACAGACTCTAGAATCAAAGAGACTAGTTCTAATCCTGGCTCTACAGCTTAAACTGTGGAAACCTAGGCTCACTTTGCACATCTGTAAAATGGGAATAGTGACATCTTCCCCCGAAAGGCTGTTGCATTTAGTGTGAGTACATATGTCATATAGAGTGGCTGGAACAGGCATGGCCCAGGGCAGGCCCTCCATGGATGGTAATGATTACAGTGTGTTTCCAGGGGTCCAGGCATCAGGGTCCAGGGTACCTGGGCTTTCACTCACCATTCCACTCCCTGGTTGAGGTCTTGACTGTCAGCACCGACTCTGCTCCATTAGGATACCTCCTCGTGGTATAAAACCTTTTGTATATTTTAATTCCAGCAGAAGTGTTCCAGTACACCTCATCATAGTTACTCACATCACTGATGCACTTTATAGAAAAGCTTTGTCCCTCAGAAACAGAAATTGGGTCCGGGGTTATTTTTAGGTTGGCTAAAAGAATGCAAACAAAGCAGACAAAAGAAAACCAATAACAAGTAAAATGTTTAGTCTTTCTGGTGACATCAACACCTGAGTGAAATTTCACATAGAGACAGAAAGCATGGGCTGTCCTGACTCTAGTTGGGTCAGTGCAGGATTGGTACCTTGCTGCTCCGGAGCTTTACTTGTTTCTAGGCTGTTCTCGGTGGTGCTCTGAACTGTACCCATTTCCATCACATGCCTTGGGAACTCGCGCACTTCCCCTTTGTGGCTGGAATTATCTCCTAATGATCAGCAGGGCAAAAGGTTGTAAACTACGGTGTCGACTTAACCCAAACTCCCCTCCAACCTTTTCCAGGCACCTCAAGGGGGACTCAATGGCTCAGTTCTTATAATCACATCATTCTCTACTCTTCTAAAATAACTTCAAAAAATACCATACTGTATTTTAATTTCTCTCTTCTGTATCTCTTCTCCATAAAAATGTGAGCCCCTTAAGAGTAGGACCCTCTCATCTGCATCTTCACATCCCCAGCATTAGCACTGGGTCCAGTACCCAGCCAGTGCTTTCCAAGCAGACGAGTGGTTTTTGGAATTACATGTTAAGTACAGGGATCACAGCGTTTACTGCCCAAATAATTATACCTGGGCTGGGAAGTACAGGCATCCTAATTTATGTCCTTATTTACTCCTATTTCTGAGAATTTCCATGTAAGTTCATGAGGAACTAGTCACGGAAACTGTTAACAAGACCCTTATAAATATAAAAGCTTCTATGAACATTCTACTGGTTTTGCCTCTGGTTCTCGTTCTACTCCTCTTTGAGCATAGCTGTCATTTCAAAATGCCTTTCACTCTGTCTTCTCTACGTGAACAATGTCACACCTTGAGCCCACAGATGCTGGCCAGCTTTTCCAATCAGTGTGAAATCTTATTCTTAGCCATAAACAAAAGAAATCAGGGCTTTCCATAGTACCCTCCAGAAGTTGGGATTCAAATGTTCAGATGCAGCCCCAAAGTCACAGAGAAGGGATTCATATGCCCCTCATGTTGCCCTCCCTGGCTATAAGGATCTTGAGATGGTTTTCTAAGGCTGAGTTGTTTCTGAGGGTGGAAAGGAAAAGGCGCATGGAAGCCTCAGTCTGGTTCTCTTGATTCCAGATGAGAATCAAACTACCAGACTGGTGGTTTTCAGTGAAGACTAAGCATATCCCTGAGACAGCCAAAAGCCCACAGAATCAACACAACTCTCTGAGTTAAAACTGGCAGAGTATAACTGCTCTCATTCTAGAAAACCGCAAATACCTCAAAAGACCCTGAACTTTTCTATAGTAATAATGTTTCAGATAAATCTAATCTTGATCTTTGTAAAAGTGCTAAGTCAGGATAGTAGAAAAAGGAAACAAGAGTAACAAGTATGTTTCAGTCCTTGCTCCAAATTGTTCAGGAAGGGGAACTGAGGATTTATCTAAATATAATAGTTTGTTTTTGTATGATGGGTGGGTAGAAAAACACGTTTGTCTGCCCCACTTTGGCAGATAAGGATGAAGTTATAATGCTTTATGATATGAGCAGAAGAAATGATACTTTTAAGAGGCCTAGAATTACTTAAAGTATTTTTTAAAAACCCACTTGTTACGACTGTAAAATAATCACAAAATACCAGACTCTTAAATCTTCCTGCAGCATTCTCTCTGGAAAAGATGAAATGGGAGAGAAAGAGGGGGTGAAGGATGGTGGGGAGTGAGCCAGGCTATTGGAATTCAAGGGAGGGAGAATGGGATTATGGGAGGAAAAAGTGGGAAATTAGCGGTGTTATCCTCATTCAGTGACTGAGTGTGAAACCCTACCTCCCATCTACTTCTGTCTTTCTAGTACAATGCAGGCTGTTCCTTCCCTGCAACTGCTGTTTCTTACCCCTACCCTTCCTGCTTTTAAAGACTTCGTAAGAATTTAAATGGCAGAGATGGAAATCCCATTCTGTGGTTGACCCCAATCACACTCTCACTACCATGGAAGGCCCTGCTTTACTGCTCATGGATATTTCCAGTTGATTGGCAGCCCTTAGTTTGAAGTGCAAGGCAAAAAATTCTAGTGAAAGAGTCCTTACCCACAGAGATGAATGTCACTTTTATGTCTTTACTGCCTCTGGCTCCGTGGGCGCTGATGAACTCACACGTGTAGATCACTGTCGTTCCAGACAATCTGCTCGGACACTGAGTGCCATTGGCCATGAGGGTGTATCTGCTGCAGCCAGAGTCTGTGTCTGTTTCAGGGCTTCCTGCAACAACATAAGAGGTCCTTTTACTGTCACAGTTGGCTGACTGTCTGATTTGATAGCAAAGAAGCCAAATCAGTGAAAAAGAATTCTTATTTCATTCAATTTCTTCTCTTTGAATGGAGAGGCAAGATGGTATAATGTTAGCCCTGCCACCTCAGGATCCAGGTGGCCCGGCTGCAGATTCCAACTTTACTACTTACCAGTAGGGTGTTACTGGGAAAGTCACTAAACCACTCTGTGCCTCAGTTTCTCCAGATGTAAAATGAGAATAAATAACAGCTGTGACCTGGGATCATAGTCAGGTAAAAGGAGTTACTGTGTCAACACTTAGAACAGTGCCTGGCTGGGGCCGATCCCTAACAAAGACCCTTCGTGATGGTAGTTGGAGTGTGAAAAATAAAAAAAGAAGCCATGTGTTTGGATATGACTTCAACTGGAAGGAACAAAATGTCAGATTATTTTGACTACTATTATTGTTGAAAGGAGGAAGAAAGAGGGCACGGACTCTGATATTCATCTCATTTGAGACCTGTTTTCATAACTTGTTCCTTCTTATTAGTATATATGTTTTAATGGAAGCTTCAACGTCATGCTTTCTCAAGGTAACAGCAATTTACCCTTCAGAATAGCTGCTCTTTGCTATCTTCCTTTCCATTCCCAAGATGCTGTGCCCTCCAAGCCATCCTGCCTGTGGCTCTATAACAGCCTCGTGGCCATTTTTTCTAGTCTGGTTCCTTCACTCTCTCTCCTCCAGCCCTGCTTTCTGCCATGTACTTCTGCCAGGCAGTCTTCAAACACTGGCAATCTTCCAAAAATTAAAGAAAAAAAAACCCCTTCTGATAAACTCCATCCAGCCTTGGCTGGATGATCAATGATATTTAAAGTATTTTGATTGATAAGTCACCAGTTTTTCTCCCTGGTCCCCAAAATGGTTGTTCAGAATACCAAGCTGATTTCCCACCTTGAGTAAATTACCTGCTAGTTCATAGGTACAAATGTCCCTTTCATCTCCAAGGCTCACCCCTCTACTTATTTTTGGAAAACCTACTTCCTCTAATTCCTCCGGGACCTCACTCCATCCTTTATCGTTCCTCTCCCTTGACTGCAGAACGATGGAAGTTACTGAATGCAGCCTATAAGTTCACGCTCTGTTTTCTGGAGTAGAGCTGGTAGGCAGTTAACCTAGCAGCAGCTCAAGGTGAAATAATATCCAGTGAAAATTGCCCACGACGCTGAGGATACGTAAAGGCATGGTTTGCAAAGCTTTCATCCTTACCAGAAAGCAGTTATTGTGGCAGATGCAAAGTATGCAACTCTGTTTTAAATGCTGACATTTACCTTCTTTTTTTTCCTCCTCTCAGAAGTCTCGCAAAGTGGGTACCGTTGTCACTATTTAAAAGATGAAAGTCTGGGACTTCCCTGGCGATCTAGTGGTTAGAACTCAGTGCTCTCACTGCCACTGCCCAGGTTCAATCCCTGGTCAGGGAACTAAGATCCCGCAAGCTGTGCGGCGCGGCCAAAAAAAAAAGAAAAAAAAAAAAAAGATGAAGTTCTCAGAGTCAAGATGACCCAACTTGCTCTGCAGCAGGAACAGGGCAGAGCTGGAATGACAGCTCTTCAGGACCAGATTCCGTCTTACTGGAAAACACGGGTTGTAAGGCTAATTTTTCTAGAGTAGAAGACTGGGCTCAGGTTCTTTTTTTTCCTTTTTTAAGCCCAATTTTGTGTGCATTCCTACAAGTAGAGAAATCACTATTTAAAATCAGATTTGTCTACAGCATCATTAGGAACACAGAGGGAGGCAAAGAGGGGTAGGAGAGAGAGCAGTGGGTGAGGAGGGGACCCTTGGTGCTCTCGGGGAGATGGTGGGCAGCTCATGGAAAGCCTCGGTCTCCTCATGTGGAAGACGACGGATGGGATGAAATCCGTGGTTCTCACAATAACATCTCCTGTGAAGAAAATTAAATTAAATTGCCTGGAGCCCAAACGTGGAGACTGTGAACAGGAGGAACTTTGACAGCTGGTCTTTTTCAAAAGACAACTGTGGACACCCTGCGGAGCAGCCAGGCTGGGAGAGGCCGCCTCTGACGGGGCTGTTTGCCACTTCTAGCTGCTTCTCTAGGTCTCGCCTCAGCCCCCGAGGCAGGCCTGTTTCTAGCGGCCCTTTATAATGTGACTTGAAGGCCACAAGGCCGATTTCTACTCAATAAAGAAAAAAAAAAGGCTCACTTATCTCTTACTTATGTCCTACTGGGCTACAAACATAACATTTCAGTTGGCACAGAAGCATAAATAATAACACACAATTAGGGCTTCCCTGGTGGCGCAGTGGTTGAGAGTCCGTCTGCCGATGCAGGGGACGCGGGTTCGTGCCCCGGTCCGGGAGGATCCTACGTGCCGCGGAGCGGCTGGGCCCGTGAGCCATGGCCGCTGAGCCTGCGCGTCCGGAGCCTGTGCTCCGCAACGGGAGAGGCCACAACAGTGAGAGGCCCG
>NW_006778796.1:713628-719915 GCF_000442215.2 Lipotes vexillifer
TGTCCCCCCAGCCGGGAGGGGCCACAACAGTGAGAGGCCCGCGGAACGCAAAAAAAAAAAAAAAAGTCAGTGGTAGGCAGGGCAAAGGAGAAGTTGACGAACTCGTCTGGAAAGTGTTCTGTCAAAGAGGGAATTAGACTGTTATTTTTTCATCATCACATAACAAGAGCTACGGTGAGAATACAAACGCTGTTGCCTTTAAATTTCCCCAAGTGGTCAGTACCTTCCCGTACAGGCAAAGCTAGCGCTAAGTACAGGCAAACTAGAAGCTGCACTAATGACTATCAGTACCTCTGTTATTACTACTAGTACTATTAATACTATTCTATTACCATTACCGTTTATATCATCAACCCATGTCCCATGATCTGAAATAGCCTCAGAAAGCCCTCCCTATTCGAAAAAGACCGCCTTCTTAAAGCTAGAAATTGTCACTGCAGATTACTTCCTTTCTGTCTTATCCTTTGCCGGAAGTGCTTTGAAAATCCAGTGCAACCGTTTCTGAGAAGATGTAATACATTCACTTCTAGATGCTTTGGGGTGAATTATCTAGCTAGACTGCTTTCTGCTGAGCTGGAAAAACGGATGATAGAACTGGTGGAATCTGGAGAAAGACTGCTGCAGAGAGGGGATGGCAAGGGAGACGGAAGGAGGGCAGGGTGTTGAAAGCAGGGGCTAAATTCATCAGAGAAACAACCCTGCCGGCCCCCGGCGGCCAGCCCTGCGGCAGGAAATCCACTGTTCTGCCGGTCGGTTCAGCCCACCCTGGGCATTATGAATGTCTGTAGCAGCGGTGGCCACAGCGAGGTTCCTGAGCATCTGCCCAGCAGACTTCCTGGTTCTCTTGCCAGATGGCGAGGCTTTTCACCTCTCACAGTTGAAAGCGTCTAACTCAGTACTCCGGGAACTGTGCAAGGTCCTTCTCCCATCTGGCAGTTCCTCCAGGATGTCTACACCTCCTCTTCCTTAAAAATTAGGGAAGTGACTAAATGGACCATATGTCAACATGTTCAACAGTTACCAGATGCTTTTCCCATTCTCTGGAGCACTTTAAGGTAGAAAACAAATGTGCTTTTCAAACTAGATGTGCTCAGAAAACGTTACATCCAAACTGATCCTTATTTTATTTATGATTTAATAATGTCTGATAGCAACGGCTTTATAAAATAAAAGCTCCACCACACTGATGCATTTCATGGGTAAAGCCACATTTTCCTTTAAGGATTTTTTACTAAAAAAGGTGAGCAAGGGCTTCCCTGGTGGCGCAGTGGTTGAGAGTCCACCTGCCGATGCAGGGAACGCGGGTTCGTGCCCCGGTCCGGGAAGATCCCACATGCCGCGGAGCGGCTGGGCCCGTGAGCCGTGGCCGCTGAGACTGCGCGTCCGGAGGCTGTGCTCCGCAATGGGAGAGGCCACAACAGTGAGAGGCCCGCGTACCGCAAAAAACAAACAAACAAACAAACAAAAAAAGGTGAGCAAGTAATACTGTCATTTCTTAAGGGAAAGATTGGATCTTGTTACGTGAGGTTTCTAGGCAGAAAACAGTCTTCTGTTTCAATACAAATTCTGCAGCATCAACTCACTCTAGCGCTGGCTCACCAGGCATGTGTGATATAGTTTGACCAAGGCAAAGCCTGTGAAACAAGGTGAGTCCCAATTCTTTTCTTTTCCTAATTATGACAATCTTGGATAAGTCATTTAATTTGAACCTCGATTTCCTTATTTGAAAATGGGAGGCAAAAAAATGCCAGCTTCAAACTTGTGGTCAAGTTTAAGTGGGATTAAAAGTGATAACATATCTTTTAAAAATTGGTTGTTCATAAACTAGTATACAAAACAGAATCACCAATGCTATTTTAATTTCTTCTTCTTGTCATTCACCAGTATAAACTGGAAGGTGGGGAATTTCCAGTGATATCTCAGATTTGCAAACAGGATCGGAAATTGACATTGGTTGAGAGACACACAGGTTGACAGAGAAAGATATAAAACCAGAGGCATGGAGTCAGATAATACAGAAAGAGACATGGTGACAAAGGCAGAGAAGTGGAAAGGGCAGACACCAAGAGGAGAGACACAGGAATGAGACTCTGAGAGTCAGACCCCAAAGCAAAGCCAATGACCTCATCCTCGGCTCTCTGCTGAAGAGGGAAGGTGGGGACAAGCTTGTCTTGTCTGTAGGCAAGACACCATGGACCTACATCACCCATCACTCCCTCTTGGGTCTTCTCTGCCACAATCTTGTCTACAACCCAAACATGAAACTTGTGTGTGTATATTTTGGGGATTTTGTTTTAGAATGGCTAAGCTGGAGCTGGCAATCAAGCCTTACTTTTTCAGTCTGGGAAAAAAGCCAGCCACCTGACATTTGCTCTTTCACCGACCGCATCTCCCATTTTTACTTGGCCAAGAGGCAAAAACCTGTTTGCAAAAGGGCTTCTAACAGTCTCACCTGGAATGCTTATAGACCCCTGTTGCTTCCATTCAACTTGACTCCAATTCACCGTCATCTCACTGCAGCAGTTCAAAGACACGGGACTGTTGTCACACATCAACTTCATGTCTTCATTTGCCAAAATCTGGATGGATGTAACATCTATTTTTTTTCTGGACCCATATTCAAAAATATCTAATGTCAGTTTGCAAATATATTCACCTGTATCGAATACACAAAGGCATTTATTATTACTATTACACATGTCTATTTCCTTAGAAGAATGATAGCCTCATCTCACGTGTCATGATGGTACTTCGTGAAACATCACTTTCAAAAGCATCCGAACCCTAAAGGAACATTCAGGAAGTGCAGAAGGTCAAGGCAGGTATTTCTGATGCCATAAGGTAAAAGAGTAGAGACCTGTTCTCAAGAAAGAGCAGAAATCTGAGTCCTCGCTAGTAAGAAAAGAAGTGTGGGGATGCTTCAGAGGTAGAAAGGGAAAATGGGAAAGCCTTGGAGAATTAGGAGATCATGGATAATTTTGGCATCCTATTTAACTCTGTGGCAGGTCAGAGTCAACAAACATATGATAGAACCCATGTGTCTGCAGCCCAGTTTCTCATTCAGAGAAAAAGAGATGCTCCTGCTGACATCTGGGTTATGATGGGGGCTATTAAATTCTAGAATGTCAGGTACAAAACTTATGCTTCTGTGGTTGCTGGGGAGGGACAAGTAGGAGGGAGAGCAGGGGCCCATCTGTTCACTACCTTCATTGTGGTGATAGTTGTACGGGTGTACACACATGTCAAAACTTATTAAGTTATACACTTCACATATGTACAGCTTACTCTATGTCAATTCTACCTCAACAAGGCTCTTCTAAATTATTTTAAAATGTTAAAAAAAGGAGCTTACTTTTTGTCTTAGGTCCCAACTCATAAGCTTCAGCAAATGTGGAAAATTATATTTGTCTCCCAAGGCTAAATTTGCTTGGCTCATTCATCATGGGACTAATTTTCAGTTTTGAAAAGCTGAGCTTAGTGACTTCTTTTTGAAGAGGAAAAGGCTATCTACACACACCACCACGGTTTGATTCTTTCTTAGCCCTTCATTCCTTTTCTCGCCCTGGTTACTGGATGGCAACCCACCTGCGTCATCCTGAGTGATGTTGTAAATGGTGAGGCGAGACACGGAGGTCATGTTGTTGAGCACGTAGGTGTAGATGGAGAATCTGCTGCTGTTCTGGATGTCGAAGCCTGTTTCCACATGCTGCCAGGTTACGTTGGAGGACAAAACTTCGTTCTCACACATCAGAGTTACTGTATCCCCTTCAAGGATGATTTCTGGGGTGATGGAGAACTTCGTTTCATCTGGAAACCCAAACAAAAGATATTAGGGTCCCAAAGCAAATAAATGGAATTAATGCTACTCCCTCAATGCCACCACCACTGGGGTTCTCAAGAGGTCTCCATGGTGATGAATGAGGCAATGCGTCTTCCTCACTCCACCCCTGGGCAGCTGGGATCTGAGGCCCTAGAGTGACAGTCTGCCAGCTACTAGGGACATGGTTCCCAGTTTGGGATCTTTTGCACACTTAACAGTCCTCAGTGGTACTAATGGGGATCCCAAAGCTATTTTCAATATTTCAAATAATCTGTCACAGACATAGAGAACAGACTTGTGGTTGCCAAGGGGGAGGGGGGTAGGGGAGGGATGGACTGGGAGTTTGGGTTTAGCAAATGCAAACTATTATATACAGGATGGATAAACATCAAGGTCTTACTGTATAGCACGGGGAACTATATTCATTACAGTTGTGATAAACCATAATGGAAAAGAATATGAAAAAGAATGTATGTGTATGTATAACTGAACCACTTTGCTGTACAGCAGAAATTAACACAACATTGTAAATCAACTATACTTGAATAAAATTTATAAAATAAAATTAAAATGCAAAAAAATTTTTAAATAGTCTGGTAGAAAATTGCACATTTGCTTATGAAAAAGCCACCCCAGCTAACCTAAACATCAAGTTTCTTTGCTACTGATTTGAAAGATATCAACTGCTTCTTACTGATAACTGATACCTCATGCTGACTGAAAGCTCTGTCCTGTGTCTTTGATGACTTAAGAGTGGGAAAATAAATTAATCTTTTACAATAAAGTATGCTTGGGAAATAAGAATGTTTTTAAAGACCTAACACCGATGGGCCCATAAGAGTGGGAGCTTATTAGATACACAGGTCTGTATTTGAATCCTGGTTCTGTACCAGGCATAGCTGTGTGGCCCTGGGGAACTTGCTTAGCATCTCTGAGCCTCAGCTCCCTTGTCTGGAAAATAGGAGCAGTGAGCACTACCACGGGAGGTGATTTGGAGGAATAGTAACTATTCTTATTGTTTGCACAGTAAAATTCTGGGGAACCCTGGTATTAAGCCATTTCACAGACAGAAATGAAAACACGGTATTTGCTATTTTTGTGTATGTTTTTATGGCTGTCCCTTGTTTACACAACATGCAGATTTTTCCCTCTAAGCTGTGCTATGTCCTTCATGAGCTCTATGTGTTGAGAAAATCAGAGGAGCTGGGGAAGGAGGTTTGGCAACTCCTCTTTTGGATGGTTCTTTATGCCAATGCCACACCCTGTCCATACTGTAAACATGGGACTAAAATACCATACAATTAATTTAGGGTGCTCTGATGTTCTGGTCAAAATATCAAGGTACCTAAATATTTCTTATCCCGTTTTTTAGGCTCCTGGATAAAATAAGATTTCAGAAAATTGCATTCAACTATTAGGAAGCAAGGCCATCTGTGAATATTTCATGTAGTGAACTGACCAGGAAGGCACACAAACTTATGTTACTTACTATGTGGCCTTGAGCAAATGATTTAAATCTAAGCCTCCATTTCCTCACCTGTAAAATGGTGATAATAGTATCTACCTCACAGGATGTATCAAGATGAAAAATGTATAAAACACTGGGTTTAACATAGAAAAGGTACAATATCTGTGCCCGCTTTTCATTAGTACCATTGCTAATTACAATGATCTGGAAAACTGCCGGTTTTCCATGGTTATATGGAATTGATCATAAATATATTGGGAGTGATTAAAGAAAGGGGTGTTCTGGTTAAGGGACCCTGCTGATTGGTCAAACATCACTAGAGGATTAATATATGGCAAAATAAAAGGGACTATTCTGAAGATTGCCATGTGCCTTTCCTGAATAGTTTCATGAAGATGGACTTAAAAATAATTTCCTGATACCACCTCATTCATTCAGCATTTTTCTTTTTCTCTTCCTCTCCCCTGCACCCCTCACTCTTGCCGCCAGATAAACTTATAATTTAAGAAAAACCCACCCAGGGACTTCCCTGGCGGTGCAGTGGTTAATACTCTGCGTTTCCAATGCAGGGGGCGTGGGCTCGATACCTGGTGGGGGAACTAAGATCCCACATGCTGTGCGGCCAAAAAAAAAAAAAAAAAATCTACTCAGCTACTTGACTTTTTTGGATACTTGTATTTTGGATAAACCCCACTAACCCTATGGAGAGCAGGCTGGTATTTAAGCTCCCGGGGGTGGAGTTGCATGTGACATAGTTCATGGTCATTGGTTTAAGGCTGTGCGTATCAAGGACAGAGATGAATGTAGATTCTCTTGCAAAAAGGGGCATCGAGTGTCATTCACAACAACTTCATGGCTCTTTGGAAGAATAAACCACAGACACTAGAGCACTTCTGTGGTTTTGGACTGACTGTCAGCCACCGGTCAGGAAAACTGCTGGATACTTATTCCTGTAAATGGCTGACTATATTCAGCACAATTGAAATTTGGGGGAAAGAG
>NW_006778796.1:719954-741683 GCF_000442215.2 Lipotes vexillifer
GGGGAAAGAGTCATCATAATTGAAGCTCATGTATGCTAGACCTTGCTATTCTCCTGTGCCCTCAGAACCATAAAGAAAAAATTTTTTTCAAGCCAAAGCATCTGCCAGTTGGTGGGATGGCATTAGGGGTGAGGAAGTGGTTGGTGATGCTGGGATGACTTCCATGTGATTCCGCACCTGGAGGCCACTTATTTCCGTGTCTTGGATATTTCAGTTTTCATCTATGTGGTTGCTGCCTTATTCATTCTGAATTTTTATCTTGCTGTTTTTCTCTTTCTTATGTCGTAGCACTTTCTTACCGTTGTGTATATCCCTTTCAATATTTTATTTTTAAAAAATGATCCAATGTCTAAAAATATTAGCAGCGAATGTAGAGAGAAAGAGTATGGACCTGTTGTAAGGATGGTCTGACTCCTGAGAAGGGGCAGTTTTCCTTCCAGCTTTGCCTCAGACAATCCCTTCAGTGCCCTCCCCATGGTGAACTGTGTTGTTCCAAAGAGGAGTCACCTTCACTCTGGAACCTCGGACCTGAGTTAGACAGAACACCTACCGGCCAGTACTAGCCCAAAAAATCTCTGCTCAGTTGGCTTCCCTTTCTATCCCCCAAGTAACAATCGATCCACCCACCTAATTACACAACAGAGCTCAACTCTATACCCCATTTGTAAAATGAGGGAGAACATCTACAATACCAGGACACTTACCACTGCTACATCTGATCCAAAGCAGTGTTTCTCAAACTTTCCATGCATCAGAATCACCTGGAGGGCTTGCCGAAACACAGATTGGCCCAGGTTGGTCTGGGGTGGCCCCAAGAATTTGCTTTTCTAACAAGTACCAAGATGTTGCTCATGCTGCTGGTCTGGGGGGTCACACTTTGAGAACTACTGCTCTAAAGTAACAACGGTCCCCCTAGTCAATATCAATGCATTTCATGAATATCCCCCACTTCCACCACCACAACGTTAGTTCTCCTTTTTTGGATGTTTTGGGTCTGTTAATTTAAAAAAAATCCATAAACCCAGATGGCTCTGTGGCCCCCTTGTAAAATCTCTCCCTCCTGGGACCCCGCCCCCCGGCCACTTCCCCAGTCGCAGTGATATTAGCAGTGTCAGGAAGCTCTGAACAGGCCTAAGATGGGGAGAAGGTACCAAAACTCTGTGCCAGGAACTGGAGAGTCTCTCTCCACGGAGGACACTGTAACATGATTTCCCAGGTTTAAGCATCATGATAAATGTCGTTACCATATCTAAGTAGAATCTACATATTGGAAAAATGTAGCAATGTTCTACTTACTGCTGTAAGTAACCTGGAAGGAATTGCTGTCCATCTTGTAGGTCTGATTGAGGTTCTGTGTTACTTGCTCGTTTGCTTTGCGCATTAATTCAGGTGACGCTGCTGTTGTAGTGACTTCATACACCACAACCACACTTCCAGGCCTGGATGGAGACCACTCAGTTCAGTAAAGCAGTAAGTGATCTGGAAGAGTCTAGATCCTTATGGTTTATTTGCATAAGAAAACAAAATGGCAGGAAGAGCCTGGGGACTTTATCTTCAGGGGTCCACTGAAATCCAACCTGTTTCTAAGCTCTAGCTGAAAGCCTGAGGCAGGGCTCGAACACTCAAATGTCTGCAGATGGGTAACATTAATGACTGGAATAGCTAGATGGGGCGGAGTGAATTGAATCCTACAAGTGGGTCAAAGGATATAAGCCACAAGGTACAGACTGTTGTCACACAGTCTGCTGGCCCAGGTTACCAGCTATGCTGAATATCCAGTGAAGCCAAAATCCTCAACGTTTCTGTAAACATTCTTTGTTTTTTAATTGGCAACTAACTTTTTGAAACACTGTGCAAACACACTTAGGGCTGCCCCGTGCCTAACTCCACAGGGATGCATTCACACGACAGTGTGCAACTCTGTGGCCATGGCTAGCTGGCTAACTTTTTTTTAATAAAGGCATGATTGCATGCATGACTTTATTTCATTTTTGCATTTCTGACTTCCCTAGATGGCAAACGTATCCCACATCTTTGTTTGCAAAATTCTTGCGTGCATAGAATGAACACAAGACTTTTTCTCACCTTCCTTCTAAGTAGGTACATCTCTAAGGCGTGAGCTACTGTTCTCAGTATTTCCTTTCACTTTAAGCCCTGGAAATCTGACACTGTCTTCACCTTTACCAAACTGCCCCCACTGGGCAACCCAGATGGTGCCCTTCTAACGGGCTTTTGCTTTTTCACTAACGTTTTGGTATCTGCCATTGGATAAAAATGACCCAGTTATAGCATTCTTACCTGAACTCTGTCACTGTCACCAAGTTGAAGCCTGGTAAAATACTGTAACCCTTCCAGAACTGGAAAATAAAGCAAGACAAGTGTCACGGATCAAGGTCCACTGAGAGACGGGTCAACAATTTGAAACAGAGTGAAAAGTGTCTATTTCTTATCACCCTGGGTAAAATGCTCTCCTGTATATTTTGTTAGCGCTAGCACTGGCAGATCTTTGAAGACGTGATTCCTATCTACCCAGGTCATTCTGGGTTCTCCAGGAAGCAAACACCAGAGTAAATGTGCAAAAAATTTACTTGGGGAAATGCCTAGGGGGAAAAAAATGGGAAGGCAGTGGGGAAGGCAGGGAGAGCCATCAGACCCGAGTGAAATTGTGCAGCAGGAGAGGCTGGATGAAATCATCCTAGACTGAGCCTGGGAAGGTTCAGTACAGCGTTCAAAGGAGTCCCACGTCTGCTAGACAGACCTGCCCTGCTCATTCACTAGCAGCGGGCAGCCCGCACTGCCATGCAGCAGCAGCCGGGCCCTCAGTCAATTGCATTTTCTGTAGTTGGAAATCTTCGAGGTGCCTTCTTGCGGCTGCCACACTGCGGGATCGGATCCCTCACTTAACATATCACAGCTTTGGTTGAGCCAATGTGGTTTTTACTGATGTTTTTACTTCATTTTGTTTCCCTGAATTCCAACCCCACAGGAAATTCAATTTGAATCAAGTCATATTCACAGGGCGGATGCCGTGTGCAAAGCGCTGTGTTAAGTAGCTGGATGGGTGGGATCCAAAGATTAATATGTAACTCTCCTTTTTCCCTCAAAAGTGTGTAATTTAGTGTGTCGTGTGTGTGCATGAGGAGGATTCTCATGCTGTGCAGAACTGTTACATGTTGGATATGCAAATCAGATATCCTACAGCTCTTCTGTATCCGAGTTTCATCATGGCGCCCATGAACAATGGTAGTATTTGACTGGGTAAGCAGGAGGCTGCTCCTGGCTTGAGGCAGAGGGTTGGCTGTCCAGAGGGTTAAGGGGAGTCATTACCTCAGCCCACCTGTAGCAATTTTTACCACACCAGTTGAGAAGCTCTATTCCAAATGAATTGACTCAGCAAAGCATTTAGGTTTAGATGAATTAATCCAATGTAAAGCATTTAGAATAGTGTCTGGCCCACAGTTTACAATGAGAGAATATCCTCTTTTTTTGCATGAGTAAATTTACATATGTATACAGTTTTTTTTTTTGTTTTTTTTTTTTTTTTTGCGGTATGTGGGCCTCTCACTGCTGTGGCCTCTCCCATTGCGGAGCACAGGCTCCGGACGAGCAGGCCCAGCGGCCATGGCCCACGGGCCCAGCCGCTCCACGGCATGTGGGATCCTCCCAGACCGGGACACGAACCCGTATCCCCTGCATCGGCAGGCGGACTCTCAACCACTGCGCCACCAGGGAAGCCCATGTATACAGTTTTTTTTAATATTCTTTTCGTTATGGTTTATCACAGGATATTGAATATAGTTCCCTGTGCTATACAGTAGGACCTTGTTGCTTATCCATTCTATATATAATAGTTTGCATCTGCTCATCCCAAACTCCCAATCCATCCCGCCCCTTCCCCCACTCCCCCTGGGCAACCACAAGTCTGTTCTCTAGGTCTGTGGGTCTGTTTCTGTTATGTGGAATCTACAATATGACACAAATGAACCTATCTACATGCGTAAATTTAAATCTGCCTTAAGTGTGAGTGCCTTGGGACCTCCAGGGTAGAGTGGCGTGGAATCCTCTGTGACAGACTTGGGCTGGTCTGCACAAAAGATGTTAGGGGTTTCACCCATGTGATGTGCGAAGATGAATAGAAATGCACCATCTGGTGCTTCTAGACCAGGTTCTTGGACCTTTTAGTAGGTTTCTGTGAGTTGATGCTGCCAAATTTTACGTGAATCAATTCTGTCCTGGGAGGAAATTCCACCTATAGGTCAAGATGATGTCCAACCATCCCCTGAACACTGTCTGATTTGAGCGCTTCTTAATTCATCATCCCAGAGGTATAGAAATAATTTCAACATTCACATTCATAAATTCTGACAGATTCAAGCCAACGACCCACTGTAAATGCAATAGATTCAGTTCAGCTCAGCGTTTGTTGGTTAAGAGCCTCCTGGGACCAAAACTCACCGCTGTTTCCAAGTCAGTCTTGTAGGACCTATAGAGGGCAGAGGAAGAGTTCTTGAGTTCTTCTTGAAAGCCCACATTGAGTCTGACTGACATTCGCAGGGTAATATCTGCTGAAGAACACAGGGCAATATTTTAAAAATCCCATGTCGGCACTTGAATACACACAGGACAGAGAAGCATTTGGTTGAGTTGATATCAAGTAGCCACTCAACAAACAAACATTCAGTGAGCAGTTACTTACCTCCCTGGAGCTGGCAAAAAGGTCCCTTGGGAGGCAGTCCCTTAAGGAGACTGCAATGATGCCCTGAAGGGGAGCCATCATGCCCTTGACAAGTGAGATTGTGGAGGCACCTTTCCTGAGGCCACTTATAGCCTTTCTCACAGGAGCACCAGATTTCACTTCCAGTAGGTCTGCAGACTGTCATCAACCAGAACAATGAGGAGAGAAAAGGTAGTTACCGCCTTTGTGTTTATAGATGTCAAGTATTTATACTTGTAGGAAACGCTAACTCCACTTCATATTCCCCTTCTGGGAAGTTCAGTAGTTCTGCACGAGATTCTCATGATTCCCGTACATGTCACCTCGCTGTTAGGCACGGCCATCTAAAAGATGACAGCTCTAACTATCCCAGGGGCTGCCTACAATGATAAAGTGCTAAACAGATTCCCGGACTAGAGGGTATGGCAGCCAGCCTCCAAGGTGGCACCACCCATCCCTGCCTCTGGGTACTCACACCCTTTTATAACTCCCTCTCATGTTGTACTAGGGTTGTTCTGTGTGACCAAGAGAATACAGAAAGAAGAGGTGGTGCATCGCTTCTGAGATTAGGTTATAAAAGACACTGTGGCTTCCCTCTGGGTTATACTCTCTCTCTCTCTCTCTCTCTCTCTCTGATCACTTGCTCTGGGGGAAGCCAGCTGCATTGCATGAGGACATGTCATAGAGAGGCCCACATGATTAGGAAGTGAGGTCTCTAGCCAATAGCTAGTGAGGAGCTGAGGGCTGCTAACAACCACATGCGTGAGCCTGAAAGTGGGTTTTCCAGGCTCAGCTGAGCCTTCAGATGATTGCAACTTTGGCTGACGGCTTGACTACCACCTCATGGGAGACCCCAGAGCCAGTGCTATCCAGCTAAGCTCTTCCTGGATTTTTGGCCCTCAGAAACTGTGTGATGTAATAAACATTTGTAGTTTTTTGTTTGTTTTGTTTTGGTTTTTTTTTTTCGGCCATGCTGTGCAGCTTGTGGGATCTTTGTTTCCCAACCTGGGATCAAATCCCGGGCCCTCGGCAGTGAAAGCACAGAGTCCTAACCACTGGATCGCCAGGGAATTCCGAGTCTGTTGTTATAAGATGCTAAGTTTCGGGGTAATTTATTACGCAGCAATAGATAACAAATATAGAGTATAAGTAAAAATTCTAAACTTGTGCCTTTTACATTTCAAGTCAGATGTGAACAGCCCAAACAGACTCCAATCCCATTAAAAACTGACACTGACAGATGCCCTGAAAATAGAGGGCTTGGAATTTATGTCTAAAACTGAACTAAAGCCACATCACTGTGAGCTGTTTGTTCTGCAGGTGGGCATCTAGGCAAAGGCCCACAGAGTGACCACCCAAAGGAAAGCCGTCAAATAATTGTTCCTGAAATAGGAGGGACAACCAAATCCCCTGGAATCCTTGGACACCGCTCCCGTCCTGTCCTCAAGAAGCAGGAGGGGGTGAAGGAGAAGCAGAAGGAATGGAGGAAGTCAAGGCTGCTAGTGAGTGTGGTGGACATTGGCCGGGGATAATTCGAAGGCAGCCAACCAGATCCCCTTTGTCAAAATCTCTCTCCCGCTGACGTGAAGAGCATTTTTTTGGTTGTTTTATTTTTGTTGTTGTTGTTTTTCATTTACTTTTTTTTTTTTTGTGGTACGCGGGCCTCTCACTGTTGTGGCCTCTCCCGTTGCGGAGCACAGGCTCCGGACGCGCAGGCTCAGCGGCCATGGCTCCCGGGCCCAGCCGCTCCGCGGCATGTGGGATCTTCCCGGACCGGGGCACGAACCTGTGTCCCCTGCATCAGCAGGTGGACTCTCAACCACTGCGCAACCAGGGAAGCCCTCATTTACTTATCTTTGAGATGGATGTGGAGGTGAATTTAGCAGAACTTTTGACTCCATGTAAGATACAAATGTGCCTTAAGAGGATGGCAGAAGCGACCACCCCTGGACCACCTACCGCATTTAGGGCTTGACACACATTGGCCATAAAAATCCTCAGTTTTGTGTACTATGATTAAAAATGCCTTTCAGATAACTAATAAGAACCTACTGAATAGCACAGGAAACTCTATTCAATGCTTCGTAATGACCAATATGGGAATAGAATCTAAAAAAAGAGCGGATATATGTGTATATATAACTGACTCACTTTGCTGTACAGTGGAAACTAACATTGTAAATCAACTACACTCCAGTTAAAAAAAGTTGATTAAAAAACATGCCTTTCTTGAAAG
This sequence comes from Lipotes vexillifer, assembly GCF_000442215.2. Taxonomy (NCBI): domain Eukaryota; kingdom Metazoa; phylum Chordata; class Mammalia; order Artiodactyla; family Lipotidae; genus Lipotes; species Lipotes vexillifer. The sequence continues at coordinate 726,905 of NW_006778796.1, forward strand.
GATCATAAGATAAGCTGTTGGAAGAGTGGGTGGGGGAGGCACAGGAAGAGGGGAACAGAGAAAATTTGGGGTGCTTAGATATGAGTATCATGGTCAGTAAGTCTAATCTTCCTTACCCAGCCATCCCATTACCTCCTCTCTGAGGTCAACTCTCCCCAGGCTACCCCCCCCCTCCACACCCCACATCCCCCTCTAACAGGAAGGGGCTCAGAGCAACATTTCTCCTGATTGGCCTAATCCTCCTATTTCAAGCAATGGGTCTTTTACTCACCTGTTGTCACCTCGATGCTCAAAATGTTGGTAGCTGTGTCAGTGTCATTCCCTTGAACTGGAAAACTGAGGCTTTTCAAGTAAGCTTTGCTAGGCTCCAGGAAGGAGGCATCTTCAAAACTGACCTCAACATCGACAGTGAACTCTTGGGCTGCAGGACTGCTCATGGCAACTGGAACGAAAGCATATGAAGGCTGTGAGAACTCACTGTGGCGGGCAGAGAGAGAACGTGATGGACCTTTCAGCGCTTAAAGCCAATGACGTTTTAATTAGGTGGTTGGGATGAACAGACGCACACTACTATATATAAGATAGATAACCAACAAGGACCTACTGCATAGCACAGGGAACTCTGCTCAGTGTTCTGTGATAACCTATAGGGGAAAAGAATCTGAAAAAGAATAGATACATGTACGTGTATAACTGAATCACTTTGCTGTACACCTGAAACTAACACAGCATTGTAAATCAACTAGACTCCAATATAAAATAAAAAGCAGAAGTTTCTTGGGAATCCCCTGGGGTCCAGTGGTTAGGGCTCTGCGCTTCCACTGCAAGGGGCATGGGTTCGATGCCTGGTCGGGGAGCTAAGATCCCGCATGCCGTGTGGTGCAGTTAAATAAATTAATTAAAATTAAAATTAAAAAAAAAAAAAAGCTAATGACTGGGACATGTGGATGCCGGACACATCAGCCTTTAAGAATTTCTAATGAACTTTTTTAGAGAAAAAGAAGTTTGTTTACTGATCACCACCAAGCCCTCCCTTCATGATTCTTCCTCTCTGCGACTCTGCTGTACTAGAGGAGAAAGGAAACAGATCTAGCTTGTACCAGCGCTGTGGTCTCTGGCCATCTGAGAGCTTCACAGGCCAAGCTGAGGACTTGTCCATACTCTCCATTCCCACACCCCCGCTTGGTGTCCAAGGCCAAGGGTGACTGTGTGGAAAATGGACTCAAATGGGACACGAATAGAAGCAGGGAGACCCGGCAGGGAGGCTCGGCAACCGTCTAGACAATAAAAGCCATGGTCCTGACTCACCAGCATGAGTCAGTATGTTTCTGACACCATTCAATGGTCATGCGTGTATTTTGAGAGCTGAAGGATGCACTCACGGCCTGAAGACCTCTGGGAAAAGTCATGTAGTTAATTCCCTTTGTTCTTAGCCTGTATGCAAAGCTTGGGCTCTTTGTTCTTACTCTGTATCTCTGGTGTTCAGCACATGCTAGGTACTCAACAAAAGCAAAATTGGCAAATTGGAAATTAAAATAAAACAGATCTTCAGCAATTCATTGTTCTTCCAAATTGTCTCAAGACTGGTTGCCCGGCTGGCATTCTAGATGAGTCTGCTTCCCAAGCCAGGCAAGCCAGACAATAGATCTATTGGAATGTTACTGCATAATTATCACTATTACATCATGTCTGGGGCTGTTGGTTGTAAGTTCTCAAGGGTAGGAACCGCTTCTTTCACTTCTCATGGCCTTACCCACTCCATCTGGCATGGAGCCCAGAACATAATAAATTCATGTCCAATCAATTCTTGATAAACCTGTGATTTCTGAGTTGAGTCACAGATTCACCTTTCTGTCGTGGCCAGAATCTTTGGCTCATCCCTGGTTGAAATATATAACTGGAGCAGAAGCCATGGGCTTGGTTAGGAGCTAATGACGAACCTTCAAAAAATAGGAGAATTTTTAACACTGATGCCTTGAGAAGACAAGTTGTGGCTTATTTTATCTTGCCAGTCATATAAGGAAAAGATTAGTGAATCCCTGCAAAACTTTTACTTTAAAATATAAGTAAAATCTGGAAGTACGATACATATATATACATATATATATGTATATATATAAAACCATAACATTAAAATTCTATGTCTGTTTTCTAAAATGACAAAGAATTTCCCCCATAATATCACAAGATTTGTTTTAAATATTCCAAGGATTATTTATGAGAAACACTAAAATGGAGTAAGTTTGCTATGGGAAACTCCAACTGATAAATGTTTATTGTAGAAAATGGTAATATTTGTCCACTTACAGCTGTAAACTATGTTTGTCTAGGAGTTTGGTTTTACTTATCAACCTTGTTGAGAATTATTTCATTTTGGCATCCTTCAACTTGCTGTAATTAACTCAAACTGTAAAAGATGTCTGTGTACATTTTCTTAAAATTAGGAATGCATCTTGCGGTATGTTTCCTCCTTATAAAAATGTATTTACAAGTAGAACACAGTGACTTTTAAAACCCAGTGCGGAATCTCAGTTTGTCACGATATTATGGCATTGCTTGAAATTTCCTGTTTTCTTTCTGATTTGCAAACGGTTCTGTGATGCAAACAAGCTCCCTGGAAGGACTTGCTAATCTTAATCTGAGTGATAACACTAGACATAGTATGTGGCCTGCTGGGAACATTTGCAAGGAGGGCGGCTGCATGATATTTATAAAGCTCTGTTTTAGAGCACATTCTTTTTCCTGAAAAGTAACGCAGCAATGTTTATACCCTCCGGAGGATTCAGAAGCTCCAGGATCCTCTTTGCTGTGGTCAGTCTACTCTCCTGCCAGGAATGAATGTAAACAGGATTTCCTGGACGGTAGCCGCCTTTGAGATGAGTGAGGTCAGTAACAATCCCGTATCACCCACTCCATCACCTGCATTATTGCCTCCCAGGGTCTGATCCCAGCATGATTTCAATGCCTGCCTGAGGGTCGTTAGTATCACCCATCCCTGAGCCCACCTCTCTCTGATCTTTACAGACGTAACTGGAGAATGAGCATGTGCCTGAAAAGCACATGGTGCTTCCTGGATGTCATCATTCCCCACTGAAGCCAAGGTAGTTCTTCCGCTGAGGTCTTACAAGGAGCTGAGCCAAAAGCTTAAAATACCACTAAGAGGACAGTTCCTGTGACTTTAGCGAGTTCTAGTCTATGGCATTTGTGCAAATATTAATTGAAGCACCAGCCTCTAAGACCCCCTTCCCCTCAGCCACCTTTTATGCTCTTGACAACTTCTAAGGGAGTTTCAGAATAACCCTCAGCCTGAGCATCAGTTCTCCATAGAGACTGATACGGATGGGAAACATTTAATAGAGAAAGAAATGTCTTCTTGAAAATGGTCAATTCTTCAAAACAGGCTCAAAAACACCATAGTAACTCAGAAGGCTACAGGCTTGCCCTTGGAAATCTTCTATTCCCGTGGTCCCCACTCCTGACTGATGATTATCCACACCTAGGGATTCTACACACACAGATATTGTGGAGCCTCAACCCAGGTGAGTCAAAGTAGACTCTTTATAAGTTAGTTCCAGAAATCTCTGCTTTTAGGCATGAGAAAAACGATTCCCCCAAAGAGTAAATGACTTGCCCCAGCTTCTGCTGCTTGTTGGTGGTGTCCACAGGACCAGAACTTGGATCTCTGGACTTCTAGAATGGGGTTCTTTCCATTACCTCACTCTGACAGTGTGCCTGGTAGAATCATTTCTCCCTTAATTGTGCCATGCGTTCCTCAGGAAAAGAGAATAAAGGATGTTTTGGAGGTGGGGTGGGCGTGCAGTAATTAATAACGTCAAAGATAGAGATAGCTTGGCTGGACCTACCAGTGACCATTGGCTTGGCCCTGAACCCAAAGCATCCTGGTGTTATGGGCAAGCAGAACACAGAAACACCCCTGGGCCTCCAGTCCCTGTAATGCCCAGGGAGAGCATCTGAGTTTAAGGGAAGAAGCCCAGATGCTCAGGATTAGTATGACTTGTGTAGGGTGGGGTCAGGGGCCCAAGATTTGGGGCCGAAAGGCCAAACCCTGTCCACCTCACCTCCTCCAAACCTGAGGACTTCAGAGCTTCGGAAAGTGATGCTGGTGGGTTTGCCCCAGGCTACAAGGGACCCAGGAGGAACAGGAAGGTTCCTCCCACTCTGTGTAAGTGTGTATTTTAGAGGCCCTTCCATGCTTCTCTGCTGCCTCTGGACCACCTGATTCCAGACAGTTCAATGTGTTCTCTTTGCCTCGGGCTCCTTCGCCCCGGTGTTGTTTGTCTGAGTTCTTCTGACTCACCGATGCCCCAGTGGAAGGTAGCACATTCCAGGGGTCATCAGTGTCACAGACGCAGGCCTATCCCTGGCCTGGGAGGCACAAACCAACCAGGATTTCCCCTCTCCTTTCCCATTATTCACTGCCCGCCACACAGCACTTATCTTATAGAGACATTTCTGGAAAGTTGGCCACAAACTGTGACAAGCAGTTCTGGGTCTTCATCACGGCTGTTTAAGCAAACAAGACTACTTTTGCCTGGCCACTCTACTGGTAATTACAGCTTCTCAGAAGTCGGGGCCTAAGTCAATGTATAAATGAATCTCTCACCTGCAAGAGAGTGAAGCCTGCTGACATCACTCAGGAGAAATGAAGTTCGTATGGTTTTCTCTTGACCAAAGGGGCCCATGCTTCTTTATCACTGAAGATTTGGATTTGTTTCTCCCCCTTAGTCCTGTAGCAGGTAAATGTTAAAAGCTACCTGCTCTGCTTTTTTCTTGACATGTTCTCGTAGGTACCAATTTGGCAGCGTCATCTGGATCTGCTGTACCTTTGTCAGGAGAGAGTCAGAGAAACTCACCTCCATATAAAACGGTCCAACCCACCTTTAGTTAGTTCTATTAGAAACTTACATTTAGCCCAGACCTATCTCTCTGTAGCTCCTACCATTTTCTAGGCAGTAGCTTTGCCCTTTTCAGGCTCCCAATATGGGATGACCCTGCTTTTGATATTACAGAATTTGAATTTAACTTATGGTGCGTGCATATCCTATCCTTACAACCAGATTAAAAGTTGATAGCCGCAGTCAGCATGTTTTATGTTCTTTGTGCCCAATAGGTGCTTAATAAATGTATACTAATTAAATATTAAAAACACTTCTTTGCTAAAAAAAAAAAAAAAAAAAATCATGGCACGGAATCTCACAGGCAGGATCCAGAAAGTCATGTTGAAAACTCTGTCTCTTAACTATGAGCTAGGACTTGGGGAGCCTAGAGAGCTGGGGTAAATGCCCACTCACCTGGGAGGCTACTGAACCCCTGTGAGCCACGCTTTTCTCATCTGTAAATTAGGAGCACTATTTTCTCTGCAGAATTTGTTGTTAAGGAGTTGGGGTATGAAGACCCCTAGCAAATTGCCTGGCATATAATAGCCATTCTGAAACGGCGTGTGGAAATAATAATACTGATCATAATAAGTGTACGGATTATCATCTATGCAGCCATCTGCTGGTAGGTCAACTAAACCTAATTCTCTTCCAATCAGGTCTCACTTTTGAGATAGGTAAGCAAAAAACAAACAAACAAACAAACAAACAACCCACCAGGCAGAGAGAACCAGCCTTCTCTTCTTACTTTGCCACCACTACTGCCTGCTCAGAGCACGAAATGCCACAAGTTATCATAAGAAAGATTAAAGCCAGGAAAATCCCCAACTCTGTTTCTCAACCTGGAGAATGCACAGCATTTCCTGAACACAGATCAAAAAGAGACAGCACACCCAGCCGGGCTGCAGGTCTGCAGAAAGGTCAGGATTTCCGAGCTGGCAGCTGGCAACCCAATCTGGTAGGAACCTTGCTCTCACTGGATCTGTGAAGATGTAAGTGCCTCCAGCTCGGGCTTAGGACATCCTGGGTCTCCCTTTCTCCTACCAGCCATTCCTTTTGAAACCAAAGAAGAACCAGTGGGGACTCTTCAGCCCAGGACCCAAGACACATTCCCAGTTAAGCTGAGAAATCTGACATGGGGAACTTTATAATTGATGCTGAGGACACATTTGCGTTACTTCCAACCTAAGAAGCCTCTTTTTAGGAAAAAAACCTTTAAAATCAGTCCATCCCGGCACTTTATTTATTTTTGGCCACACCATGCAGCATGCAGGATCTTAATTCCCCAACCAGGGATCGAACCCGTGCCCCCTGCAGTGGAAGCGCAGAGTCTTAACCACTGGACCCCCAGGGAATTCCCAAGAAACTTCTGCTTTCAGTCCCCTGTGAAGATTGCCCTTAAGACTAAATTTCCCGCTGACTGTTGTTCTTCCAAAATAAGATTTTCATTCCAGCTCCGGCTTCTACCCGTGGCCTCCACCTCCCCAGTCACCCGGATCTGTGCACTCCCAAGTATCATATAGATCATTCCTCCCTGTCACCCCCATGTCAAGTCTGTCCCCAAGTCCTTTTGACCCAATTCTCCAAATGTCTCTCACAAGCGTTCGCCATGTTCCTTTCCTAACGTCATTCCAGGTACCAGGGCCGATGACGGTCCACACTGCTGAGCATCCTTGCTGGTCTCCCGGCACTAACCTCTTCATCTAATTCCTTCACCCGTAACCATCTGGCAAATTTTCACTTCAGATGGCTTCCACCAATGCCTTCTCTGTGGCAGTCTCTCGGCTAGTCTAGAATCCACTTCCTGGTGGAATCAGGACAGAATTCTGGAGGCTTTGACGGATGTTTATTTCCCTCTGCTCCCCAATAGCCACTGACAAGCAGGTTCATACTCTTCTTGCCTCTGGCCTCCGAGTTTTTGGTGAAGGTTTCTCTGCCCCCACAGAGTTTTGAGATAGTTTTCCTAAAATGCTAATATTGTAGCATCCAACCTCCTACCTTCAGTAGTTCTACAAAACCTTCTCTGTACCAGGTATATTTCAGGCCCTGTCAAATGCAATATTTTTATGAATAAGTCAATTAAATTTGTTTTTAATTTTAAAAACCATTAAAACAAACAAAAACATCAAATACCCCCCACCAGATAACTATATTAACATTTAAAAAATAAGTACATACTATTACTTAATCCTCTCAACAACCCTGTACAGTAAAAATATATTTGTATGTATGTATATATATGTTTGTGTGTTTGGATGTGTGTGATATATTTGTGATACATAATACGTGGTAATGGAAGAAGTCCATAGCTCTGAGAATAAATGTGAGTATTGATCCTACCTTTAAAGGAACAAACTTTAAAGCTCTACAGAGTTGGTCCAGGGCCTCAAAAGAAAATTCCTTTTGAGAATTCTCTTTCTCTTGGGAACTTTGTTTGCCCCTTTCTGGCATGAAGGCTCCAGAACACAGACACTTCTGTGTGGCAGCTGCTGAATGTAACCTTCCTATTGCTTGCTTTCCTAGGTTTCCTGGAGAGCGATGCTCTTAATTAAGCAACTTATATTCTGAGTATCTGCGGCCCAGGGCCTGGGCCTATCCATGACCAGTTCTTACTTCAGTGATTTTGTACAAGTACCAAGGCCAATCCTTTTCCTGCAGATGATGGGTTGAGTCATCAACACCTCCAAAATGACCCCAGAGCCCCAAACCATGTATAAAAAATGGAAAACATGTTTTCATGGTGATTTGTCATCTTCGTGACTGTTTTTAATGAAAGCACGTCTGGAAAAATTTTGGAATGTCAAATCCTTAGAAGTGGAAGTGCTTTCCTCTCTGAGGGCTAACCTCTCATGCTGGCACCAAGGATCACAAAGAGCTAGGCCCGGAAGTGCAGAAAGATGTTACTTTTCCAGGTGTAGGGTCACCAACTGGTTCCGAGGCAGGTGGCAGCCTGAGCCCTAGAAGAAGCTGGCAGAACCCGGAGCTGGAACTTAACTCAAGTGGTTTGATTTTAAGAAGAAATGTCTTTCAAAATATTGAGTGGGGACATCTCTGGTCCTGTTCCTGTCACGGGGGTGGGAGGGTTCAAGGGGTTGTCGGCGGGGAGGGGTGGGTAGAGGTGATAATGCTTGTTTTAAAGCACAGGAAGTACAAAGTACAGTCTGTGCTGTGAATCACTTTAGGGAAGGAGAGGGGGGCGAGTGAGGATCCCACAGGGATATAAAACAAGGTTGAAATAGAAAAAAAAAAAAAAAGGGAAGGAAGGGAAGGAGAGAGGACCAATGGTATGAACTTCCTTCGAGCACTTCAAGAGCTTAATACAATATGGTTGAATTCTCATTTCACGCACAGGGCAGCAGGCGGATCTTGTTATGGCCCTGTAAGGGGCTCTACCGGACGCCTTTAATCTGCCCTCGGCGCAAGCCTGCTCCCTCTGGCAGCCTAAAGTCTCTTTTAGACCACCAGACTGAACAGACCAAGTCCCAGCATGCCTGGAAAAGGATTCAGTCCCAATGTTACAAGTGAAGAAATTTCTAGACGGTTGGTCCAGCCACGAAGCCAGCACTCTTAGCAAAAAGGAACATATCCTCGGAACTCACACAGGGGCCGCTATGACAGAGACACGCCTTCTCTTTATTTGTTCACTCATCTGTTGGGACACTGGGCTACATGCCAGGCTGCAGAGAGGAAGAGGGTTCAAGGGAGCTCATGTCTCCTGGGAGTGGCAAACAGGAAGCAAAAGAATTACAATGCATTGGGATAAATGTTGGGCTACGAGGATGTATTGTGGGTAATGGGAACCCAGGAAAACAGCCCCTCCCTGTGTGGGGAATTGGTGGAAGACCTTCCAGGGCAGGAGCCTATGTGAACTGAGTCCCCCAGACAAGCAAAGGGGTGTGGTGAGTGGGATACTGACTCTGTGAAAAGCAGCAGCAGGACAGTGAGTGGGCAAAGCACTTAGGGTCCAGTGAGCGGATAATCAGATTTTATCTCCAAAGCAATTGGCAGCCCTTGAAGGATTTTCTGCAGGGAAATGAGAAAATCAGGTTGATGCTTTTGCAAGGTTGCTGTGGTGGGAGGAGCTGGTCCTTGGAAAATGCAGCCTCCGGATGTACCCACCTGCTCAGGATCCCACATGAGGGAGGAGACACTGACCGTCACCATGCAGGTGTTCACAGCTCTCACCTGCCCCCAGCCCTCCAAAGGGCAGAGCCCTGTGTTTTCCAGACAGCTTCTTGGGAATTCAGTGGGAAACTCGAGTGGCAGGCAGAAAAGGACTTGGGTCTAGCGATTCAACTGATCCACAAAATAAAGTGCTGAGTGAGAGGAGATGAGGTTAAAAGAAAAAAAGAAAAAGAAAAAAGGCAAGGCTGCTGGGCTGAGAAGAGAGAAGCAGGCTTTTTGGTGGTGGCGGAGGGCAGCTGAAGGAAGGGGCCTTGGGGAAGTCGTCAGGCTCTGAGGAGAGGTGATGGGAGAGGACACGAGCCTTGAATGTGCTGATAAGACCCCTTTAATGTCATTTGATAGAGAATGGAGTTCCTTTGCAGTTACTTCTAGAAATTGAACACTTAGGTGCTCAGAGACTGAATTACGTGGATCCCAGTGTTTCAAAAAGTTACAACAAATGTCATTTGACGGGATTTACTAGAACAATGGCCAAGCAAAGGGTTACATACCGGCTCGTTTTTGCCTTACTGGGTCCTCCCCTGCTAGTTCATGTTCATGGAGAAGCTGAAAGAACATTTTAGAAAATAGTCAGTGAGTGTTAGAGACGTCTTTTCACAATGGTTCTCTGTTCACATGCCCCGGGATGTTCAAGCTGAGGGTAGGGCTGCAGATTCTGGGTCAGCACCTTGTGCCCCGGGGATGGCGGGCAACCGGTGATTGAAGGGTCAGGGAAATGAAATGGATTTGTCTCTGCGGTATGATCTGGGCATCGACTTTTTATAGATCAGTCTCTAGATGCAGGAGCGGAAGAAATCAGCCTATCTGAGTTTCTCAGAGTTCCTGCTGCTTGAGGCCTGTCAAGAAATATAAATGACACTGTCCTCCACTGTACTGAGACTTGAACCCTGAGTCATTCGCATGACCTTCTAGACTAGTCTCACGACCTGTCTTCCACACTCAGCCTGTCCCCACCCCCATATTTCTGCAGCATTAGGGCTGTTTAGATTCTGCATGCTTAGAAATTATTTTCTCCTCCTCTGGCCCTTTTTCTCCTAGATGCTTCGGTGGTTGCCTTCTGAGGCGGGGGCTTTGAGAGCCAGCTCTAGAGCCAGAATGCCTGGGTACAGGCCCTTACTAGCTATGCCACCTTGAGGAAGTTACTCGTCCTCTCTGAGCCTCAGTTTTCTTTTCTGTAAAATGGAATAATAATAGTGCTGACCTCATAGAATTGTTATGAGAAATAAGCCAACCGCAACGTGGAACATAGAAAGCTCTCAATAAATGTTAGTTAGATCATATAGTACAATAATTAAGCATAAGGACTCTGCAGAAATTGAATTCAAATCCTAACTCTGCCATAAAATGGCTGTGTGACCTTGGGCAAGTTACTTAACCTCTCAGTGCCTCAGTACTCACCTAAAGTAGAGCGATAAAAATAGCTTACCTCATGAGGTTGTCGTGAGGATCAAATGATCAATCAATGTAAAACACTAGAATAGTTTTGATGACAGAGTAAGTGCTATTCTGGGACAGGGCATCATGCTATCCTGGGGGCACCATTCACATGGACCCCCCCCATTTGCATACTGCCACTTGCTTCATCTCCATAAAGCTCATCTACTGTCATCATGTGGCTTCTTTGTTTAAGAACTGACATTGATTGGCTTTGCTGCTGAGTTCACTGCCAGCTCCGTAGCTTATAACCTTACCTTGACCCGATATGGGGCTCCTAGCTCATCCCTGCCTCCAAGTGAGTTTTCCTATGATATGTTTCCCAATCCAAACTTCCTTAAGTCTCAGTAGAAGAGCCCGATAACCCATGACCTCCAGGGTGTGTGCTTTACCATGAACCCTATATGCACCAATGAACACCCCCCGAGAGAGAGAGAGCTCTGCCATCTGTGGTCTCTACTATTTTTTCCTAGTTATCTCACATAATAATGATAACAAAAATAATAATTCCTAAGACTTCTTCAATACCCTGTGCCAGGCACTGTTAAGTACTTGGTGTGTGCTTATTTATTTAATCCTCATGACAATCTAAGGCGTAGATACCGTTATTATCTGCATTTCACGGATGAGAAAACACCAGGCGCAGAGAGGTCAAGTAACTTGCCTAAGGTCACACAGCCTTGAAGTGGCAGAATCAGGACTCAAACCCAGCTAGCCTGCATCCTAAGTTTGTGCTTATCCACAGAGGTATGACATCGTCTTATCAGGAGATACCCTGGAAACTGTGGGGGAACTGGGTTCCCCTCGGTGACCCAGTATCTCTTAACTAGTGCCTTTTCTCTTTCTTTCTCTATTGTCTCCTCCACCCCCTCCTTCTTTTCAACGACTAGTATTCACGTCCACAGGAACTGTGGAGGGACCTGAGAGTTCACAAATGTTCTTGAAGAAATGAACAGAGGAATGATGGCTGATGATTAGAATTTCCAAAGCCCAGGGTGCTGCTTCGTTTGCAGTGAGATTATTTCAGGTCTATCGAAATGTGCAGAAACCAAGAAATAACAAAGTCAATGTATAGGGCTGGTTCCTGTGCGGCTTGCCCTGGAGCCTTCTCTGGCTCTGTGCCTGGGCAGAAGGAAGAGTTCTTCCGTTGCCTTGCTGCCTCCATCCTCCCTGGGGCTTGGGGGCGGGGAAGGGGAGCCACGAGTAAGCTTCTCTGTCCACTCTTTTTTTTTTTTTTTTTTTTTTTGCGGTACGCGGGCCTCTCACTGTTGTGGCCTCTCCCGTTGTGGAGCACAGGCTCCGGACGCACAGGCTCAGCGGCCATGGCTCACGGGCCCAGCCGCTCCGCGGCATGTGGGATCTTCCCGGACCGGGGCACGAACCCGCGTCCCCTGCATCGGCAGGTGGTCTGTCCACTCTTCATGGCTTGCTGCTGGGGAACTCAGCCCAGGAGAAGGTGACTACTGGTGGTCACTTTGGGGAAGTTCTCCCAAGCTGAGATTTCATTTCTCCCATTTTCCAGGGGTGCTAAAAAATTAAGGACTTGCTGCCGGCACTTGTGGGTTAAAATCAAGGTACATTTCAATCCTCTCATGCAGAGCATTTCAAATCTTTGTGGGCATAAGGATCACCTCCCTCCCTCCCCTAATCCGATTTAGCAGGTCTAGAATTGGGTGAAGAAAACTGCTTTTTTAGGGGCTTCCTTGGTGGTGCCGTGGTTAAGAATCCACCTGCCATTACAGGGGACACAGGTTCGAGCCCTGGTCCGGGAAGATCCCACATGCCACGGAACAACGAAGCCCATGTGCCACAACTACTGAGCCCACGTGCTACAACGACTGAAGCCCGCTCGCCTAGAGCCCATGCTCCACAATAAGAAGCCTGCGCACCGCAACGAAGAGTAGCCCCTGCTTGCCACAACTAGAGAAAGCCCGTGAGCAGCAACGAAGACCCAACACAGCCAAAAATAAATACATAAATTAATTAATTTTTTAAAAACTACCATACGATCCATTTGATGGATAAATGGATCAACAAAGTAGGATATACATACAATGGATCCATATTCAGACTTAAGAAAGGAAGGAAATTCTGATGCATACTACAACATAGATATATTTTTAGGTCATTATTCTAAGTGAAATAAGGCAGTCACGAAAAGACAAATACTGTATGATTCCACTTGTATGAGGTACTTGGAGTAGCCAAAATCATGGAGACAGAAAGTAGAACAGTGAGTTCCAGGAACTAGGGGGTGCAGAGCTAGGGAGGTATTGTTTACTGTATACAGAGTTTCAGTTTTGCAAGATGGTTCTGCAGATTGGCTGCACGAAAATGTGAATATATTTAACACTACTAAACTATACACTTAAAAATGGTGAAGATGGTAAATTTTGTATTTACCACAGTTCTTTTTATAAAAGCTCATCACCCCATGTTGCTTTTAAAATGGTAGAAGTGGGAGCTGAGTGGCAGCTTAGGGCAGCATGAGCTGATAAGGCAGGTTCAAGGGCACCTTTCCAATGGAGGTCTTCAGCCTCTAGGCTGGATGAAGATATTATATCTTGAAGGTAGATCTAGGGGGTGACAATTGGGGCCTTTTGGCATGGTGGTGGGAGCTTTCAGGAAGACAAATTTAAAGTTCCACCAGCAGTCCTGGGAGGCCTATCCCCTGATCAGCCTGGGCCATGAGGCAGATGGAGGGACTTTGTTAAGGATGTTGTGATGAGGGCCGAGCTGGCACAGTGGGAGGGCACTGCTGCAGCTAGGAACACCGGGAAACTCTGGAACAGAGGTAAGGCTGACCCCATTGCTGGGATCATTTCAGGCTCCGGCTTTCTCTCCACATGCTTGGGGAAAGTAGAGCTCTGTACTGACCGTGCAAACTCACAGGAAAAGTAATGTTTCCCTCCTCTATTTATAAGAGCAAGCTGCTGCATATAATTGCATGGGCTGTATCTCGCATATTGGAGTTTGGAAGAAGACATACAAAGTATACCTCCCAAGTCATTAGAGAAATAAAAAAGATAAAATCTAGGTCCAAACAAAGAAAGACACAAAAACAGAAGAGAGGAAGGAAATGCATAAACTCATAAAAAAACATCCTGAAAGTAAGAGCAAGCATTTAAAATATGACATCAAATGTGAATAAATTATACTCCCCAAATCACAGTCAAGTTAAAAAAAAAAGAACCTCAAACATTCCTTGTTTATAAGAGAACCAGTAAAACAAAGGAATATACTGAAAGCTAAACAAAAAATAAAGAACAAAGATCAGGCAAACACAAATAAAAAACAGAACTGACCATTGGAATATAAGACAAAGAATTAAAATTGAAAAGTACCAAGCAGGGCAAAAAGAGACATTTTCTCATGGTAAAATCTACCAGTGAAGCTCTAACAATAGTGACAGACTGGATAAAGTAGCACTAAAGTATCTTTTTAAAAAGTCAGTAGAAAAAAATACTATTACGAGAAGAGAAATCATAATAGCAAACACCGATAGAGCCTTTTAAAAAATGTATCAGGCACAGGGAGTTTACTGGGTCAGTAGATGGAGGGCGGTCAGGACTCATATTTCTTTTCTTTTTTTCCGAATGCCTGTTGGAGAAAATCTCATGTAACCTGTGTGAGTCAGTCGTGAGTGTTTCCGCTTCTGGAAGAATACATCTGTGACTACATTCGAGTGTAACAGATAAAGAGACCCTGCATTTTACCCTCTCCAGAAAATAAACTTCCAGACTTCTGCCAGGGTGGAGGAAGGGCAACTTGCCCAAGTTCATGGCATGGGAGAGGGGATATAGGGACCCAACCACTTTTCACACAACCTTCAACCAGTCTCCTTGTATCAGCATTCCCTTCATGCCCCACTTTCAGAGGGTTTCATCAATTCTTGGACATTTTGATGAATATTAAGTTAGCTTTCTCCACTGTTGGCTTAAGATTCAGCTTTCTTGAGTTTTCCAATTTGATTGCCAGTTGAGTATTTGTCTTCTTGTCTCCAAAATTCTGTTTTATAATTTCCTTTTCTGCTCCATCATTATAATTTTACTTTTATTGATGCTGCAGTCAGATTTTAAGAGGACTGTGCTCAACATTATTTTGTTGACCAAGCATATTCCTGGCTCTGCTCACTGCTACTGAAAAGATTTATTGCAGAAATAAAAACTATATTATCGGGACTACAGGAAGGCTCAAACCAAAGAGTACTTCCCAGAACTTCTGCTGCCAGTGTCTTTTCCCCACAGTGAGCCACAGCCACC
>NW_006778796.1:741693-788605 GCF_000442215.2 Lipotes vexillifer
CCCCCCCGCCTCAGCAGGAGACCCTTCAACACTAGCAGCTGTGCGACTGGCTGAAACACAGCTGTGGAAATCAGAAGAATTAAAAACTGTGAGGCTGACAGGGTCTTGGTGCTCTGGCCAGGTGTCAGACCTGAGCCTCGGATGTGGGAGAGCTGAATTCAGGACTTTGGTCCACCAGGGACCTCCCGGCCCCACATAATATCAATTGTCGAGATCTCTGTCTCAATGCTAAGACCCAGCTCCAATCAACGACCAGCAAGCTCCAGTGCTGGACTCCCCAGGCCAAACAACTAGCAAGACAGGAGCACAACCCACCCATTAGCAGAGAGTCTGCCTAAAATCATACTCAGTTCACAAACACCCCTAAACACACCACCGGATGTGGTCCTGCCCACCAGAAAGACAAGATCCAGCCTCATCCACTAGAACACAGGCACCAGTCCCCTCCACCAGGAAGCCTACACAAGCCACTAAACCAACCTTAGCCACTGGGGGCAGATACCAAAAACAACAGGAACTACGAACCTGCAGCCCGTGAAAAGGAGACCCCAAACACAGTAAGTTAAGCAAAATGAGAAGACAGAGAAATACACAGCAGATGAAGGGGCAAGGTAAAAACCCACCACACCAAACAAATGAAGAGGAAATAGGCAGTCTACCTGAAAAAGAATTCAGAGTAATGATACTAAAGATGATCCAAAATCTAGGAAATAGAATGGAGAAAATACAAGAAACATTTAACAAGGACCTAGAAGAACTAAAGAGCAAACAAACAATGATGAAAAACACAGTAAATGAAATTAAAAATTCACTAGAAGGAATCAATAGCAGAATAACTGAGGCAGAAGAACGGGTAAGTGACCTGGAAGATAAAATAGTGGAAATAACTACCGCAGGACAGAATAAAGAAAAAAGAATGAAAAGAACTGAGGACAGTCTCAGAGACCTCTGGGACAACATTAAACGCACCAACATTCGAATTATAGGAGTCTCAGAAGAAGAAGAGAAAAAGAAAGGGACTGAGAAAATATTTGAAGAGATTATAGTTGAAAACTTCTCTAATATGGGAAAGGAAATAAGTCCAGGAAGCTCAGAGAGTCCCATACAGGATAAATCCAAGAAGAAACACTCCAAGACACATATTAATCAAACTATCAAAAATTAAATACAAGGAAAAATATTAAAAGCAGCAAGGGAAAAGCAACAAATAACATACAAGAGAATCCCCATAAGGTTAACAGCTGATCTTTCAGCAGAAACTCTGCAAGTCAGAATGGACTGGCAGGACATATTTAAAGTAATAAAAGGGAAGAATCCACAACCAAGATTACTCTACCCAGCAAGGATCTCATTCAGATTTGATGGATAAATTAAAACCTTTACAGACAAGCAAAAGCTAAGAGAATTCAGCACAACCAAACCAGCTTTACAAAAACTGCTAAAGAAACTTCTGTAGGCAGGAAATACAAGAGGAGGAAAAGACCTACAATAACAAAAACAAAACAATTAAGAAAATGATAATAGGAACATACATACGATAATTACCTTAAATGTAAATGGATTAAATGCTCCAACCAAAAGACTACACTGGCTGAATGGATACAAAAACAAGACCCACATATATGCTGTCTACAAGAGACCCACTTCAGACCTAGGGACGCATACAGACTGAAAGCAAGGGGATGGAAAAAGATATTCCATGCAAATGGAAATCAAAAGAAAGCTGGAGTAGCAATTCTCATATTAGACAGAATAGACTTTAAAATAAAGACTATTACGAAAGACAAGAAGGACACTACATAATGATCAAGGGATCGATCCAAGAAGAAGATATAACAATTGTAAATATTTATGCACCCAACATAGGAGCGCCTCAATACATATGGCACATGCTAACAGCCATAAAAGGGGAAATGGACAGAAACACAATAATAGTAGGGGACTTTAACACCCCACTTTCACCAATGGACAGATCATCCAAAATAAAAATAAATAAGGAAACTTTAAAGCTTTAAATGACACATTAAACAAGATGGACTTAATTGATATTTATAGGACATTCCATCCAAAAACAACAGAATACACTTTCTTCTCAAATGTTCATGGAACATTCTCCAGGATAGATCATACCTTGGGTCACAAATCAAGCATTGGTAAATTTAAGAAAATTGAAATCATATCAAGTATCTTTTCTGACCACAATGCTATGAGACTAGATATTAATTACAGGAAAAAAAACTGTAAAAAAAAAATACAAACCCATGGAGGCTAAACAATACATAATGAAATAACCAAGAGATCAATGAAGAAATCAAAGAGGAAATCAAAAAGTACCTAGAAACAAATGACAATGAAAACACGATGACCCAAAACCTATGGGATGCATCAAAAGCAGTTCTAAGAGGGAAGTTTATAGTATTACAATCCTACCTTAAGAAACAAGAAACATCTCAAATAAACAACCTAACATTACAACTAAAGCAATCAGAGAAAAAAGAACAAACCCCCCCCCCAAAGTTAGCAGAAGGAAAGAAATCATAAAGATCAGATCAGAAATAAATGAAAAAGAAATGAAGGAAACAATAGCAGAGATCAATAAAACTAAAACCTGGTTCTTTGAGAAGATAAAATTGATAAACCATTAGCCATACTCATCAAGAAAAAAAGGGAGGACTCAAATCAACAGAATTAGAAATGAAAAAGGAGAACTAACAACTGATACTGCAGAAATACAAAGGATCATGAGAGATTACTGCAAGTAACTATACGCCAAAAAAATGGACAACCTGGAAGAAATGGACAAATTCTTAGAAAAGCACAACCTTCCAAGACTGAACCAGGAAGAAAGAGAAAATATAAACAGACCAATCACAAGGAATGAAATTGAGGCTGTGATTAAAAATCTTCCAACAAACAAAAGTCCAGGACCAGATGGCTTCACAGGGGAATTCTATCTAACATTTAGAGAAGAGCTAACACCCATCCTTCTCAAACTCTTCCAAAATATAGCAGAGGGAGGAACACACCCAAACTCATTCTACGAGGCCACCATCACCCTGATATCAAAACCAGACAAAGATGCCACAAAAAAAGAAAACTACAGGCCAATAGCACTGATGAACATAGATGCAAAAATCCTCAACAAAATACTGGCAAACAGAATCCAACAGCACATACAAAGGATCATACACCATGATCAAGTCGGGTTTATCCCAGGAATGCAGGGATTCTTCAATATACGCAAATCAATCAATGTGATACACCATATTAACAAATTGAAGGAGAAAAACCATATGATCATCTCAATAGATGCAGAAAAAGCTTTTGACAAAATTCAACACCCATTTATGATAAAAAACTCTCCAGAAAGTAGGCATAGAGGGAACTTACCTTAACATAATAAAGGCCATATATGACAAATGCACAGCCAACATTATTTTCAATGGTGAAAAACTGAAATCATTTCCGCTAAGATCAGGGACAAGACAAGGTTGCCCACTCTCACCACTGTTATTGAAGATAGTTTTGGAAGTTTTAGCCACAGCAATCAGAGAACAAAAGGAAATAAAAGGAATCCAAATCGGAAAAGAAGAAGTAAAGCTGTCACTGTTTGCAGATGACATGATACTATACATAGAGAATCCTGAAGATGCCACCAGAAAACTACTAGAGCTAATCAATGAACCTGGTAAAGTAGCAGAATACAAAATTAATGCACAGAAATCTCTTGCATTCCTATACACTAATAATGAAAAATCTGAAAGAGTAATTAAGTAAACATGTCCATTTAATATTGCAACAACAACAACAAAATACCTAGGAATAAACTTACCTAAGGAGACAAAAGACCTGTATGCAGAAAACTATAGTTCTAATGAAAGAAATTAAAGATGATAGAGGGCTTCCCTGGTGGGGCAGTGGTTAAGAATCTGCCTGTCAATGCAGGGAAGATGGGTTCAATCCCTGGTCCGGGAAGATCCCACATGCCATGTAGCAACTAAGCCCATGCACCACAACTACTGAGCCTGTGCTCTAGAGCCCACGAGCCACAACTACTAAAGCCCACATGCCTAGAGCCCATGCTCTGCAACAAGAGAAGCCACTGCAATGAGAAGCCCGCACACTGCAACAAAGACCCAACACACCCCAAAATAAATAAATTTATAAAAATAAATAAATAAATAAAGATGACAGAGACAGATGGAGAGATATACCATGTTCTTGGATTGGAAGAATCAACATTGTGAAAATGACTATACTATCCAAGAAATCTACAGATTCAATGCAATCCCTATCAAGCTACCAATGGCATTTTTCACAGAACTAGAGCAAAACATTTCACAATGTGTATGGAAACCCAAAAGACCCTGAATAGCCAAAGCAATCTTGAGAAAGAAAAACGGAGCTGGAGGAGTCAGGCTTCCTGAGTTCAGACTATACTACAAAGCTACAGTAATCACGACAGTATGGTACTGGCACAAAAACAGAAATATAGATCAATGGAACAGGATAGAAGGCCCAGAGATAAACCCACGCACATATGGTCACCTTATCTTTGATAAAGGAGACAAGAATATACAATGGAGAAAAGACAGCCTCTTCAATAAGTGGTGCTGGGAAAACTGGACAGGTACATGTAAAAGAATGAAATTAGAACACTTCCTAACACCACGCACAAAAATAAACTCAAAATGGATTAAAGACCTAAATGTAAGGTCAGACACTATAAGACTCTTAGAGGAAAACATAGGCAGAACACTCTATGACATAAATCACAGCAAGATCCTTTTTGACCCACCTCCTAGAGAAATGGAAATAAAACCAAAAATAAACAAATGGGACTTAATGAAACTTAAAAGCTTTTGCACAGCAAAGGAAACCATAAACCAGACAAAAAGACAACCCTCAGAATGGGAGAAAACATTTGCAAATGAAGCAACTGACAAAGGGTTAGTCTCCAAAATATACAAGCAGCTCATGCAGCTCAATATCAAACAAACAAACAACCCAATCCAAAAATGGGCAGAAGACCTAAATAGACATTTCTCCAAAGAAGAGATACAGATTGCCAACAAACACACGAAAGGATGCTCAACATCACTAATCATTAGAGAAATGCAAATCAAAATGACAATGAGGTATCACCTCACACTCGTCAGAATGGCCATCATCAAAAAATCTACAAAAAAAAAAATCTACAAACAATAAATGCTGTAGAGAGTGTGGAGAAAAGAGAACCCTCTTGCACTGCTGACGGGAATGTAAATTGATATAGCCACTATGGAGAACAGTATGGAGGTTCCTTAAAAAAACTAAAAATAGAACTACCATATGACCCAGCAACCCCACTACTTGGCATATACCCTGAGAAAACCATAATTCAAAAAGAGTTATGTACCACAATGTTCATTGCAGCACTATTTACAATAGCCAGGACATGGAAGCAACCTAAGTGTGCACTGACAGATAAATGGATAAAGAAGATGTGGCACATATATACAATGGAATATTACTCAGCCATAAAAGGAAACAAAATTGAGTTATTTGTAGTAAGGTGGATGGACCTAGAGTCTGTCATACAGAGTGAAGTAAGTCAGAAAGAGTAAAACAAATACCATATGCTAAAACATATATATGGAATTTAAAAATAAATGGTTCTGAAGAAATTGGGGCAGGACAGGAATAAAGATGCAGACATAGAGAATGGACTTGAGGACATGGGGAGGGGGAAGCATAAGCTGGGATGAAGTGAGAGAGTGGCATGAATGTAAAATAGATAGCTAGTGGGAAGCAGCCTCATAGCACAGGGAGATCAGCTCGTTGCTTTGTGACCACCTAGAAGGGTGGTATAGGGTGGGTGGGAGGGAGATGCAAGAGGGAGGGGATATGGGGGTATGTGTGCATGTATAGCTGATTCACTTTGTTGTATGGCAGAAACTAATATAATATTGTAAAGCAATTATACTCCAATAAGGATGTGAAAAAAATGTATCAGGCACAGTTCTAAGGCATCTTATAAATATTAACTAATTTAATTCTCATAGAGATCAGTAAATAAATACTCTTATTTTCATCATTTTACAGATGAGAAAACAGACACAGAGAGAATCACATCAGTCTCGTGAGATTTCATAACCAGTAACACGCCCTGTCTCTGGTGCACGGAGTAGCCTAAGGAAAGAAGATCCCAAGGATTCCCACAAGGAACAAGGGGGTACTTATCACCCTCTTGAGTTAAGCTAAACTCCCATTAACTTCCCAAAGGTAAACGACTTGGCTAATTTGTTAGTAAAAAGCTTGGATAATATCTATGGCCCTTTCAACTGTATCAGTCTGTGATTATAACACAGACACAAATTAACACCTTTTGAAATGTGTTCTAGCCTGATGCTGGTGTTCAAGTGAATACTTTGAGAACGTAGGTCCTCAAAATCTGCTTTATAAGTGTTGTTGTCAGTCTCACAGGGTGGGGCTTCAGGCCTAGAAGTGGCAAATTTTTAAGGAGGGAAGCCAGGAGGATGTTCCCTTGACACTACCACTGATTTCAGAGTGTGGCAAGTTGTAGCCCAGTAGATACCTTAACATCCATTTATGTTCACCACCCCCTCCCACCATTTGTGACATTTTCTCAAAGACCCTAAACATTTGTTTAAAGCAATTTCCGTCTGTGACATTCCCAGGAAATCAGAAGAATGTGACAGGGAAAATACAGCAGACACGGATTTACTCACCGAAGGATAAACAATAGACTCTAAATTCAAGTTCAGTGTAGCTTGGGAAGAAAAAATCACAATAATCATGAAGCACAAAGCGGTTCTCCTTGGGGATTTCATGTCTGACTTGCCTGAAATGGAAATAGGATAGTTTAGAGGTACAGTAATTCATTTATCAAACACAGAAAGAACTAGCAAACCCTGTCTCAAAGTTTGCACTACAAAAGGACCTTTTCAGTGAAGGGGAGAAAGGAAAAAGCATAAATACATCAAATGTAGAGAACAGTGTCTGCTGGGTGAGGGAAGGATGGTGTTAGGAAGGATGGGGGTTGGGAGGGCTGGGGATGGTACCTGCAAACAGCACAAAGATGGCAGATGTCTGGGTACCTTTCCTAGAGACATAGAGAAGGAGAGAGGGAAGGAGAGAGAAAGGAGAAAGAGGAAAGAGAGGGAAAGCAAGAAAAAGGGAAAGACTACTTAGTACAAAGTACTACTAACCTTGTGGCTCAGTACATAGCATATGAACAAAAGGATTCAGAGAACAGTACTTTCCTTTGCTATGTGCGACACTGTCTGATATTTTCAATTCTATTCTATTATCTTACACTATTTGCTTTCTTTTAATTCTGGCAGTAAACCATTACATTGACTTTATGACCCATGTTAATGGGCTATGACCCATTAGTATGAGAAATTCTGGACTCAGTCATAAAAATACAAGTTGTATTTTAGAGATTTTTAGAGGGTATAATATGGAACATTGACATATAATATATCTCAATATATTGATTTTTTTATAGCTATCTCTTTACAATGCTAGTAATGAAAACAAACTTTTTCAGTGACCAGATTAATCATTGTTGCATTTGGAAGTTAGAGTATCACGTGGAATAATCCCACCTCTCATGGGTCTGAGGACCACGACAAACTACTTTGTGTAGATTCCTTTCCTTACTGACATTTTTATGTCCATGTGTTGTTGTGAAAAGAATACTTGACTGAGGAGATATGGGCTAGGATCCAGGATGACTACAAACTAATTGCATCCTTGACACTTCTCTGCATCCAGTTTGCTCATCTATGAAATGGGGATACTTAGACCTCCTCTAATTCTCTCACAGACTTCTCTGAGGCTCAGATGTGACTAAAAGCCATGCAGAGCTCCAGGGATGCCAGCTGCAATGGCTTCACCCTGACCTTAGTGGAATCCAGAGGGCCGCCATCAAGGACAGCCCTTGGTCCAGGCGTTGCCGGGGGCATCAGGGGACCTGGCCAGGATAACACACGGAGAGACAGCCAAGACTTACACGCCAGGGAGCACTGTGTTTCAATCACCAGCTGTCGCTGTCTCCTTTTCCTCTTCCCCAGTGGAAAAGAAGGAAGAATAAGGCCCTGGAAAACTGACCCAATTTGCAGATCTGGCAATCAAATACATTTTAAAAATTCTACAACTCAACGGCTTTTGGGAAATGCTTTGCAATTTAGGTTACAGGAATAGATATTTAAGACCAGATGCATCTACTGCAGGGAAAGCATAACCACTCATTCCTTGTTGAAGGGAGCAGGCTTTTGTGAGTGTGGAGCAGGCTGATTTGGCCTGGGGATAACAACTGTTTCGGGGATGAATCTATTTTGGAGGGAATTTAATCTTTCTAGTCATTGACTTAGTGCACTGGACTGGCTGGTTCCATTTTGAGGCAGTTAATCAAGGAGATGAGAGTTAGTAACTGAATAGTTAATGAGCCTCCCTTAGTACGTGACAGCCATGGAGGGACTCAGGTATTAAAGGAATTCAAGCTGACTCCACATCTTTCTCTCGTCCCAATGTTGGCCTTTGTCAGAGTTAGCAAGGATTATCTTGGTCATGATAATGACCAAATAAATGGTTACAACCTAAATGGTCATGTCTGGTCCTTTCGTATAATACCACTGGCCAATACTGTCCACTGACCCCATCTTCCCCCAGTCTCCCTGGACATAGCTCTTGATGGAATTGACATCCTTTTCTCTGTTGACCTACTTTGTGGCCACAAAATCACAATTCAGTAGAAATACCGATATAAGAAGGACTGCACTGTGGGGAGGGGATGTTCTCTGGATACAGAAGAAAGATAACAGCTACATACAGTCATCAGTTATATGGTAAGGGTGAAGGGCAGGTCCTCCACTTGAAGGAAGATCATCAGTAAGGAAGCTAGCAGAGTCTGTTTCAACTTGGCTAACAGGGAAGGGAATCCAAATCCATCCAACGCAAAGCCCAGAGTAGCACCCCACGTCAAGGCAATATATCTTCAGTAGGGCCCCTTTAATGGTAAATCCCTGAGAAGTTTATATTTATTCCAAATTCCTGGAGTAAATGGCAGAGCACAACTAAGAAACTCAGAGACAAGCAGAGGCAGAAAGGGAAAGAAATATATCTGATGTCATTTCCAATTTCTTTCTCCTTTTAAATTATAAATTCTGGACACTGTCTACTAAAACTCACCGACCTATACGAGCCTGCTGTATCTTAGAAAAAGCTGGGAGATATGACCTCATGCTCAGGAGTAATCCTGGGGTGATGAGCAACTTCCTGGCTCCTCAGACTCTGTTTTCCTGTCTGTGAAGTTAGAAGAGAGGGGGAGGGAAATCAAGCACCCTCTGACATCATAAGCCTCATATGCCAGGAAGAGGTTGCCAGGATTCTCAGCATCACTGCACGTGGAGGAGGAGGGTCTGGGCTCCTTGGAGCAGTCTTTTAACAACATTCTCTTTTGGAAGGATGTGCACCAGAAACATTCATCGTGAAACTGACCTGAAACACATCAGGGAACAGTTCTCCCAAATCTTCTAAACAACCAGTGCTTCAGATCAACTGGTCTCCAGGAAACCCTTCATCAGCCCTGAGCTGCCACGATTTGATGGAGGGGGTGGGAGCATGAGTGAAGAGGCTTGTACACCTTGCAAGTTTAGAAGGCTGTTCTTGAAATGGCCACATCTGTGTGGTCTGATGACCCAATGTCATCATCAATGTATGATTCCAAGCTCCATATAAATAGGGCAATCGTGAGACTCGTTCTGGGAATGATTTCCTAAGCTCTACAGAGCTCTGCCCTCCTGTGCTCTCTGGTGTTCTCGGCCCCTCTGCCCTGGGGACCCCAGCCTTGATACTCCCCTTGGCTCCCCCTGGGGAGAAGGAAGGCAAGAGGTGAAAGCAAGCCCACATTTGATCAGCCTCTGCCCAGGTGCCTCGTCCTTCCTCCAGTCCAGGGCTCTGCTCCTGGCTTGGTCCCTGAGCACAGCCCCTCCCCTTAACATTGCCTGGGTACCACCACCCTGGAGTATTTGAGCATCATCTGCTTAAATGGTTCTTATCCCTGGCTGCACATCAGAACAAGCACCTGGGGAATTTCTCTTTCTTTTTTCCTCTTTTCATTTGTTTATTTGTTGTTTTAATATCATGCCAGACCAATTGAATTAGCATTTCTGGCAGGGTAGGGAGCTGAGCGTCTGTATCTGTCCCAGCTGTTTCTGATGCAGAGGGAGGTTTGAGGTCTGCAGGTCCACATTTTCAGCATCCCATTGCTCTATCCACACTCCTGTCACTTTCCATCACCAGCCTATAGTCATCTGTCTACTAAAGAAACTACAAAGAAACAGAATCTTAAGGGGGATGCATTTAGGAGGCAGTCAATCAATGGTGGATGAATGAATGGTTTCATGGGAGAATGGACTCATGGGAGTATGGACTCAAAAACCAATAGTTTTTGATGCAATTAAGCAGCCAAGTCTGTTATTTGAGGTTGTATTATATACCTCACATAGAATCAATCATGGTGCACAGTTACGAGCCAACAAACATTGAGAACTTTCTGTAGGCCTAAATTCGTGCCACGCAATCATGCATTGACATGAGTCATGGTCCTTGTTCCTAAGAAGTTCTCAATCTCATCGGGAAGGCATGCAACAGAGACTGGAAGGAAAAATGTAAGTTTAAAAGATGCTATTTACTAAATGCCTACTAGGTACCAGGCACAGCCCTCAGTGCCATTAATATGTTCATTCACTTAATTTGCCTCTCACAATAAACCTGGGAAGTAGGTGTTTTAATCCTAATTCATAGATGAGAACGTGAAGGCTCTCAGAGAGGTTACCGTACTGACCCAGGCCGCCCAGCTAGTAAGTAACCGAGTGAGAATCGCCCCCAACTTGGCCTGTCTCCAAAGTGAGCTGCAGTGTGAAGGGATGAGATGACTGGAGGAAGTTGGACAGGGGGAAGTCGGGTGAGTTTGGGAGTGACCGAGGTCGCCAGCCAGACCCTGAAGGATGGGTAATGTTTTAATGTAAAACGGGGCAAGAAAAGAGAATCCCAGGCAAAGGAGAGCATAAGCAGAGGCCCTTGTCTCTGTTTAAAGGGAACAAAGCAGCCCGAAGGGCGATGTTTAGCTGTCCCTTGAATTCCTTGTGGACGTTGCCTTGGTCAGCTTGTCCGACCACTGTGTCGAAGGCTCAGCCATGGTCCCTGGGAGTTCATTGCTCTCCTGAGCAATCACCATCAACAGAGAAGGCAGAGCTATTTTTTGCTCTGACTTGGAAAGAAAATGATTGTCATGACATTAGGGGTCCAGTGATTCTCTTCTTCCTATAATAGACTGTAGTGGAAAGAGCACAGCTTGGATGCAAAACAGGCCTATGTTCTGATTCCAGCTCCATCACTTAGTAACTGTTGGTGAGACACTTAACCCCGTGGAGCCTCAGTTTCCTGATGTGAATAATGGGGAATCACAGTACCTGCTTTGCAGCATTGTTGTAAAGATTAGAGATTGTGCCCACGAAGCACAAGAAAGCCTGGTCACAGCTGAAATTGTTAAGGGCTGAGTTGTGTCCTCCAAAATTAATGTGTTGCATTCCAACACCCCAGCAGCTCAGAATGTGACCTTATTTGGAGACAGGGTCTTTAAAGAGGTCATTGCATCAAAATGAGGTCATATGGGTGGGGCTCTAATCCAATATAACCAGTGACCCTATAAGAGGAGATTAGGACACAGACCCACACAGAGGAATGACCACATGAAGACATCAGAGGAAGACAGCATCTATAAGCCAAGGAGAGAGGCTTCTGATTCTGTCAACACCTTGATTTCAGACCTCCAAGCTCCAGAACTGCAAGAAAATAAATTTCTGTTGTTTAAGCTACCCAATCTGTAGGACTTTATTGCAGTGCTCCTAGCAAACTAATATAGAATTTGATAAAAATGATACCTCTTTTTATTTTTTATCCCTCAAAAAGTGTGAGTGTGGTCCTCTGGTCTGCTGCCCAGTATTTACTGTTTATTCTGGGAATGTTTTTATGAAAATTGAAAAACGGATTATTGGTGTGTCTGAATAGAGCATAAAACATACACAGTTTAAAACTTCCCTGGTGACGCAGCGGTTGAGAGTCCGCCTGCCAATGCAGGGGACACGGGTTCGTGCCCCGGTCCGACAAGATCCCCCATGTCGCGGAGCGGCTGGGCCCGTGAGCCATGGCTGCTAAGCCTGCGCATCCGGAGCCTGTGCTCCGCAGCGGGAGAGGCCACAGCAGTGAGAGGCCCGCATACCGCAAAAACAAAACCAAACAAAACTGAAAGACAAACGAGAATTCATCTCTAGTTCAAGCACTCTTGCCAGCCCTCTACAAACACACACACACACACACACACTAACATACACACACACATCTCTTAGTTTTTTAGATGAGAAAACTAGGGCCTGGCAAGGGCTATGTGTCTCAAAGGCAGCTAGGGGTTGAGTCAGTCAGGACTGAAGAACTCAACCAAGGATTCTTAAAATTCTATCAATAGATAATAATGTCATCCTACAGTCAGACAAGTTGTTTGTGATAGGATGGTGGAGAATAATTATCAGCAATGATGATGGTGATGATGCTGATGGTGATGATGATGGTGATGCTGATGGTGATGCTGATGGTGACAGATCCCTGTCATTTACTGGATCTGTTTCAGGCATGGTGCTAAGCTCTCTCCAAGGATTATGTCATTTAACCCTCTCAGTGATCCTATGATACCACTAAATTATCCCTAATTATTCCATATTCAAAAATGGAAATGGAAGGTTAGAAGGATGAGTAGCTCACCAAGATTGCACAGTTGATATGTGGTAGTGACAAAATTATAAATTTTGCAATCTATTCCATTGGGAAAAGGTACCATTTGGCCTATGAGATCTTCTCAGTGGGATATCAATAAGAATAAATGAAAATTTTTCTCTATATGGACCTTAGACCAGGCAACTGAATTCTAGCCTCACTTTGGCACTGATTGGTTCGTGAACTGGGGCAAGTCACTTCACCTCTCTGAGTCTCGGTTTTCTTTTCAGCGAAGCCAGGGAGCTGATGGCCCCTGGTGATTTCAAATTTGGGGTAGAGGAATTGTCCTCTGAAGGTGCCAAAATTTCTCACAATTATTTCAAATCCATTGTAACCTCACTTAGGCTTCTGAGCCTAATCGTAACTATCTCTTGCACTTATCTCTCACATCTCTGGTTGACTACACAGTCCAGGCTTTCACTGCCCCTCACATGCACCACTGCGATGGCTGGATTCTTTTCCTCTCTGTGCATCACCTATGTCGATGCAAGATAGACCTTCTGGAAGTGCTCTTCTCATGTGTTACCTCTGTTCAGCTCCCAGCTGCCTTCGGAATAAAGGCAATGGCTTTTGCTGATGCCGAAGGCCCTCATGACCTGCAGCTGGCTTATTTAATAAGCACCTATCATATTTTCGCTACTGTAGCTGGTTGCTTTTTCATAATTTAAAATAGTGCAAGAGATTTCCCAGTGTTCATGCAAAAGTAATAATATGAACATTAATCTTTGAGACTTAATCCTGGGAGTGGGGATGGGTAGTTATTATGGTCAAACTATTTTTCAGTGTTTGGCAAAACCAAAGTAATCCTGTCATCATTTACTTGGTTTCTTGGTCTCCCTTTTTTTCCTGTCCCTTCACCTCAACATAATCACCACATATTCAAATTCTATCCACCCTTTAATGCTCAGGCAAACGACTGCCTCCTGGTTGGAGATTCCCTGCTCTGTTCAGCTATAAATGGGAGGTCAGGACTTGTGAATGTGGTGGGTACATAAAACTCAAGATATTTGGTTAAAAAGTGGAGGATAGAGAGTAGCGATTCTTCCCGTAGGTAAACTGCTTGGTTTCTGTGTCATGCACAGAAGGTGATGTTATATGCATGGCTTTCTTTTTAAGAAAGGAAGAATTGCATTGCATGCTAGGACACTAACAGGGGAAGCCATGCATCTTACTAATCCCTGGCCTGTGTGTGACTAACTAGACAGGTATTGTATCCTTTGAAAAAGCCAGTGGTATATCTTCCTATGCCCTGTTCCCTATGCTCTGGGGCACATATATCTATATTATACTACTACTAGAGAATAATTCAAATCAGAGTTCCTCTTGATGGCAGATGATGAATGGTAGTATGAAATTTCAGAACTTCCATTGCAAATTTGACAGAGATTATTATTCTTTGCTCAGGGTTGCAATTAAGACAGGATGTCATCGATAACCTCCCTCCTGAATTGCAGAAGTGCAGATTAAAAGTTCTCAAGGACTACTTTAAGAGCCCGCCTTCACAGATCTGTATTTTCAAACACAGAAGTGATAAAACTTACCTTTGCTGACCTTATCTAATGAGATGATTCATCCGTCACACATGCAGAACTATAAGCTAAATATTTATTTAACACAAACACGAAACACAATACCAATGAAAGAACTGCCTTGAAATTTTTTTTTTTTTTCTATTTAATTTTCCTTTGCCTTAAAATAAAGTCCTGGGCTTCCCTGGTGGCGCAGTGGTTGAGAGTCCGCCTGCCGATGCAGGGGACGCGGGTTTGTGCCCCGGTCCGGGAAGATCCCACATGCCGTGGAGCGGCTGGGCCCGTGAGCCATGGCCGCTGAGCCTGCGCGTCCGGAGCCTGTGCTCCACCACGGGAGAGGCCACAACATTGAGAGGCCCGCATACCGCAAAAAAATAAAAAAATAAAAAATAAAAAATAAAGTCCTGCAGTAGCATTGTGTCAGGGTAGCTCAGTCCTATCAGATTACAGAGGAACTTTTGTTTGTACACAATGGGGTCAAGTTTTCTAAAACACACTGCACATGTGTGTGGCATTGATAACCTTTTATCCTTCTTTCCTTGTTGTAAATCACTGGAGGATTTTAACCTTTGAGCAAGAGATTGCCATCTCCACGAAAACATTAAGTTCCTAACTCTGCTCTTATCTCAACCGTCTTGCTACTTTCATTTACCACATGGAGGGGTTTCCCTGAGCCCTGGCAAGACAATGCATTTTGACTGCCATGGAGGGTGGCCCTGGGGTTGGCTGCCAGGCTGTATAGAGCCTCAGGGGGCTTGGGTGTTGGTCCAAACCTTTACAGTTCTGTGGTTCTACTCTTTACGACGTGAGATTCAAAATAATAGCGTATTCTAATAACAACAATAGTGGCCCAATCAGAGCAGTGCCTGGTCGCTGCAAGAGCAGAGGCCTCAGGGCCCTCATTGCCAGTTAGTGGGGAGGTCTGTGCAAGGGTCCAAGGCAAGCAACTGGGTGACTGAGGCAGAGCGGGGAGGGGGCACTCCGGACACTCCAGGGGCCCCAGGGCAGCAGTTATTTATCTACCTTGTGGTTTCAATTATTCCAACGTTTTAATATTCGGCGGGGCCATCTTAGCCCTCTGTGTTCCTTCCTTTCCCAGCCCCCATTCACTTCATATCTCTGATATCAGGCATTGGTGTCCTTAGCCAGTGACTTCACTTCCCTTAAATTTCCATTTTGTTAGACTTTAAGAATAATGTATGTATGTGTGCTACTTAAAATGAAAAAAGTATTATTTTTCCCCCCAAATACAGTACCCTGAGAAGTCATGGCCATTCCAAAATTTCCTTAATCTGGATAGTCTGACTTTAGTCCTCACCTTATTATGAAAAGTATTTTCTAAAGGGTAAGCTGGGACAAAGTGAGAGAGAGGCATGGACATATATACAGTACCAAATGTAAAGTAGATAGCTAGCATAGCACAGGGAGATCAGCTCCGTGCTTTGTGACCGCCTGGAGGGGTGGGATAGGGAGGGTGGGAGATGGGAGAAAGGAGATGCAAGAGGGAAGAGATATGGGGATATATGTATATGTATAGCTGATTCACTTTGTTATAAAGCAGAAACTGACACACCATGGTAAAGCAATGTTTTTTTTTTAAAAAAAGTATTTTCTAAAGTGTGACATTCTTCACTAGTGCTCGCCTTCCCTGGTTTCTTGTTGGTTTCTGACCACACTTAACACCTCCTGCTTCACAGCCCCCTCTTTTCCCCTGGGGTCTCTCCTCGCTCCAGTCTTTGCTCCTTTCTCTCCTC
The DNA here is from genome assembly GCF_000442215.2 of Lipotes vexillifer. Taxonomy (NCBI): domain Eukaryota; kingdom Metazoa; phylum Chordata; class Mammalia; order Artiodactyla; family Lipotidae; genus Lipotes; species Lipotes vexillifer. The sequence continues at coordinate 757,817 of NW_006778796.1, forward strand.
CTATGATTCCATCCTCCTCACCCTACACTGACTGTCTCACTGTAGGCCCTCCAAACCTCCCTTGGGTCCTTGGATGATCTCCCTTGACACCCTTTCCCTTAGGGAGCTTGTCCACATCTATAGTTTTTTTTTTTGCGGTACGCGGGCCTCTCACTGTTATGGCCTCTCCCGTTGCGGAGCACAGGCTCCGGACGCGCAGGCTCAGCGTCCATGACTCACGGGCCCAGCCGCTCCGCGGCACGTGGGATCTTCCCAGACCGGGGCACGAACCTGTGTCCCCTGCATCGGCAGGCAGACTACCAACCACTGCGCCACCAGGGAAGCCCACATCTATAGTTTTAATTATCAGTTTACATGAAAATTCCCCAAACTTTATTTCCACCTTGATCTCTGCTAAATATTAGGAGCATCTTTCCAACTGGACTATTTCCACCTGGGTGTAAATTCAGCTCATCCAGAACTAATGTGTCTCTTCTCTCCTAACCCACCTCTTCCCAGGTTTGCCAGCTGCTGGCTTCATTCTTCAGTTTCACAGACTCACAACCCCACAAGTATTCCTGGTTACAAGAATCGAGGGCAGGAGTTGGGGGAGCAATTCAACCATTCGCTAAGTCCTGTAAATACCTCCACTGCCATGTTTTCTTTTCCTCGGCCTCCATATTGGTATGGACATTACCATCTCATCATTATCACTATCACCGGGATGACTGCAGCAATCTGCTGACCCCTCCCTCCTTTCCTCCCTGTCCAATATCCAATACCATCAGCTGATTCATTTGCCTAGAACACTATTTTTCATAGATTGCTACTGTACCACATTCAAGTACTCTGAACATTCGCAAATGCCCAGAGAATATTTGGGCTAATTCACCCAAATTCATGGTCACCGCAACCTAAGGAAAACCCAGCCCTGCTACATTTTTCTTCCATGACACTTGGATACAGAACAGGCTGACCTACTCACAAGCTTTTATTGTACCTTTTTTTGCAAAATGTGTCCTAAATATTAACAACAAATATTGGCTGAATGGATTGCTACCTCTTAGCTTCTTCTCACACTATTCCTGGCAGCTGAAATGACCCATTCCTCCCTTCTGAGATTTACTCATTATTTCAGGTCTTACTTATTCCCTTAGTAACGACAATTGCTATCATTTATCAAGCCTTTGCTATATGCTGGCATTAGACTAAGCACTCTGCATGTACTAGGTTCATTTAATCCTTAAATCCTATATTGTTTGAAGTAGCAATATCCCCATTTTACTGATGGAGAAACTGAGACTTCGGTAAATTAAATCACACCCCCCAGGTCACACAGTATGTAGCCAACTCTGTTGCTGAATCTGAGCTCTTACCCTTTATAGCACATGCCTCTTTTCTTGTCTTTTCGAGCGATACATCATTCTTTGGAATACACTGCATTTCTCTCCTCCGCTACTCTGCTGGCCCTGGCATTTGGATTTTTTTGCAGCACAATTGTGGTTTTTGGAGCACAGCATAGTAATTAGGCCTCTGGACTGGTAAGTCAGACTGCCTGAGCTGGAATCCCAACTTCACTACTTGCCAGCTTTGTGTGCCTAGGGCAACTTACTTAAAATTGTGTGTCCTTTTGTCTATAAAGTAGGTATTATAATAGTACCTGAGGTATTGGATTATTGGAATAACTATATAATTTAACAGTCTTTGTAAAGCACTGAATACAGTGCCTGGCACATAATAAGTACTCAGTAAATATTACCTGTTATTATTAAAATTCCCAAGGCCTGTGCCTTGCCTCCCATTCTGAGTAAAAGCTGATTAAAGGAAAGGATTCTCTGTCTTTGTAATTCCACAGCTCTTTGCACACCTATCACTGTAAATGCTTCCACTAAGCTGTGACTATAAAGGTTTCACCTTTGTGATTATCTTTTAGGAAATAGGCAAGACGCCAGTTATTTTAACCATCATCACTAAAATCAGACAACATGAATTGAAATGCTGAGCTGGTAAATAACGTGTGAATTCATAGCGCCTACACAGTCAACACAGATATTTAACCCAACAAGCCTTCTTGCAGCACCTACTCTGTGTTGAAACTCCCAGGACCTGGGGGAACTGAGTCTGAGAGCCCCCCCCCCCCCACCCAGTGCTCCTTATAAAGGAGACAAAGATTACAGCGATGAGTGATACTAATTTGGATTTTACTGAGAAATGTCGGCGAGGAAGTTTCTAGGGACACATCTTCTGATTAAAAAACAGCTCTGGGGATTCCCTGGTGGTGCAGTGGTTAAGAATCTGCCTGCCAATGCAGGGGACACAGGTTTGATCCCTGGTGCAGGAAGATCCCGCATGCCGCGGAGCAACTAACCCCGTGAGCCACAACTGCTGAGCCCACGTGCCACACTACTGAAGCCCACGCAACTAGAGCCCGTGCTCTGCAACAAGAGAAGCCACTGCAATGAGAAGTTCAGGCACCGCCACGAAGAGTAGCACCCGCTCGCCACAACTACAGAAAAGCCCACGCGCAGCAACGAAGACCCAACGCAGCCAAAAATAAATAAGTAAATAAATAAAATCTATTAAAAAAAAACAAACAGCTCTGAATTATTGTCTATCCATCTATAGATCAATCCAGAAAGTGGCAGATCATGCAAAGGATAATTAGTATTTCTTTTTCTGGGAACTGAGACACATGTTAAAATGACATTGAGTAGAATAGATGACCCCCACCCCTGTAGTCATTTGGCGGTGGAAGAGCACGTCCTGTTTACCTAGAACATTTCATCTGATTTTGTAAACTCTGCAAGTAACAGGGAGCCAGTGAATCTGCAGGGAAGCCAGTGGAGTTGTTCTGATTTAAACTTGAAAGGCAGTTGCCATTGTCTGGGGAGTAGAGATGCCTCTTCATTCTCACCTGCAGACGTGAGAGGGGGCTGTTCCTCTCATAAATAGGAGCCGCCAGAATCCTAATACATGATGTTCACAGCTGCTGGGACTTCTGCCCCCAACTTCTCGGCTCCATGAAGCGGTATCACTTCTGCTTCTCAATTTAGACTTTATCTCTTACAGTTTGGACTCAGTGGTTCTCAACCCTCACTGCATAACAGAATCACTTTGGAGGTTTAAAAACAAACGAACCACACAAAAAACCACGCCCAAGCCCTTTCCCCAGAGATTCTGACTCAGTTGTTCCAGGGAAGTGTCTGGGCATCGTTTTCTTTTTGTTAAGATTCTGGGGGTGATACCAATGGACAGCAGGCATTAGAATCTGCTAAAATCTGGACCAGGCAATAGCTTAATCTGTCTACAGACTTCCAGCACAACTGGGAATCCATGCTGCTACCAAGTTGATGGAATCTAGCCAATCACATTCATTCTCTATTCCACATGATTTTTATCCTTATGTTGGAAAGGCAGAGATCTGGGCTTCTTCTTATTTCAGTGTCCCCAAAAGATTAATTGTGAGATGCTGAGCAAACAACGAAACCTCTGAGCCTCTCATTTTTGTATTCCATAAAATGGGAAAAAGCTACCTGCTTTACCTATGACATGGTGAAGGATGAGGCGGTCTCTATCAGGGGCTAGCACGGTGCAGTCGGGTGAAATGATTAAGTGAATTACCCTGAGAAAGAGTCAAGGCAGGCAGATTTAACAGGATGGTCAAGAAAGCACCAAAGAATGTCCAAAATCAGCAAGACCAACTGGCCCTCTAGTGTGGGGTAGAGAAACCTTGGGAAGGGCAAGAAAATGCCAAACAGCAACTGAAAGTATATTGTGATTATTCTTGGGCTTGACACTGCTCATGCAACTTCATTCCAGATCCTCTCTCCATGATCCATACCGACTTGTTTGTTCACAGTGTTTTTTTCTTATTCACTTGTCTCATAATAATGTACGGAAGGAAAAAAAATAAAAGGCCACCTTTTTACAGAAAGCCAAAAGAAATAGGAAATGAACCCATCTGTTAAACCCAACTATTATCCATTAAATAAAAAGGGAATCTCTCCCACACTCTCCCCATTTTCCCAGAGCCAACCATTTAATCTAGCTGGCTAGCTATCATCTATCTATCTATCTATCCATCCATCCATCTATCTATCCGGTTAATTTTCTTTTCTTTTCTTTTCAGAACAGAATGCCTTTGATGGCCTTCAGGAGAGAAGCCCGAACTACTAGTTGAAAAATCTAGAATTTAATCCCTGGGAAATTGTTATGAATACTATTAGTTGCCAAAGCCAAAACCAACACAACAATAATAATGCTGAAAATGAATAAAACTCTTTCAAACTTTTCTAAATATTAAAAGAGCTGTCCACATTCCCCATGTATTATTGTTTCTTTCCAGTGAGAGGAAGGTATTGTTAAAGAACAATACATGGATCTGACAATGCGAATTTCTTGTACTCCTATGTGCCCTGACTTGTCCTAAGAGCTGGGAAGACAGAAAAATAAGTCATTTAACTGGTAATATACACAGCAAACAACTGATGGGGTAACTTTGGGGAGGGAAAAAAACTAATGCATATCGGGTGTGCGGAGCTTGAAAAATTGTTAGACATAGTCTATTATAGTATGAATATAGTCATGCATTACTTGTGTAATTCAAAAATGAAAGGCCCCAAACATTAGCCCTTTATGAAGGGAAAAACTGAGCTGCAGTGAAGTGGTGTGGGCTGGCTTTCTACAAAGTACAAGAAAACATGGTTTAAACCCAATCCAAAAATGGGCAGAAGACCTAAATAGACATTTCTCCAAAGAAGATATACAGATTGCCAACAAACACATGAAAAGCTGCTCAACATCACTAACCATTAGAGAAATGCAAACCAAAACTACAATGAGGTATCACCTCACACAGGTCAGAATGGCCATCATCAAAACTCTACAAACAACAAATGCTGGAGAGGGTGTGGGGAAAAGGGAACCCTCTTGCACTACTGGTGGGAATGTAAATTGATACAGCCACTATGGAGGACAGTAGGGAGGTTCCTTAAAAAACTACAAATAGAACTACCATATGACCCAGCAATCCCACTCCTGGGCATATACCCTGAGAAAACCATAATTCAAAAAGAGTCATATACCAAAATGTTCATTGCAGCTCTATTTACAAGAGCCAGGACATGGAATCAACCTAAGTGTCCATCGACAAATGAATGGATAAAGACGTGGTGCATATATACAATGGAATATTATTACTCAGCCATATAAAGAAACGAAATTGAGTTATTTGAGTGAGGTGGATGGACCTAGAGTCTGTCATACAGAGTGAAATGTCAGAAACAGAAAAACAAATACCATATGCTAACACATATATATGAAATCTAGAAAAAAAAAAAAAAGGCTCTGAAGAACCTAGGGGCAGGGCAGGAATAAAGATGCAGACATAGAGAATGAACTTGAGGACACGGGGAGGGGGAAGGGTAAGCTGGGACGAAGTGAGAGAGTGGCATGAGTGTAAAATAGATAGCTAGTGGGAAGCAGCCTCATAGCACAGGGAGATCAGCTCCGTGCTTTGTGTCCACCTAGAGGGGTGGGATAGGGAGGGTGGGAGGGAGACACAAGAGGAAGGAGATATGGGGATATATGTGCACGTATAGCTGATTCACTTTGTTGTACGGCAGAAACTAACACAACATTGTAAAGCAATTATACTCTAATAAAGATGTTTTAAAAAATGGTTTAAGCAAACCACACATCATAGGGCATTTCCTTCCTTCTAGAACACTCGAGACAAGTCTGCCTGCTCTCGATCCCAGCACTTTTCCTGACATCCTTCCCAGCACTGACCTGCAAACCCCTTTCCCCTCAGTGTGGGTGGGGCAGCACCTTACATTTCACATTCCCAGGACTGCCTGGGACCTGAGGATACCCGTGCCCCTCCTGCTACACTCGGGGTAGCCTCCCCTGCTGCCTGGCATGGAAACACTCACATAGCAATTCAAAAATGCTCTGGTCTTTACGGTATTTTCTGGCTCAGGGATGGGAAAACTCATTAAAAAGAAAGAAAAAAAAAAGGAAAGCTTTTTTTATTTTAGAGGAAATCCTAAAAGCATCCCAGCTCACTGCCTGACACTCAGTCTCCCTAAACGCAGTCTCGCCAACTTAACCAACAGCCTACATGCAAAATGCCCTTGACCAGACATGCTTTGTGCTCCCAACATACATGTCACAGCTACGGAAAAGAAAATCAGGCAGAGGGTTGTAACTGAAAGATGCCTTAAAGGAGTGTCAGAGTGACCTAGCTGCCCCTGAGGTCTTGCTACAAACTGGAGACAGACCCCCATTAGGAGAAATGCCTGTTACCTGCCCAGCACCGTTGTCCCAGGCCGGCTCCTGCTCTGATCAGACGTCTAACAAACTTCCAGGTCTCCACTACGAGGCCATTCACCCCACAGCCTCATGCTCGGTGAAGGGAGAGTCAAGCAGGACTCATCGGGAGGGCTCAGGCAGGTCCGGCAGCTCCAAGCCGAGCTTAGTCTCGCTGCTGACCAGTGCCTTCCTGCCGTGGTCCTCCGAGCCTCACAGGGCCATCCGCGATGGCTAGCCGCTGTTTGAAAGCAAGAAGTGATTTCTGGTCCTCTTCCCTGGATGGCGCATGCGATTTCCCTCACGCCCATGGGAAGGCCTTCAGGTCATTCTTATCTGGAAACCTATTCACTGAGTGGCCAGACTTGTTTGGCCAATGCCCTAGTTTTTGTTTTCCTTTCTCCAAGAAAAAGTTCAGAAAATGAAACGAGAGAGAACCCCCAATGTGTTCGAGCTCATGGCCGGTGTAGGATGCCTGGTTTAAACCTTTGAAAGATGTCCACTAAATGAGATTGCGTTTTCAGAAAGGAAATTACCATTATCAATGAGTTTCATTTCTAGTGGCACCAAGAAATCAGAGATTAAAAAAATCTTGAATACGAGAAGACCTAGTGAGGTTGTTTAGTCCTAGCCCTGGGCTTAAGGGAGGGTTGCACTTCAAATATGTCACATTCAGGGGCATCCAGTTCTCCCAGATTTCCAGGGAAACTCTATGAATATTTGTGCATCTAACTACAAATTCTGTAACACTTAAAATATCATCTCAATAACACTAATGTTTAAAGATAAGGAGATACCTGGAAAAAGGCAGGTTGGCAGGCTGCAGTCAGGTGGTTGGATTTAAAATGAATTAGAATCACTATGTATAAAATAGATAGCCAGTGAGAACCTACTGCATAGCACAGGGAGCTCTACTCAATGCTCTGTGGTGACCTAAACGGGAAGGAAATGCAGAAAAGAGGGGATATATGTATACATATAGCTGATTCACTTTACTGTACAGCAGAAACTAACACAACATTGTAAAGCAACTATACTCCAATAAAAATTTAAAAAAAAAGAATAAGGAGCAAAATAACATCCCTACAGATAAGAAAACATGGCCTAATCTTCCCACAAACAAGAACTGTGAATTTCTATTTCAAAATAAATTTAAATACATTTAAAAAAATCATATTAATCAACTATATTTCAAGTTAAAAAATAATTCTATAAAAAATAAATAAAATACTACCCTTGACCAATAAGTAAATAAATAAATAAGAATATTAAGACACATACACACAGAGCCAAATAGCTTAAATCATGTTTTAGAATACAGTTGATCCCTGAACAATGTGTGTTTGAAGTGCTTGGGTCTACTTACACGCCGATTTTTTTCACTAACTACACACGACTGTATGACACGATCCACAGTTAGCTGGTTGACTCCTTGTATGTGGAACCAGGATACGGAGCGCCGATTGTAAAGTTATACACAGATTTTCGAGTGCGCGGCGGGTGGGTGCCCTTAACCCCTATGTTGTTCAAGGGTCAAATGTATTCCAAATTTCTTACACTAAATATTCGTGGTATTGACTTTTTCTACACAAAATGGACAAAGACATTCCAGATTCTCTTTTATACTAAAAACCTATAATATTAAATTTAAGTAGTAGAAAACACCTGAGTCTTGAAAACACAAAGTAGCCTGGGGTTAAGCGTGTGGACACCAGATCTGCCCACTAGTAGCTCCTCAGAAACTTAACAGGTTATTTCATCTTTCTGTGCCTCAGTTTCCTCATCTGTAAAATCAAATTAATAATAAGACCTACCTCAGTGTTGTTGGGAAGATTAAATGAGTTCCATACATGTATAAAGGCTTATAACAGTGCCTGGCACTCAGTGAGCATGTGTGTTAGCTATTGTTATTTCTACAGAAAAGAGGTTTTTGTTGTAATATCATGTAGGGATTTGGTACTGTCTTTGCCTTTGTTTTCTGCTGGCTTTGCCTCTGGTTCCATACAGACTGGCACTTTGAAGATGCCTCTAAAATATACCTTCTTGTGTTTGTCATGAGATGTGGTTCCTTTGGGGGTATCTTGAGTGGATTAGTATAGATGTAGATGAATGACACCAGCTGTGTTGGAAGGAATGAAGAAAACGTAGGAGGAACCTGTGCATTATCATGGGGGTAAAGGACACTAAAAGAACTTTGCAGGCTGATGGCTTTGGAAAGTAACTGTAAGAGAGAACTGAATGTCTGGTGGCAGAGTTCGCCCACTCCGGGAGAGGAAAGCTTGCAGACCTTGATACTTGAAAAAAGAGTGACAACGTGGGGGACCTTGACTCAGTTACATTTTGTCTTAAAAAACACCCTGCTGTCAGTCAGCTCCTGGGTTGACGCTTCTTTGAAAGCGCTGTCTTTTCCCCGTTTGCATTGGTTTGTGGGACGCCATCAACTCTGACACGGGACAGGGCACTGTCAAGGTGGCTGTCCCTTTGCCTCACTGAAGAGCAATTCCTCTCTCATCCATAGTCCTGTTTGTTGCTAGGAACACTTTGTGCTCGTGGCACTCACTTTACAATGAAAACAAAGACAAACAGAAAACGGGACCACCATATGGTCTCGGCTGCAACCCAGAATTCACTGCTGATGGGAAGACTTTGCCCTGTGTCGCAGCTACAGCTGCCCTGCCGTTGGCTGGGACAGAGCCCTTCTCCTGAGTTCTAAGATGTTGTAGTTGGAGGCAAAGTGAACCCAGACTTCACCCAGACTGCGATGGTGCAGCCTGAGTAACTAATTCACTAGTCGTGTTAATCTATGTTTGTGTTAGTATGAGGCATCTCTTAGGGCTTGAGGGGATAACCTCATTGGAGACAGAGCTATTTGCTCAGGCAGAAATGTCAGCACCAAATAAATGTGTCTTTCCCAGCATGCTCCAGGCTGTGTCACGCCTCTGCCCTTCCCCCTTCTTCATCTGGCTAACTTTTAATGTCCAGTTAAATTGCAGATATTATTTCTTCCAAGGACCCTCCTAGCTCTCCCCGGCTGGGCCATGTGTTTCCTCTCCCTGACCCCAAACTATCAGGTATGTGTCTTTCTGCAGGTACCAGACTGCACTCAAATGATCATTTTAATGCTTAATGCATTAACTGTAAGTGCCTTGAGGGCCGGGCCCCATCTTATTTATCGTATGCCCAGCTCCTCACTTGGTGCTGGCATGTCCTAGCTGATCCATAAAAGCAAACAAAAGGAGTACCATATGGTCCAGCAATCCCACTCCTGGGCGTATATCCGGAGACAACCATAATTTGAAAAGGTACATGCACCCCAATGTTCACTGCAGCTCTATTTGCAATAGCCAAGCCACGGAAGCAACCTACATGTCCAGTGACAGAGGAACGAATAAAGAAGATGTGGTACATATATACAATGGAATATTACTCAGCCATAAAAAAGAATGAAATGATGCCATTTGCAGCAATATGGATGGACCTAGAGGTTATCATACTAAGTGAAGTAAGTCAAAGAAATACAAATATTATATGATATCACATATGTGGAATCTAATTTAAAAATGATACAAAATGAACTTATTTACAAAAACAGAAACAGACTCACAGATTTCAAAAACAAACTTATGGTTACCAAAGGGGAAATGTGGGGAGGGAGGGATAAATTAGGAGCTTGGGATTAACATATGCGCACTACTATATATAAGATAGATAACCAACAAGGACCTACTGCATAGCACAGGGAAATCTACTCAATATTCTGTAATAACCTATATGGGAAAAGAATCTGAAAAAGAATGAATATATGTATATGTACAACTGAATCACTTTGCTGTACACCTGAAACTAACACAACTGTACTCCAACTTATTCCCCAGGTGATCTCCACCAGTTTTGTGGTTTAAATCTTTGTGCTGGTGACTTCCAAACATCTACCTCAATCACAGACCTCACTCCTGCACTTCTGACCAGTACATCCAACTTCTCACTTGATAAATCCACTTGGATCTTCAATAGGCTTTCAAACTTAACATGTCCGAAACAAAACTGGTCCTCCCTGGGCTTCCCTGGTGGCGCAGTGGTTGAGAGTCCGCCTGGCAATGCAGGGAATACGGGTTCGTGCCCCGGTCCGGGAAGATCCCACATGCCGCGGAGTGGCTGGGCCCGTGAGCCATGGCCGCTGAGCCTAAGCGTCCGGAGCCTGTGCTCCGCAGCGGGAGAGGCCACGACAGTGAGAGGCCCGTTTACCGAAAAAAAAAAAAAAACTGGTCCTCCTTCCCAAGCTAGCTTTTCCAACAGTCTCTCCCATCTCAGTAAAGGGCATCTCCATCCTTCCAGGTTAGCCAGACCAAAACTCTAAGACTCATCCTTGAGTCCTCCCTTGCACACTTTTTAATTTGTCAACAAATCCTGTCTAGCTTCAAAATACATGCGTGGTTGGGTATTTCTTACCCCTTCCACTGCTATCACTCTCATCAAACAATCATTACCTCTTGCCTGGATGATCATCTTTACCTCTAATTGGTCTCTGTGTAAGACTGCAGTTAAAAAGATCTTGGTAAGATCTAAGCTATGTAATGTCCACCTGCGCTCAGCCATGCTCTCATCTCACACAGTCAAGGTGAAAGTCTTTTCAGTGGCCTGTAAGGTCTACACCGTTGGCAGCTTTGCTCCTCCCACCATATCCTCCCTTAATTCCTCTTCTTTCCATGTTGCTCCAGCCATGCTGGCTTTCCTGTGAGCCAGCTTGTTCCATCCCAGAGTCTTGGCACTGGCCATTCTCTCTGCCTGGGTGCTTTTAGCCCAGATATCCTCGTGTCTCACTCCCTCACCTCATTCCCACCTTTGCCCAAACATTGCTTCCTTAGTGAGGCCTTCCCTGACCACCCTATGCCACACTTCAGTCTTCCCAACCCCCTTCCCTGATGAATTTTTTCCATATCACATATCACCTCTAATACACTATAATGTACTATTTATTTTATTGGCTGTCTCCACCTTCTAATCCTCCACTAGGGTGTAAGCTCCCTGAGGGGAGAGATGCCTATTTGGTTCATTAAAGAAGCATACTTGAAAGTGCAACATGCAAGCAAAGGTAAGAATGCCACGATATTAGTATATATACACAGCAGAGGTATACACCAAAGTCCATAATTATTCTACTTGTAAAACTCACACCTCCACGTCTTGGCAGGGTAGGCCCTGTTTGTTTGTTTTTTAATCCACAACCAGATGTTGGTAACACTTTTAACCCAGTGTGACTCAGGGTCAGCTCTCCTTTGTTATTTCTATAATGAGGCCAGGAAAACTCCCCCCTGGCACTGACCTGTCCTTATGCAAGGAAGAAACCGACAGAAAATTGGGCGGTTTTATGGTATACAAATGGTCTTACTCTTTATCTTTTGTGTGTATACCTTGGCAGAGACTCTGCTAATTGGAGTTGGTCATATTTGTACTCAGCTGCTGCCTCTCAGGTTTTATTTGCACTTGCTGTTACTGGATCCATTCCACCGATAGACAGATTTATTATGCCTTCTTGGCATAAGCATCTTTCAGATACTTATATTATTTTGCTGTGGTAGATCCCAAAGCTTTCCATCTTTTGGACCAACTGGATACAGTTGACTGCCATATTCTACCCACCTTCTTATGTCCCCCGTGATGGTCCTAGCTTTGGTCAGAAATCCAAAGCACCCTCCAAGTGAAGTCCTATTTTGGACCACTGCCAAGACCACCTTCCCTGCCTTTTCTTGGAAGAGGGAGAGACAGTATATGGGAAAATGGAGACAGATTCAGGACACAGATCTGTAGCGGTGTCATCAACAGCCTTCTCTTGGCCTTTGTTGACCTTTTCTTATGCAGGGTTGACCATCAATGGCCTGGCAATCATCCCTAGCCTTTAGATTCCACCTTTGGCTCTTACAGGTGACCCACTATCCCAGCCATGTAGCAGGAAGTGCATACTGTTGCCCATATGTCAGCCACAGGCTGCAGCCTTGATGTGCATGGATGTCAAGAGTTACTGATGGGCCACATGTATCATTGACTCCTCCTCCTTTATTCCTGCCCCCATCCCCATGGAGCAGAGCTAGGTATCTGAGGACATGGGCATTCCTTCTTGTCTTGGTCTGGGAAGGAAGCTATTTTGAAGGAAGCTGAATCTGGTCTCAAGCGTGCAAGTTCCTTTGTACGTGAACATGGGTGGTCACTCCTCTTCTAACTTCTGCTCCTTCACTGTGTGTCCTGGGTGCAGGTGCTCTGCATCGGCAGGTATCATATGCCTCAGGCAGCAGTGAGGGCATCTGCTAACATCTGGCAGACCCTAGTCCCCATAAGGGCACTTTTCATCCAGATTCAGGGCCTCAACACTTCCTCTGCCACCAAAACAAAGGTTCCCCCATTTTTGCCTTTGATCCGAGAGGTGATTTCCTCAGAATTTATCAAGTCAATGAGTGAATAGCCATGATGCTAAAACCACCAGACAAATATGAGCTGAAGAGTCATACATGCCAAGAGAAAAATCAGAATCACAGGATTTGAGAGTCAAGGGGCCCTGGTGATCATTCATTCCAGCGACCATGCTAGAGGGAGTTGAGAGGCTTCACCAAGGTCACAACGCCCATTAGTGTCAGAACCAGAATTAGAATTGATATCTCCTGTCTTCCCAGGCAGCACTCTTAACATGGTGCCTTGGTGCCTGCCCCAACCCCCTCGGGATACTCAGATACCCTTTCTTCTTACCTCTAAATTAAGACAATTCCTCAGGTACAGGTAAGGGGTTGATCCCTATACCTAATGCCTAAGATACAGTGATGATTTCTGAGTAGAGAGAGACAGTATTAAACCTGTGTTAAACCTGTAGTCTTTTCTTTATGATGCTTGGTCCACAATTTAAGTAGTGCCAGAAATGATGCTCTAAATAAATTATGCCAATGCCTATATTCTTTCAAGAAAGAAGGTTAAATGACTCTTTCTATTGTATTAGGATACAGCTGAATTGAAAGTGTAGTGAAGGGCACCATAGTGGTCTGAAAAATATGGCGCCAGGTAACACCAGCAGTGTAGACTGTCACCTCTGTGGGAGGATTTGAGAAGCAATAGAAAAACCTATGTCCACCTGCCTCTAATTCCTAAACTTACACCTTTAGAGACAAATTGCTTTAAGTGAAGGAACAACCTCTGCTCTGACTCAGATGCCTTTGAAAGGTGGATATATTATCCATTTCCAATGAGTTGCATATAAGTATGAATTAGTTTAAGTCATCAAAGAGGCTTTAATAACAAGAAGGCATTTGGGTAAGGGAGGGAGGGATAAATTGAGAGGCTGGGATTGACAATATACACACTACAATATATAAAATAAATAACTAATAAGGATCAACTGCAGAGCACAGGGAACTCTGCTCAAAACTCTGTAGTGGCCTATACGGCAAAAGCATCTAAAAAAGAGTGGATATATGTATATGTACATGTATAACAGATTCACTTCGCTGTACATCTGAAACTAACACAACATTGTAAATCAACTACACTCCAATAAAATTTTTTTTAAAAAGAGGGCAATGGGGTTAGAGAGAAGTGGGGGGGTAGTGGAAAGAGGGGAGTATTTCAGAGAGCAGCTCTTATCAGACAAACAGCTTATTTATTAAAATTATCCTGCTGATTGTTGGTGGAATTGCTACAATCACGTGGCCCGACAACCCTCTTATTTATGTTGGTTTTCTCACTCCTCCAAATCGCCATTTCACATTTTCTCTTTTCTCCTCACTCTTGACTGTAGTCTTACCTCCTACTTCATTGAGAAAACAGAATCAATCAAACGCTCATCCTCCTATGTGCAAACTTCCCACACTCTTGCACCTGAACTGCCCTTTCTGCCCTCTGGTTTGAGAGGATGACTCAGCCCTGCTCCTGCCAACGACCTGCCTCTTCCTCCACTCGGCTCTGGGTGCCATTTCCTCTTGCACCACGTGACAGAGCTGGCTGCTCCTGCCTCCTTGAAATCCCATTTTTTTCAGGCTTCTGTGGCATCCAGTCTTCTGATGTTCCTCCTACCCCACGGGTTCCTCCCACCTCTCAATCCCCTTGGTGCCCTTTCTTTCTCTACCTGCCCTCTAAATTTAGCCTGCCCCAAGCCTTGTCCATGGTCCCACCATCCTTTTCCACCTGTACTTTCTTCCAGGGTGGCCTCACCTGGTTCCACACTTGAAAAAACATTCATGGATGAGGACAAAGTAAAGATATTTCTAGACATATAAAGACTGAAAGAGTTTGTATCTCCCTGGCCCTGGATGAAAGGACTGTAGGATTAAAAAAAAAAAAAGATTTGGGGGCATGGACCCTTTTGGCCATCTGGAAAAGACTATGATTCCTTCTCAGAATAATGCTTTTAAATGTATAGAACAAAATACATAGGATTACAAGAGAAAATAATTATATTGAAATACAGTCATCAAAAGATTAAAACAATGTGATTTAGTAATATATTTACTTCTTTCTTAATTTATTCAATTAAAAAATTTAATGAGGCAGCTTTCATAACTATCATACATTTCATGTGGTGATGGGAATAAGCTAGATTTTTGAGGGTCTGCAACATAGTAACGTGATACCAAAATATCTGCGATTCCTATTGGTGACAGAGTCATAGGTATTCTAACACTGCTGTGGCTTGTTACCTAGGTTCCTAATTAAAGGAAATCCTAAACTGCAGTTAGAGGTTAGTAAAAATAAAGATATATTTTTCCCACTCAAGTTTGTGGACCCACCGCCAAATTTTATTCATGTGACGTCCACGTAGTTAAGAAAGAAAAATGGACACTCAAGAACTGATCACTTAAAATCTATCTTTCAACTATTAGTTTTTTAAATTATTAGTTAAAAATGACTAATTTGGAGGTGAGATTATAATAGAAAATATGAAAATACTAAGTATCTGTGACAAGGAACATAGTAGGTATTCAATGAATACATTTTTAATGACTGAATCAAGGGGAGATTTTGTTTTACGGCTCATCCCTTTTTCAGGGGCTAGGATGTCTATACCGTCAGGAGAATCCAGTGCTTTCAAGGGCACAGTCATGGCGTGGTTATGGCTGCTAACACACCATGCCCACCCAGACCCCCCAGTAGGGTTGCAGGAGTCCCCCTACATAGATGGGGAGGTATTCCATCATCTTAGCCAAAGAGGGAAAATAACTTCTAAGGTAGAGCTAGAAATCCCCAACACATAAGAGGTGCTCAATAAATTTCCCAAGACCTACAATACAAAGGTAACACTACTAGGTCAATATCACCTTCTGGTCAACCAGTGAAGGTCATCCCTGTGCTAAAGATGGCCACCCCCCGTCCCCCAGGGACACATCCCACCTCCCTCCTGAGTCCCTGCTCCGTGGCTCCTGCGTCCCTGCTCCGTGGCTCCTGCTTCACGTCTTAACAGTGGGGTCCCTCCACCACCACTTCCCTCAGTTCTTCAGAGCCATGATGTATTCGTTTTAAAATGCTCTTTCAAGAATACATACTATGTCAGGCACAATGACAACATTTGTTTGAGAAAGAACTCAGAAAAGGTTGGGCTGATGCCTGTGTCTGTGAGCAACAATGGTTCTGAACTCCAGCCCCAAGAAGGGGCCTAAAATAAGCTCGCCAAGGAGAAGCATAAAGTTGGGAGAACAGTGGTGAGAATGGAAAATGAAGCACAAATGGAAATTAATCAACATTTCTGAAGTTCAGCTACTTGGGGAGCAGGAAGAATGTGCTTTTAAAAGCCTAGAGATGTGGAATGCTGGAAAACAAGATGACTTGTGATTGAGCCCTGGGGAAATGAGCTATTCCATCATTAGCAAGACCTTGTTAGACCACGGGCACCACTTTTTATTTTACCTGAAGTGAATCTTTTAAAGAAAATGGAAAGGCACACACTTTCCAGATACTACACATATTACTCAGTAAACTAGCTCCTGTTCAAAACAACTTGCTTGTTTTAATATTAGGAAAAGCATTAGTTGTTCACTTCGAGTGCGCTACCCATAGGTTTATGAAATTCTGTCTCCTCAAATCTAAGTTGTACATAAGCCATCTCTTTGGACTCTCCTTTATTCACTGGTCTGTTCCATTTCCTACCATGATGGCAAACTCTTGAGACCCTGTCTGACCTTCCAGTGTGCTTGGTGATCAAGTTGGTAAACCCAAAGTTTAGTTGCCCTGCGTTCTAGCCTGCACTTTTTGAGTGTCTCAGGGACAGAAGGAGTTAAGAGATGAAGGGAAAGGTGTTCACAGTGGCTGCTACAGCCCTTGGCAATGGCCCAGCACTGTGCAAACTGTCACTGTGCTGCATGGAAGTTGCCCAGCTCCCCACAGTTCCACGACCTATCCCAGAACAATGAGTCCAGGTTTCCAAGTTCAAGACTCTTCCTAACTGCATCACCACCTATAATTCAAAGCTGGCCTCTTGGGACCACTGAACTATTTTTAGACCTGATGCATAGTACACAAAACATAGCTACCTATTAACAATTACTTGGTGATTCCAGGACCACACCCCTTCAGTTTACCTTGTCTGACCTGGAACATTAAGATAGGGAAAACAACATATATTGATATTTTTAGTCTTTTCCTGAATTCCTCAAATGTTCCATTTTCCATTTTACTTAGGGTCAGTGAGATCTGGACTTTGTGCTTTACCCAGTGGGATATTCACACACATACCTCTTCCTAGGACTCTTTATTTGAACCGGCTGGACCCTCACTAAACAAGGGGACCCTTATGAATGAGCTCCAGCCCTTGGATCACTTACTGGTCTACATGAGAAATGTTCCCATATCGTCCCTTCTTAAGTGCCAGAATCACCTTATACATCAAATGCCTGATCAGGGATATTTATGTATACTAACAGGAGCAATATTTACGTATACTTCTATGGTTGATATCATAAAATTTCCCAGGAATCACATAACGACAAAGAGTGAAAACTGGTTCCCTAAACCCATGAATACACACATGCACATGGGCACACACATGCACGTGTACACCTCCCTCTCTCTGTCTCTGTCTGTCTGTCTGTCTGTCTCTCTCTCTCTCTCTCTCTCACACACA
Source organism: Lipotes vexillifer (assembly GCF_000442215.2). Lineage (NCBI taxonomy): Eukaryota > Metazoa > Chordata > Mammalia > Artiodactyla > Lipotidae > Lipotes > Lipotes vexillifer. The sequence goes on from NW_006778796.1 coordinate 775,197, forward strand.
CACACACACACTCACTTCTCTGCATTGTAAAATCCGATTGAAGAAGACAAGAGCCTGCACTCATAATTCTGGACCATGGAAGCATATAGTATATTTGACATCTGGACCAGATTTTTTTATTAACTCTACCCTCTTTTATATGAGAACATTATTTTCAGTAATAGTTCTTATTTTCTTGATTAATTCTTTAGATTTAAAACAACTAAAAAAGAGAAACAATTTTCACTTAAATATTAATTTTCGATAAAACATTGAGGTGGGAGCTAAAATGTGCAGCTGTAAATAAAGAGTACACCATGCGCGTAGTGCTCTCCTTCATTGTTTTCAATTTTAAACACAAATCAAAGCTCTATGAAGTCCCATAGAATGACAGAATTGAAGCAACTCTTGTTCCGTTTATTTGTCTATACAATTACTGTGCTAATGTTACTTAGTTTTAGCCTGCTGTTCAAATGCAGGGGTATGTCATGTCCCAGGAGATAGAGTCACTTCAAGCAACCTCAGACAGTTCCAAACCATTAGGAACTTATTCTTGGAACACAAGCATGTAGTGGAGTCCCTCTGTGCCAGGAGCTAGTATATGACTCAGTTTTCTGAATCAACTTCTATGTAGAACACAGTCTTTATTAAATATATGTGGGATCTAGAAAAATTATACAGATGAACTTATTTGCAAAGCAGAAATAGAGACACAGACGTAGAGAACAGACATATGGATACGGGGGGCGCGGGGAAGGGGGGTGGGATGAGTTGGGAGATTGGGGTTGACATATATACACTACTACGTATAGATAACTAGTGAGAACCTACCGTATAGCACAGGGAACTTTACTCAGTGCTCTGTGGTGACCTAAATGGGAAGGAAATCCAAAAAAAGAGGGGATATATGTATACGTATGGCTGATTCACTTTGCTGTACAGCAGAAATTAACACAACATTGTAAAGCAACTATACTCTGATAAAAATGAATAAAAAATAAGTAATACAAATATGGTAACTAGCAGCTTAGATTCTATTACTGAAACTCACCCGTGATGACAGCAATTGTTTAGAACTTAGATCAACAAAAATTTTTTTTTTGGAAGAGTATTTTGCCACTGACATTGTTTGGAATTGCCACTGCATAGTGATCATTAAAAAAAAAAGACTTTTAGTTGGTTTTATTATTGATTTTAAGTTCTCTCCAGACATGTACCACCTTATTGCCTGCAGCCAGGGGGACATTTCCCCACCACCCACACTCGTGCCCCTGATTCCAGAGTGTTTCATGTAAGTTTGTCATGCAACCACAGGAGACCTTGGTGTCAAAGGGTAGCTCGTTCTCTCTTTATCAGCCTCCTCTGTTTTAACTTGGAGCAGTCTTTTTTTTTTCCAATGGGAAACTAGCTAAATTAATTATACTGCATATACACAATAAAATACCATGAAGAAAGCAAACACATATATAGTCTTTGGTTGAAGCATATACCATTCTAAGTGCTCTACATTACATATACGATCTCACATAATTTCCCAACATTGCTACTACTATCCCATTTTACATATAAAACAAGAAGTTAAGTAACATGCCCAAGATGACACATATATACATATATTTTTTCTATGTCATAATATTCGCATTCAGTCCAGTAATCCTCCACTGTAACAGGCTGGGGCAGTCATTTTAGCGATACAGACCCAGAGCGTGGAGGACGGACTTGCCACCAGCAAATGTAAGTGGTGGAGAGCCCTTGGCAAAGGAAGACCACGTGAACCCCCGGACCCTAAAGGCATTGCCCCTCTTCTCCAAGGGAAGCTCATCTTCCCAGAGTCCCCCACTTGCTCCTCATTTCAGCTCCCTCTGGGAACATTTCCCTGACCCTGAGGAAGGAAGAACTGCACAGTCTCTTTCTCAGTGCACTTCTAAGCCACCCTAGGCCACCTGGAAAAAAAAAAACAAAAACGTGTGTGTGTGGTACTGACTGGGGGTCAGAAGGGAAACCAGCTTTTGCTCCACTTAATCCTGAAGGAAGGAAGCAGGAAGCCCTGATTTGGGGATTGGGCAAAGCTTCCTCCAGGACGGGCTATCCTGTTCCCTCCTGACCCTCTCCCTGATCAAGGATCCAGCGCAGAAAACAGAGCCTCTGCCGCATGTCCCACGCCTCTCCCAGGAACAGAAACAGGAAACAATCCTTAAGGCTACTACTAAGCGTTTACATACTGCCAGGCAGTGGGTCAGTACCCAGCTGGGCCTCACATCTCTGAAAGGGGGGCACGATTGTCATCCCCATTTTACAGAAAGTCTGTAAAGCTCTGCCTCAGAGCCTCTGAGTTGGCGAAGACAGAACCAGAGCAGCCCATGTCCTAGGCCTATCTGTCCTGCCTGGGGTAGGGTTGGCTGGGGGTGCATGAACCTTCAGACCGCTGCTGTTGTGCTGTTGGATGTACAGCATTGGGGCCCATCTATTACTGTGAATCAAGTCTGGCTGCTCACAGAGTAAGACTGAGAAGTGGGCATGAAACTAACACAACATTGTAAACCAACTCTACTCTAATATAAAATTTTTTAAAAACATAAAAAAAAGAAATGGGCAAAGTGAATTTCTCGATAACTTATTAGTATAATATGTGTATAATCAGATGCCGGGCATCTTCTCATTCTTACATCCAGGTCTTCCTGCTGTACCTGCCCCTCAAAATATCCCTTCGCATGAAAACATTGTGAGCAAGGATGAATTGAGTATCATAATAGGGACGGTGTGGGGGGTTTGCATCACACATTCTGCCTCTTCAATATGCCTCTTCTTCCAAGTCATGCATCATTCATTCCTTCAGCAAATGTTGTTAAAAACCTGTGCACCAGACACTAATGGAGACCTTGGAGATAAGCAGTAACTAACACAACTGTCCCCGAGGAGTTTTCATTCCAGCTGGAGGAACGTGCTGGCTGACCTCTCGGTTCATCTCTACCCTTCTCTGCCGTGCTCTGTGCCCCGGGGGACCCACCCCACACCCTGCAATGCCTTGTCATCTGGGAGAGCAGGAGATGCCAGCAGGAGATCGTAGGATGGGAGGCAAGGGGAGCCAGGGATGTACTCTCCCCCCTCCTTTTGGGGCTACAGTTTGGCAATGGCCTTATTGTGTTGCTCCACCCTCAACCATGGATTCTGGGGGACCCCCTCTCCCACATCCACAGGTCTTGCCAGGCTCCTCTGACACCCCACCCAAAACTTCTGCCCCTTCCTGCCCTACGGGAGGTGATCAAGGGCTTCCTGGTGCTGCTCGTGGCTTGTTGACAAAATGCCTTCACCTTTTCAGTTAACCTTTGAGAGTGATTTCCTTCCTGGTGTGGCCTTGACTGATACAGTAATATTGACAATAAACAAACAAATAAGTTATGTACCAGATGAGCAAAAATGCTATGTAGAAACATAAAGGCAGTAAGGAGTATGTGTGTGTATTCACGTGTGTTGGTGGAGGTGGCATCACGCCCCTGTTTCTAACAAATTACTGGAATCCCCTTTCCAGCCCTTGCCCCATCCTGCCCCAGCCTCACTAGCTCAAATCCCACGTTACTGGGTTTTCCACTGGGTCCTCAATTTTTCTTATCTGTATTAACCAGAGCAGGTCAGCCTCTGACAGCGCCAGCCTTCAAATGTGTATCCCAATTTCCCAAGCAAAGTGCCCTCCACCAGTTACCATCCTAGTTCCGAGGCGATAGTATGAATTATCGACAACCAGAAATGTTTTTTTTATGACATGTAGTTTGTGAGTCAGCATGATTTATAGTTTAATTTTCTGTGTTTGGGAAGCCTGTACACTCTTCATCCATGGAAAGCCTGCAGAACAAATTCCAGTACTTGTTCTGGAAACTATTTGCTAGAAAAAGGACAACGCTCAGGGTGCCTTCAAAGTATCTTCCTCTCCTGCCCTGCTTTTCTGCTGGCCTTAGACTCCACCACCTGTTGACTGCCAAGTCACGCTCATCTATTTCTCTATTTTATGTTCTCCTTTCCTGCACCTCAGATCCATGGGTGAGACCTTGGGGCCCACTGCTCTTCCCACCATATGAGGGAACCTCTTGGTGGGAACCGTTCAGCACTTAATAAGCCTACGTGGTCCACTGACCGGGACTTCCTGGTCCTGCCTGCAACCTTCTCACCAGAATCTCAGGGTGGGGTCCAGAATCATTATGAACAAGCTCTCTGGGTGACTCCTGTGCAAACTAAACTCTGAGAGGTACTGTCCTAGACGCCACCCACCCTATTCCACCACAAAGGGCTTTGCAGGGGCCTTTACCTCTCCCCGAAATTCACCTTATTTTTCCTTTTCTTCCCCCATTTTTCAGATGACTGCAAAGCAAAAGAGACTCACTCTTCCCTCGTTTAACTAGGGATTCTTTTCTATGTGTAGGAATCGTGCCATAACATGGTCAGCCGAGCAGCCAAGCTCCAGGCATTTAGATTGAACACAAGCGGGCAGGGCTAAGCTGGGGCTGGAACCCAGGTGAGTTCCAAGGTGTGGGCGAGACATCAGGAAACGTGAGAGCACTGGGCACCTGTGAACTTGGGGAGGCACAGGGTAACTAGACAACCAGACTGGTGTATTTGGGGGACTTCCACTAAAATCCCTGGGTGAGAATTAAACAAATGAGGGGAAGGAGCAAGTTAATAAAAGTTTATTGTTTCTTGGACTCAATGAAAGTAGTTTTCTGCTTATTTCCTTTTCATACAATCACAGTTCATTCCAATTATTTTTAGTAACTTCCCTTTGACCTCATTGTTTCAAAACTCCAAAGTGACTTTCAGTAAAGGTTGAATTGTATTGTAAGGATATAGAATGTTGAACTCCACTAATTAATTTTCCTGGTAAATGAAGGCGAAAAATTGTGTAGTACTGAAAAATCTTAAAGCATATATTTAGCCCATTTCTTCTTTTTGAAACAGAGAATTGATCCTACTTTGGATGAAAGAGATGCTTCCATATATTTAGAATGGCATTTGCATTTCAATACTCCACATAGAGGAGTTTAAGATACCAGACTGGTAATAAAACCCTCAGAGGAACTTGGATTTTTATGATTTATAGTTATTTCTGTTCCAGGCAGCCTTGCTTTGATTCACCACTCACTTGTACTAAAGATTGTTAATTTGGTCATATGAATATTTTCTTCTAAATCTTTAGTCTGAGAAACTTAGTTTGTGACCATGACATTTTAAAAAATGGTACTTTGGGGGGGGTTCTGTTTTTTTATAGGCAAAGGGAAACATTAAACATCCAGAATTCTTTTTCCCCATCTATCCTTTTCCTTCTTTTTTTTTTTTTTTTTTTTTTTTTCTGTGGTACGCAGGCCTCTCACTGTTGTGGCCTCTCCCATTGCGGAACACAGGCTCCAGACACGCAGGCTCAGCGGCTATGGCTCACGGGCCCAGCCGCTCCATGGCATGTGGGATCTTTCTGGACCGGGGCATGAACCTGTGTCCCCTGCATCGGCAGGCGGACTCTCAACCACTGCGCCACCAGGGAAGCCCCCTTCTTTCTTGTCCTAGGTGACTTTGGGTTTCCCAGCCTGTTCCTGCCTTATCTATGAAGGAGGAAATAACAACCCTTGGGACACATGTTGGCCTTAGCCATGGATACCCTCAAAGACACCCACATTTCTATATTCCACATCTCACATTTCCACATTCACAGCCCATTCCATCAAGACTCAGATTTAAGTTGTTCTAAAAACAGAGAGATCAGTCCCTCCCATCAGGAAACTTGCACAAGCCTCTTAGATAGACTCATCCACCAGAGGAGAGACAGCAGAAGCAAGAAGAACTACAATCCTGCAGCCTGTGGCACAAAAACCACATTCACAGAAAGATAGACAAGAGGAAAAGGCAGAGGGCTATGTACCAGATGAAGGGACAAGATGAAAACCTCAGAAAAACAACTAAATGAAGTGGAGACAGGCAACCTTCCACAAAAAGAATTCAGAATAATGATAGTGAAGATGATCCAGGACCTTGGAAAAAAGAATGGAGGCAAAGATCGAGAAGATGCAAGAAATGTTTAACAAGACCTAGAAGAATAAAAGAACAAACAAACAGAGATGAACAATACAATAATTGAAATGAAAAATACCCTAGAAGGAATCACTAGCAGAATAACTGAGGCAGAAGAACGGATAAGTGACCTGGAAGACAGAATGGTGGAATTCACTGCTGTGGAACAGAATAAAGAAAAAGAATGAAAACAAATGAAGACAACCTAAGAGACCTCTGGGACAACATTAAACTCAACAACATTCGCATTATAAGGGTCCCAGAAGCAGAAGAGAGAGAGAAAGGACCCGAGAAAATATTTGAAGAGATTATAGTCGAAAACTTCCCTAACATGGGAAAGGAAATAGCCACCCAAGCCCAAGGGCGCAGAGAGTCCCATACAGGATAAACCCAAGGAGAAACATGCCGAGACACAGTACTCAAATTGGCAAAAGTTAAAGTCAAAGAAAAATTATTGAAAGCAGCAAGGGAAAAATGACAAATAACATACAAGGAAACTCCCATAAGGTTAACAGCTTATTTCTCAGCAGAAACTGTACAAGCCAGAAGGGAGTGGCATGATATACTTAAGATGATGAAAGGGAAGAACCTACAACCAAGATTACTCTACCCAGCAAGGATCTCATTCAGATTCGATGGAGAAATAGAAAGCTTTACAGACAAACAAAAGCTAAGAGAATTCAGCACCACCAAACCAGCTCTACAACAAATGCTAAAGGAACTTCTCAAAGTGGGAAACACAAGAGAAGAAAAGGACCTACAAAAACAAACCCAAAACATTTTAAGAAAATGGTAATAGGAACATACATATCAATAATTACCTTAAATGTGAATGGATTAAATTCTCCAACCAAAAGACGCAGGCTCGCTGAATGGATACAAAAACAAGACCCATATATATGCTGTCTACAAGAGACCCACTTCAGACCTAGGGACACATCCAGACAGAGTGAAGAGATGGAAAAAGATATTCCATGCAAATGGAAATCAAAAGAAAGCTGGAGTAGCAATATTCATATCAGATAAAATAGACTTTAAAATAAAGAATGTTACAAGAGACAAGGAAGGACACTACATAATGATCAAGGGATCAATCCAAGAAGAAGATATAACAATTATAAATATATATGCACCCAACATAGGAGCACCTCAATACATAAGGCAACTGCTAACAGCTATAAAAGAGGAAATCGACAGTAACACAACAATAGTGGGGGACTTTAACACCTCACTTCCACCAATGGACAGATCATCTAAAATGAAAACAAATAAGGAAACAGAAGCTTTAAATGACACAATAGACCAGATAGATTTAATTGATATTTATAGGACATTCCATCCAAAAACAGCAGATTACACTTTCTTCTCAAGTGCGCACGGAACATTCTCCAGGATAGATCACATCCTGCGTCACAAATCAAGCCTCAGTAAATTTAAGAAAATTGAAATCATATCAAGCATCTTTTCTGACCACACTGCTATGAGATTAGAAATGAATTACAGGGAGAAAAACATAAAAAAGACAAACACATGGAGGCTAAACAATACGTTGCTAAATAACCAAGAGATCACGGAAGAAATCAAAGAGGAAATTAAAAAATACCTAAAGACAAATGACAATAAAAACACGACAATCCAAAACCTATGGGATGCAGCAAAAGCAGTTCTAAGAGGGAAGTTTATAGCCATACAAGCCTACCTCAAGAAACAAGAGAAATCTCTAATAAACAATCTAACCTTACACCTAAAGGAACTAGAGAAATAAGAACAAACAAAACCCAAAGTTAGCTGAAGGAAAGAAATCATAAAGATCAGAGCAGAAATAAATAGAAACAAAGAAAACAATAGCAAAGATCAAAAAAACTAAAAGCTGGTTCTTTGAGAAGTTAAACAAAATTGATAAACCATTAGTCAGACTCATCAAGAAAAAGAGGGAGAGGACTCAAATCAATAAAATTAGAAATGAAAAAGGGGAAGTTACAACGGACACCACAGAAATACAAAGCATCCTAGGAGACTACTACAAGCAACTCTATGCCAATAAAATGGACAACCTGGAAGAAATGGACAAATTCTTAGAAAGGTATAACCTTCCAAGACTGAACCAGGAAGAAATAGAAAATATAAACAGACCAATCACGAGTAATGAAATTGAAACTGTGATTAAAAATCTTCCAACAAACAAAAGACCAGGACTACAGGGCTTCACAAGTGAATTTTATCAAACATTTAGAGAAGAGCTAACACCCATCCTTCTCAAACTCTTCCAAAAACTTGCAGAGGAAAGAAAACTCCAAAACTAATTATATGAGGCCACCATCACCCTGATACCAAAACCAGACACAGATACTACAAAAAAAGAAAATTACAGACCAATATCACTGATGAATATAGATGCAAAATTCCTCAACAGAATACTAGCAAAGAGAATCCATAACACATTAAAAGGTTCATACACCATGATCAAGTGGGATTTATCCCAGGGATGCAAGGATTCTTCAATATACGCAAAACAATCAATGTGATACACCATATTAACAAATTGAAGAAGAAACCATATGATCATCTCAATAGATACAGAAAACACTTTTGACAAAATTCAACACCCATTTATGATAAAAACCCGCCAGAAAGTGGGCATAGACGGAACCTACCTCAACATAATACAGGCCACATAGGACAAACCCACAGCAAACATCATTCTCAACAGTGAAAAACTGAAAGCGTTTCCTCTAACATCAGATAGAAGACAAGGATGTCCACTCTCACCACTATTATTCAACATAATTTTGGAAGCCCTAGCCACAGCAATCAGAGGAGAAAAAGAAATAAAAGGAATACAAATTGGAAAAGAAGAAGTAAATCTGTCACTGTTTGCAGATGACATGATAGTATATGTAGAGAATCCTAAAGATGCCACCAGAAAACTACTAGAACTAATCACTGAATTTGATAAAGTTCAGGATACAAAATCAATGCACAGAAATCTCTTGCATTCCTATACCCTGATGATGAAAAATCTGAAAGAGGAATTAAGGAAACACTCCCATTTACCATTGCAACAAAAAGAATAAAATACCTAGGAATAAACCTACCTAGGGAGACAAAAGACCTGTACGCAGACAACTATATGACACTGATGAAAGAAATTAAAGATGATACCAACAGATGGAGAGTTATACCATGTTCTTCGATTGGAAGAATCAATATTGTGAAAATGACTATACCACCCAAAGCAATCTACAGATTCAATGCAATCCCTATCAAATTACCAATGACATTTTTTATGGAACTAAAACAAAAAATCCTAAAATTTTTATGGAGACACAAAAGACCCCGAATAGCCAAAGCAGTCTTGAGGGGAAAAAAAGGAGCTGGAGGAATCAGACTCCCTGACTTCAGACTATACCACAAAGCTACAGTAATCAAGACAATATGGTACTGGCACAAAAACAGAAACATAAATCAATGGAACAAGATAGAAAGCCCAGAGATAAACCCACACACCTATGGTCAACTAATCTATGACAAAGGAGGCAAGGATATACAATGGAGGAAAGACAGCCTCTTCAGTAAGTGGTGCTGGGAAAACTGCACAGGTACATGTAAAAGAACGAAATTAGAACAATCCCTAACACCATACACAAAAATAAACTCAAAATGGATTAGAGACCTAAATGTAAGACTGGACACTATAAAACTCTTAGAGGAAAACATAGGAAGAACACTCTTTGACATAAATCACAGCAAGATCCTTTTTGACCCACCTCCTAGAGTAATGGAAATAAAAACAAAGATAAACAAATGGGACCTAATGAAACTTGAAAGCTTTTACACAGCAAAGGAAACCATAAACAAGATGAAAAGACAACCCTCAGAATGGGAGAAAGTATTTGCAAATGAATCAACGGACAAAGGATTAATCTCCAAAATATATAAACAGCTCATGCAGCTCAATATTAAAAAACAAATAACCCAATCCAAAAATGGGCAGAAGACCTAAATAGACATTTCTCCAAAGAAGACATACAGATGGCCAAGAAGCACATGAAAAGCTGCTCAACATCACTAATTATTAGAGAAATGAAAATCAAAACTACAATGAGGTATCACCTCACACCGGTTAGAATGTGCATCATCAGAAAAATCTAGAAACAACAAATGCTGGAGAGGGTGTGGAGAAAAGGGAACCCTCTTGTATGTTGGTGGGAATGTAAATTGATATAGCCACTATGGAGAACAGTATGGAGGTAAAACTAAAAATTGAATCACCATATGATTCAGCAATCCCACTACTGGGCATATACCCAGAGAAAACCATAATTCAAAAAGACACATGCACCCCAGTGTTAAGTGCAGCCCTATTTACAATAGCCAGGTCATGGAAGCAACCTAAATGCCCATCGACAGACGAATGGATAAAGAAGATGTGGTACATATATACAATGGAATATTACTCAGCCATAAAAAAGGAACAAAATTGGGTCATTTGTTGAGACGTAGAAGGATCTAGAGACTGTCATACAGAGTGAAGTAAGTCAGAAAGAGAAAAACAAATATCGTATATTAATGCATATATGTGGAACCTAGAAAAATGGTATAGATGAACTGGTTTGCAGGGCAGAAGTTGAGACACAGATGTAGAGAACAAACGTGTAGACACCAAGGGGGAAAGCAATGGGGCGGTGGTGATGGTGGTGTGATGAATTGGGAGATTGGGATTGACATGTATACACTGATGTGCATAAAATTGATGACTAATAAGAACCTGCTGTATAAAAAAATTAATTTAATTTAATTTAAAAATTAAAAAAAAATTAAACGTCACAAGAACTTTAAGGATTACCTTTTCCTCACTTATTTATAAATAAAATCTAATAATTAAGATTATTGCTAACTTAAGGAAGTAATTATCCAGGGAATCAATAAAAATTTTTGAGTGTAGTGATTTTATTGTTTGTTTATTTGTTTTGTTTACTGTAATGCAAGTGCTGTCTCTGCCTCAAGAACATACCTAATGGCTGGGTCACTGGTGGCCAGGTGCAGTACATGCACGGTGGCTTTCTGTTCCAAGACATCAAGTTCAGATCACTAAATATTTCATATTTTAAGAGCAGCAGGCATTACTAGTATTCATTTATACAGTACACGTTTGGTCTCTCGCTATAGTTAGGTAGATATAGATAGATAGATGATAGATAATAAATGCATGTATACACACACACACACACACACACACACACACACACACGTAAAAAACAAAAAACAAAAAACAACATAGAGAAACTTGATCAAAAGCTGTAGAGCTAAAGCCTCCAAAGGGACAAACCCTCCACCTGAGTGTTTGCCCTGGGTAGCAAGTGACTTCCTGCTTTGCAAACAAACGTGTCAAAGGGCTGATGTTTAAAATTCCAAAGAACCCTACATGTCACCAGTTTTTGACCATTTACAGAGCAAAATGAACCAGAATATCAAGAATATTGGGGTTCAATTTTCTTAGGCTACAGAAATATTTAAAAGTTAAAGGAGCATTACAGCAAAGAAGATAAGAGATTTCAATCACTCTTCCTCCCAGGAATTTTCAGATTTTCGTGCAGCTTAAGAATCACCCAAATACCATGGCCTAAGTTCCTGGCTTCCTGGCTTCACACTCTGAGATTCTGCTCTGTAAAGTGCCAAAGACCAGCAGCCTTAGCACCACCTGGGAACTTGCTAGAAATGCAAACTCTTTTTTCTTCTTTGGCCGCACCGCTCGGCTTGTGAGATTTTAATTCCTTGACCAGGGATTGAACCCGGGCCCTTGGCAGTGAAATCATGGAGTCCTAACCACTGGACCGCCAGGGAATTCCCTAGAAATGCAAATTCTTGAGCCCACTCCAGACCTCCAGAATCTAAAACTCTGGGGGTAGGATCCAGTCAGCAGTGTTTAAACAAATTCTCAGAGGTGGTTCTGATGCACACAAGAGCTTACTAATCAGTGAGATATAGCATGATTATTTCTACCATGGTGGTTCTCACTTTGCAAAAGTACTGATGCCTCGTCTCCAGGTCCAGGCCAGTAGAATCAGAAGCTCTGCCTACATTTAGAGAAACACTGGCAGATAGATAGCTGCTGGATTAGTTTGTGGAAAGTCTCTCCTCTCTCTAAAATGACATACAACTATCTTCAGCTAAAACCCTGAATAATTATAGCTTCTGCCTACATACCCATCTTCACTTCTCTCCATCACTTTCTTCTCTTCCTACTCTCCCCTCTCTGTAGCCCCTCAGTGCCCTGCAAGCACTGTGTCCTCCAGCCTGTGCCTAGAATTGCCACCTTGCCCCATTTTCATTGGTCTAATACCCATTGTCTTTCAAGACCCCAGTCAAGGTCTTTCCAGGCAAGAATCTGCTTTGACTCCGTCTAGTTGTGTGTACATCCCTGCCCATCACTTCCCTCCATCAAGGCATTTCCTGAACTGCGTTAGAAAGGCTTATTTGTGAGCTCCTCCTCCGTCCTATGATTCTCGTAGAACCCGCCTTCACGGCCAAGACAAGGCCTTGTTTGTCTACTGCCGTGTGCTTAGCATCTAACACAGTGTAGGCCGGTGCTCCGTCACTGTTTGTTAGGAATGACTCCCCAGGTGGCACATTATTAGAGGTGCTATAAAATGTTAAGAGCATGGGCTTTAGCACCAGACTACTTGGGTTCATGTCCTAGCTCTACCATTTACTAGCTATGTAAGTTTGGACCAATTACTTCATCTCTGTTCCTCAGTGGTTGGTGTTGATGAAACTTCTGTTGCTATTTTTTTATTGACGTATAGTTGATTTATAATGTGGTAATTTCTGCTGTACAGAAAAGTGATTGTTATACATTTATAAATACATTCTTTTTTTATATTCTTTTCCATTATGGTTTATTATAGGTTATTGAATATAGTCCTCTGTGTTATACAGTGGGAGCTTGTTGTTTATTTGTTGTTATTTTTAATTGCTCTCTCTTGCTGAGAAACTAGTCTGGCACAGGGTCTGTGCTGAGTGCCTTTAAAAAAAATTGTGTGTGCATGATGTCATTTAATTTTCACAACAATCTGGGAGCTGGTTAGCTATTCCCATTCAAGGCAGGGAGGCTTGGAATGGTTACTCAACTTGCCAAGCCCCGTTTAAAAAACAACGTAGATTGGAGGTCACATGGAAGAATTTGAGGCAGAATCCAAACTCCAAACCCAGCTCTTGCCTCTATACTATCTCGTGCTCTGAGACGAGCTGCCAAGATTTAAATATGAAAAGAGTTAAACACACGATGGTGTGAAGGATGGTACAAAGCGGTATAGGATTCTCTTCCAAACTTGTGGCCCAGAGAAGGGCTACAAATTCAGCAGGGAGGATGTCGGGGG
>NW_006778796.1:788637-793649 GCF_000442215.2 Lipotes vexillifer
CAAATTCAGCATGAAGGATGTCGCGGCAAAGATGAGCCCAGATGGCAAACTCATTAACCTACCCAGTGGGATGCACCGAGGGTAAGGAGGCCCAGTGTAGACACTTTTCTAAACAGAAGCTGGCAGGCATTTCCTAAATATTGTTACTGATGGGTAATAAAATGTCCTTCCCACCTCCAGCCTCACTTCCCCCCACAGGCTTGATTTAATAGATCCAGGCAGAGCCTGGCAATTTGCATAATGACCAGTGCCCTAGTCCATTCACCTCTTGGTGATCTCTAGACCACACTTGGACAAACGATGCTTTGTATCTCTCAAATAGCCATTTTCTGTTGTTTTGTGCTAATATTTTACATGCATTATTACAAAAACCTAACATAGAGATTTTAAAGGGATGACCTTTTTCAACATAAATAGCGATTCTCGTATTTTCTCCTCATAGCCCCAGGGAGGATGCAGAATACTGTCACCGCCCAGGGTTGGGTGAGCCTCTGCCCTGCCTTCTGAGACGCATCCCTGCCCTACGTGCTCCCGGGAGACAGGACCTTGGGTGGATTCAGCCCTGACTCAGTGATCAGGCTGATTCTCCGGGGTTCCCCTGGTTCTGCCGCAAACGTCTCGGCAAATCAATCTCTGTGGCTTCAACAGACCTGCAGGTGCAGCTGTGGAAAGTTTACATAATGCCAGCTGCACAGTGAAGTGGCAAAACCTTGACAAAATATTAGCTCTGTTCCACCTGGCAACCCCACTTCAGGTGCACGAAAATACAGTGCCATTCATGACACATTCAGTCATTTTCCCTGAGGGAAAATTTAAATTTAACATGAAATCAAGTTGTCATTCCTTTCGGCTTTTAAACAGAGATTGAGCACTCAGATAGGAAGTGCTCAGAACTGTGATTTTGATTTTAAGGAAAAGTGAAATATTGTTAGTAGTCTAAACGTGAGTAATTCAACTTTAAAGATTATACTTAAATATAATTTTTATATTTTTAATTTAATTATATATTTAAATAAAAATTTACTAATACTTTTACCCTCAAACAGTAAAGATGTTATTTAAGCTCAGGGATAAGTTCACCAAAATGTCTGTTTGTTAAATGACACTTTGATGTTCCCAACTCTTTATCAAACATTTATCAAAAACCCAATGTGCCACGTGTTGTGCTGGGGGCTAGGAATAAAAAGATCAATAAGATGGCATCGCTATGTCTTAGGAAAGAAGTGCATGGGAACAATTACTGAGAATACAAATACAAAAAGCACTAAAACGAAGGAATGTGAGGGCTCCGAGAAGAGAGGTCAGATCTGCAAGTGGATAGAGAGACTTGTAAAAAGGAAGTAATCTGGTGGCATTTAAAATAAGCTTTGAATAAGAATCTGCTGTATAAAAAAATAAAATAAAAGAGGCTTTGGATGATCAATAGATTACTTAACAGACAAGGGAGAAAAGAGAACTCTGGACAGAGAGGTGAATTGCCAGCAGGGTGCTGATGTAGATGGAGAAGGGAAGGTGGTCCAGATCACGGCCATCAGGAAGTGGAGGGAGGGAACAGCAGAGGGAAAGGAACCTGCAAAGAAAACTGGGTAGTAGTTGAGAAGCCAGGAGACTGTGGAATCCCAGAAGGCAGGACAAGAGCAGAGAAGGTGGTAGTCCATGAGGTCACATGCTGTAGACAATGAAGTGAGAGTCTTGGCAAGACTAAGGTGCCAAGGTGCAGCTAAGGTGCCCCAGTGCGTCGGGCAGATGAGGAGACAGAACCGAATGGTTTCCTGGGTGAATGGTTGATGATGACACGAGGATGTCATCAACAGTTCTTTCATGCATTTCCTGGTGGGGTGGAAAGGAAGATGGAAGAGTAGTTGCCTGGTCGGCAAAAGTTGTTTTGCCATGAGGAGGTCTGAAGCAGATTTAAATGACAATGGAAAGAGCCAATCAGAGGGGAATGTAGTGAGGCCACTGGGAGGGCGGGAGGGGGTGAGAGCCAGCTTTGAATGCAGGGAAGGGCCGTCTCTTCCCTTGAGGCAGGAAAGGAGGAGGAAGAGATGGGTGTGGGAGGAGATACTTTCTCGTGGAGCTGGTGGTGAGAAGCGATTTCCTCTGAGATGGCAAAGCTGTCTCCCGAGAGTGAGGTGTGTGTGCACGTGTGTACGTGTGTGTGTCCCCCACGCGTGGGTGGGGAAATGTATCTGGAAATCAGTAGCGTCTCCAGCAGCACGAGGGCTCAGGTGCCTCTTCTGATATTTCTGGACTTAGATCACACTGTTGCCTGGCTGCTTTGTGCTCTCCCGTACAACGCATGAGTGTGTGTGTCTGGATTTAGGTATAAAAATTCAGATGTGCTTTTGCACTTTCTTGCCGGCAGAACTTCAACTTTCCCTGGGCTCCTGGTGGAGCTCAGGTACGTAGCATGTGCTCCATAAAGAACTTGGTTCATGAAAGATCTTTCCACTCATCGTGCCCCTGCTTTAGCCTGACTCCAAAGGGGAAGAACAACTATCATTCTAGAGGGATCCCGCCCTGGGGACAGGGAACTGAAATTGCGTCAGCATTTTTAGTACAAAAGTCTATTATGGTAGATAAAGCAGAGATTTTACCTGGTCTGAACAATGACTGGGTGTATGCTGTGATATTGAATGAGAGCTTTAAAAAAAAAAGTAAGTTTTATTGCCTATCTCCTCCACCAACACACACACACACACACACACAGACAGCCTGTTCTGCATATGTACTTGTGGGTGCCCACACACAACCCAAGTCTGAAATCTTTCTGCTCCTTCAAAGGCTGGCAGCAGGATTTGTCTGCAATGCGGCAGGCAGGGAGAAAGGGTTAAGTAATGACCTGGAGCAATGCTTCCACTTGTCCTTTGAGGAGTAACAAAGAGAGGAAGCACAGCCTTTGTGGAAGGAAATTCCCAGGCCCCATGTGACCTGCCCTGTGAACCCCTGAGGGGTGTCTGATAATAAACACTTGCAAACAAAACAATCCATAAAGGTGTTTTTTTTACTAACATTTGCACATTTTTCACCAAAGGGCTAGAACAGCTTTTCCTGCATCTGCAGACCCCAGAGGGGGCCTGGTCATCCACCTGCTGGCAAAGACCAACCATCTTGTCCAGGCTCAGGGCTGGAGTTTCTATGTGCAGGCCCCCTGGCCCCTGGGGTCTCTGATTGTGCAGGGGCCCCATCTTCACAGCAGGCTGCTGGGATGCAGATGGTAGACCCCGCACAGGGTGGGTATGGACCACTGTGTGCAGACCTGAGACCCACCTTTCCTCTTCCGTAGTAACCCCCAGACGGCAAGCCTGAGCATTGCAACCTTGACTCAGTGCAGTGACCTTCCCAGGAGTGGGGAGCGCTTGACAAAGGCATGAAACCTCTCCAAGTAAACTGTGTCCATTAAGTAACAAATCAGGCTTCCTCCTCTGCAAGGAGGAAGAAAAAACAAACCTAACTGAAACCAAAACAAAATAGCAACCACCACCACCACCACCACCACCCCCCCACCCGGCAAACAACAACAAAACCCCCTGGAGACTTGATGGCAAATATTCTTACAAAAATTTCTTGGAAGGAGCTCAAAGCATATTAAGACCAAAATGCAAAACTTTGAGCAAAAGTCTAGTTTGGGTCAGTTTATTTGTAATTTTGCACCTTATTTCTCCCAAAACTAATAGGATGTGAGGTTTATTGCATCCATTTTGTAGATAAATAAATCAAGGATCAGAAACTGGTCTAGGATAATAGGAAAGATCTAGGTGACTCAGGTGTCTTTTCTCCTGTGTGTGTGTGTGTGTGTGTGTGTGTGTGTGTGTGTGTTGGTGCTGTGTGTACATGCATCTATGCTTTTTAAAAACTATAATATGCTTTAAAACCCCTTTATTAATTGCAATCTAACCCAGGATCTTAGCATGACAACCCCGTTTCTGGGCTAGACCTGAATCCACTTCACGACAAGGGTGAGGGTTGAGTAGATCCTCAACTACAAATAGAAAGCTGAAACTTTATTTCCGAAATGCCATTACTGATCTCTGGGATATTTTTAGATGAGATAATCATACACGTCTACTCATTTGCATGTGCCCAGAGCTGCCGGACGACCTGCATGGTGACCCCAGCACTGAGGACCATGTAGTCCGAGGGAACGATAAGTTCCAGATTTCATGGGGGCAGGGTTACCCGGAGCCTCGCACTCAGGTCCCCTGCTGCCCTTTGTACTGTGACAATGCGCGGAAGCACAGGCTTGTTAGAGGAAATTCCCAGGGCCTTAGTTTGGACATTAGACAGCTGCTTTGCCGTGCTGGGCCGGCATCTAAAAATAAACACGCGGGTCTGCACGGGTTTCTGTGATTTTGTCCTGCATAGTTGATTATATTTCAAGGGATTTTTAAAAATTTTGTTTTCAAGAAAGTGAGCCTGGGTAAACCTGGAGAATAAAATATATTGTAGTTTTGTTTCAATTTGACAAAATGCAGCATTTGCTGACATCCACTTCTACTGAAAGAACGACAGCTTCTTTTCCCTAAGATTTCAAAACAAAGATGGAAGAACTGAAAAGCACGTGGAGATGTGAGGGTCCAAAACTGCAAGACCAGAAAGTTCTTCTGAGTCCTGGAAGGATGAAATATTAGCAAAGCCTCCGCGGGGACCTGGAGCAGTGGGTGATGTGTGCAGGCCTCTCTCCCCCTAAGCTAAATTACCCCTTTTGTAAAAGCCTCCAGGTCCTTAGCTGGCAGAGAGGCTGTTATCATGTGGCTCACTTAGCAGAAAAGGAAAGGTGGGTGGAAAACAATGGCTGATGAACTTGACTCAGAGCAGGCAGCCAGCGGCAGCCAGCACTCCTCTCCCCTCAAAAGTCAAATACCACATTCACAGTCCCCGTAATTTAGAGGATGGTAGAACCATTTATTTTGCACTTTTTTTTTTTTGCGGTACGCGGGCCTCTCACTGTTGTGGCCTCTCCCATTGCGGAGCACAGGCTCCGGACGCGCAGGCTCAGCGGCCATGGCTCA
>NW_006778796.1:793720-794074 GCF_000442215.2 Lipotes vexillifer
GCTCACGGGCCCAGCCGCTCCGCGGCATGTGGGATCTTCCCGGACCGGGGCACGAACCCGTGTCCCCTGCATCGGCAGGCGGACTCTCAACCACTGCGCCACCAGGGAAGCCCTATTTTGCACTTTTTAAAATTAGATTTCGAGATGGCAAAGAATACATAGACATATCGTCGTGTTTTCATTTTATACATAGAGCAAAAATCAGGGACAAAGCTTGGAGTCTGCTGTTAACTTGCTTGATCCCAGTTTGGCTGAAAATGTACCAAAATGTGGCAGTTTTCCATCAAATAGGAATGTGATTGCAGCACAAGAAGTAAACCCACGATCTAGTTAAAGAGTAACCCAAGAAGAGCG
>NW_006778796.1:794127-800835 GCF_000442215.2 Lipotes vexillifer
AGAGCGGTTTGGAGTTAACTTTTCCCTTCTCATTGTTCTCGTTTCTTTTTTTTTGCTTTTTCCTGGAAATCCAACCTTTTGACTGTTGCTGTAAAGACTCTATTTAAAAAGCATCTCAGCTGATGGGTAGGGCTAGCTAGTCAAAAGGCAGCCACGATCACTCTGTAGTCTGATGCTTTTTTTTTTTTGCAGACTTTTATTTTGTGGCTTGGGCTGGAACACTGACATCACGAGACTCTTGGTAGCTTTGAGTGGGAAGGACCACAAGGTCATCACCCAGGCTCCACCCAGTGCGGGCATCCCTTTGGGAACACCCTGGCCATGGTCTTCCAAGGTGCTGGAACACTGCCCAGGACAGGGTGTTCACCCTGCCACAAGGCAGCTCACCCAGCTTTAGACAATTCAAATGGTGGGTAAATCCTTCTGTACATTGAGCTAGGACCTGTTACCCTATAATTGCCACTGATCCATCCTCTGTTGACCCCTTTTCCCACCTTGAGCAATCTTTAAATATTTGAAGGCAACCTTCATGGGCTGCAAGACTTACTTCTTACTTCAAATGTCCTCTGGTTCTTTCAACTATTCTGCACATGACAATTTTCACCATCTTGGTCAGCCTCCTTTTTTCAGATCTGATGTATTTTTTGAGGCAACATACTAGGTACTTAAGCTAATTAATCTTTACAACCTAGCTTGGTAAATATTATCTGCATTTTCGGAAACAAATCTAAGACTTGATGAGATACAACCACTTATTGAAGTAGATGGCAGATGGAGGATTCAGAAGTGGGTCTACCTCTTTCTAGCCCACTCCATGCCTCTGGTGAAAAAACAAATGTTGGTCAGGTACAGGCAAGGTTGATCTCAGATACATCCCGAGATCTGCAGTAGGTCATTAGAAACCTCCCATGCAGGTGAGCCTCTTTTTTTTGTTGCTACAAGGTGTGCTTACTGATAGAGATTGATGTTAACTTGAGGAGTTAGGAAATGACCATCAGCAAACACTGCCTGCTGGGAGGCAACTATACACAAGGTGGGTGTGCTGGATATTTGGAGGCAAAGAGATACACGAGGAACAGGAAGCAAGAAGGAACTCAGAAGGTTTGGAAGGCATTTCGTTTGGAAGCTGCACACAGTGATGAAGCAGGAAGAGAAGGCTCAGACAGGGAAAGGGTGAACCCTTGCGAGTGCCTAAAGTTAGTCTGCTGCAGCCTCAGCCTGGTGGTTGTATCTGGAGAACAAATAGAAAGTATTTGTTTCCTCCCAGCTGTGCATGCACCCCATGGGGGTGCAAAGCTCGGGGACAAAGGATACTATGCCTGGCCCCCAACCTCTGATTCTAGGTGAAATGAACACAAATTAGAAAGAATGCAAGTGTAATCAGAAAGGGAGTCCTTACAACCATGCCACAGTGGGGGGCAGGGATCCCTTCTTTGCTCTATGTCTACAAGTTTCCAGATTTTTCCTGCACGACTTGGAGGAGCTACGTCCGTCCCTTCTCCTGACTGCTTTCCAAAAGCAGAGACCGCCTGAGGATGACACTGACACTTCTCAGCTGCCCTGCTTCAAACCAGCTCTCCACCCAACAATGAATATCAAGTGGATTCCTCTAAGCTGCAGGGCGCTGCTCCCTGGAAGCCATTGCCACGTAGTGTTTGATGGAAGGTGCCAAAGGACAACATTAATGTCACAGCTGAGCTCACGGGCATAGTCATGAAATGTCTCCCTTAAGGTCTCCTCTTTGCCAGTTTGACCCAGAGAACGACAGAGCCCTGCCCTTCAAATCATCACGTAACGTGACAGAAGTGAGTGCAGAGGCTCCCTGG
This sequence comes from Lipotes vexillifer, assembly GCF_000442215.2. Taxonomy (NCBI): domain Eukaryota; kingdom Metazoa; phylum Chordata; class Mammalia; order Artiodactyla; family Lipotidae; genus Lipotes; species Lipotes vexillifer. The sequence goes on from NW_006778796.1 coordinate 795,954, forward strand.
ATATTATCTTCTCTGTACACTCATGAAGGCAGGGGCCTCTTTTCCTTCTAATTCTCCATCTTGTTCACCACTTGAGAAAATCCAGGTCCAGCAAATGGATGTGGACCCACCCAGGGTCACCTGGCTAGGGAATTGCAGGTGCTGGACTAAATCAAGGTGCTGAAACACAGCCCAGCTTCCTTTCTACTAAATCACTCTGCCTTCAAGCTCCTGCTGTCTTTACTTGGATGTGCCAGCTTTGGTTAAAGATGAGGCTTTCAGTTTTCCTTCAGACTTTATAAGGAAAAGCAAGAAAGAGGATGATAAAAGGCACATCTTCTCTATGGGGAGCTGCGTGGAGGCAGGGCTCGCATTTGTGTCGTTGGTCATCGTATTTGTAGCAGGTAGCACAGCAACTGGTATGGGAAAGGTGTTTAGTACCTATTTGCTGAAAAATGAGTAAGTCTCTGACTTGGAGTGGTGGCGAATGAGGGGCACTGATAGAGAAACACCTTCTGGGAGAGACTATTCACAGCGACATAAAGAAATAGATTCGAAAAGGTATGGCACAGGGTAGGTACTCAAAATATTTGGTGAAAAAAATGAATCCAGCAAGTCTCATAAAGGAGAGTGTGGAAAAATATTATAGACAGTGGCAATCTCCTTGGAAGACTTCAAACTACAGACCTCAATCTGGGGATGATCTGGGCCTCTTCAAACAATGTATCCATTCATTTGTTCATCCATTCATTCATTCATGAATTCAAAAACATTGAGCACAGGCTATGTACCTGGCATTGGTTCAAGTGCTATGGATTCAGAAGTCAAGCTCCAGTAACTCCTCAAGGATGAAAATAATAAACCTAGCAACGATCATTTAATGTACTAAGGGCTATGGCAGAAGCACTTCGCTAAGTTGCCATAAAATAGCAGACTTGATGGGCATTTAGTTTAAGGTGGACTGGATGGGGGGAGGGGGGAGGAACAATCAGGCTGCAGTGGGTAGTTGGGCAGAGAAGATGAATGAAGTTATCGGGGACAGAGAGAACAGCACACACAGACATAGGTAGGCATTAGAGCTCTCTCATATTGGGGAAATGGAAGGTATTGGGTACAGCTGGAAAGTCAGAGGGTGAGAGGTAAGGCTGGCTGCATGATAAGGACCATACCTTGAAGGTCTTGTCTACCTTCCTTAAGTTGGGGCTTCATAAACTTTAATGCATGTGAATCACCCAGGGACCTGGTTAAAATGCAGATTCAGTATATCTGGGGAGCAGATAGAGAACCTGCATCTCTAACAAGCTGCCCAATGATGCCTGATGCAGCTGGTCCCTGGACTACCCTTTAGGAAGCAAGGCTGTAAGCAATGGGATGCAATGGAAATATTTCACTGAAGAGAGTGACGTTAAGAGAATTGCATTTTCCCAAGAACCCTGTAGCAGGGTATGGAGGACAGAACGAAGGGAGACTCTGCTGGGGTAAAATACAGAAGTGGCAAGAAATTTTGAGCATCTGAACTAAATAAAGTTAGGCAAGAACAGTCAATGTTCAAATAAACAGGTGTAGACTGGTATTCTATGAGGTCGCTGTAAAATATCTCTCCCAGAGGAAAGGTTGCTTGTAAGGACGAAGATGAAACAATGAAAGCATAAGAGGCAAAGAAAAGTCAAAGAAGCACGTAGTGTTATTTGAATAAGTCTAGACCCCACTCTGGGTCTCAGTGGACACGTCATCTCTAGCCCCAGTAATGACTGAAAAAGCAGCCAGCTAAGGGGCGCAGCATCCCTGCAGACAATTATCACCACAAAGCAAATAAAATCAGCCTTCTCAGCCATCACTTGAGAGACACTTGCATCTAGTTTCAGGAAGCTTCAGGAAGAACAACTGTTTCATAGCAAATTCTGGAAAATAACATGGCAGTCCACCTGATCTTGAACACAGTGCTTGTTCATTTCTTATAACTCATAGGTACCCGAAATTAGAAACACCTATTTATATTCCTGTCAGAAAATACCCTATCAGCTTTAAGGCTTCTTTAACTGAAAGGAAAACCTCAGAAAGGAGTTTAAAAAAAAAAAAAAAAAACAAGGGAAGGGTCTACATTGTTGAAAAGGAAAGGCAGGTGGTAAACATTTTTCTCATATACTGAAGCCCCCAAAATGCAGCTTCTAATGGGATTTCCCTCCAAAGAAAATAAGAATCAGCTTCGCATTCTAGGTACTATTCTGGGTGGCATTCTGTATCCAAAGATGTACAAAAGCAAAACCCCCAAGAGTCATCTCCCCTCTCACTCTTTTCCCCCACATCCTGTAAATGAGTAAACCTCAACCAGACACAGAGGTTGAAAACACGCAGCCAACTGGAAAAGCCATATGGACACACACTTCAGAACAGCTTGGTTCACAGTACAAGACAAAAGAAAAAAGTGCAGGAACCTACCTTTCGCGTCTGCGCTTTGCAGCCTCCTGAAGTTTAACCCTGTACTGGAGAGCTTCCCAAGAACCTCTTTGGGGAGGTGAAACTGAAGGGCCTCCCCTTCAATCACAGCCGCGGAGAGGGTGGGGTTGCCCAAGACCAGACTTCAGCTCTTTGGCTCACGGGGACTTCACGGAACAGAGGTGAACTGCCGTCTAGTCTCTGCTGCAGGAAGAAACTGGGTGACTCGGTGCGGCTGGAGGTGGGGGTTGGAGGCTGGGGGAAGGGAAGTAATCTGGGAACCGTATTAAATAAGAGATCCTCTCCACATGATTTCCTGTAGTAGGTGCCTGTTGCCTCTCTCCAGGCTCCCCAGAGGAAATAAGACATTTAAATGTGTCCTTTGGCCACTGGCAAGAAGAGAATAAACATTGCTAAGAATCGTGGAAATGAGAATTAGCAGGGCAGCAGGCAGGGGGCTGATGGGCCAGCTAGCTTTACCTTGTACCAAGTGCTTTCTTCCTGAAGTTTCTCCAAGTGTTTAACTCTGCAAAAGTCAAGCATGTCCTCATCCTCTTCCACAGAACTGAAGAATTTTCTGGCCACACTCCAGATGTGGTGCTGCAGAGCCGTTGGTCAGGCCTGAGAAGGGTCTGCTTGCCAGCCGAGGCAAAGACTCTCTCAGCTCTGTCTCTAGAAACGCTGATGACAGTCTGTGTCTAATTCTGGAACACTTCCTCAAGTCCTCGGGCCATTTTACCCTAGGGTTTAAAGAATTCTCTGAAGACAAACATCTGTAGATTGCTAGAAGCAGGACTCCCCGCTACATAATTGATGGGGCTCAGTGCAGAATGAAAACGTGAGGTCACTCCTTCAGAAATTAAGGATTTCTAGATGACTGCAGAACCTTAAACCCAGTGCGGGCCCGTCTGAGCACAGGGCTGTTTGCGGCTTATGTAGGTGGTACATCTGTGAAGCCCATCCAGCCAATATGTCACCGAACGCAGGTTGTGTGCCCGATGCATAGTGAGGCCAAACAAACCGAAACATCGGAGTTTGGAGAAGAGAAAGGTTTTTTTTGCAGGACCATATGCGAGAAGAACGAGGGGCTTATGTCCCCAAAATCGGGGTGAACATTATCAATCCTTAGGTGCCAGAAGGTCCTGGGGGCTACATGCTCATGATCACCAAGTAGTTAATTTCTTCCATCTGGTGGTTGTTTTTAGCATCTGAAAAACTCAGGAAATATGCATGAAATATGATTATCTGGGTACTTCAGAGAGGAGCTAAAGCAGAGAGCATGGGGGAGGGGTCCGCCCTGGGATGGCCCCATAGGGCCCTGCTCGGTTCCAGTAGGAAGAATGGAACTGTGGGCATGTTGGTTTTAACAAGCTGTGTTATCAAGAGGCCTGGACTATTGCCACCTTGTTCTGAGGAGTGACAGTCAGCCTTTGAAGAGCAATGTACTCAGAAGCTGGTACAAAGCCAGGGAAAAGCTGGGTTGTGGGTATAAGCGGGCACAGACCACAAACACACCCCTGGGTTAAAATCCCACCAGTGGTCTCCTCAGTGCTTTTGGGTCCAACCCTCACACCCATCCATTCTGTTCCCCGAAGTCAGAGCAACCTCTCAATTGCTGTCTTCATGAAATTATCACATGCTTAAACTCTTCCAGTAGCCTAAGGATAAAGGCCAAATGCTTGAGCATGGCTCACTGCCCCTTCAGGACCATAACTGGCTATCCTCTTGCACCTGACCTCAAAGCCCACCTCCCCCTCTCTCTCTTCATCCCCCTTTTCCTTCCCTCCACCTCCACCTCTATCCTCTCCTGGAAATCGCTCTCTGAAGGATGCCCTCTACCAACCCCTAATCCTTTGAATCTCACATCTTCTAGAAAGTCCTTTTCTGATTCCTGGGCCCCTTCTGTGTTCTTCCGTAGCCAACCATGCTTATCTCTCCCGGAACACGCATAACTCGAAGTGGTGAAGGTCTGTTACTTGTCCACGCCTCCTGCTGGGCTATAAATTCCATAAAGTCATGGACGGCATCTATTTCAGCATTACACCCCTAGACCTAGGACCCACGAGGGCGTTATTTGTGTAAGGTGAGCATTAGCAGGAAAGGCACTACTAATTACAGCTCTGCACTTTTTGAAAAAGGGAAAACATATGACTCAGAGGAAAACATAAGATTGTTGTTATGGTTTTACAGTTTAAACTCTGGCAGAAAAAGTGGAGCGATTTCACAGGCAATACGGCAGGGCTATTATTAAAACACCACAGTCTGTCATGTGCTGTCCGTCCCTGTTCTTACAGGGACTGTGTTATGAGTAGAAAATGACCTCTATTCAGAAACTGAAGCTCTGGACATGCCAAGAGGATGGAGGACTGAAGTTAAAAGAAAGGGTGAAGGGAAATGGGAAGTGATTGGAGGTGAGAAGGGGGTGGGGGGATGCCAAATGGGAGAGAGGAAAGGAAAGAGGGAAAGA
>NW_006778796.1:800878-809051 GCF_000442215.2 Lipotes vexillifer
GGAAAGAGGAGGGGGGAATGTAGGAGGAGGGAAGGGAAGACAGGTAAAGATGGAGAGGTGGGAAGAAACACAGGGTCCAGCAAAGGCTGGGAAACTGTGGGGTAGAGAGATAGAGGGATGGAGGGGGGTGACTCTCCAGGTCACCATTTCATCTAGAAACTCCTTGTTCCCTCCATGACTCCCCAGTGCCTTTCCTGTGCTCCCTGATAAATCAAGCTGGTGTTTTCTAAAACCCAAAATGCAGAAGCGGGTCGAGGGTTGTGCCACAGAGCTGCTGTGAGGACACAGAAATTAGCTTCTGTGTTTTGCTTGGATTTGGAAACATTTTGAAAGTCACCAAATTAGTTTTCTTTTCACGGTTGTAAATACTTTGTGACAATGTTCCTGCTAGAATTTCCGAGCCTGTATCCGTGTATTCTGGTCATTTGTCATAGTTCCTATGAACCAAAGGGTCACTTCATGTATGTATAAGGGCTGTGTTTAGCTGAGAGGCCTCAGCTGAGGCTGTCGGATTGGAGCACAAGCTGTAGTAGTGGAGATGCATAATCTAACATCTATAAAGATAAGGTAAAAGTACATTATTCTGAATATCTAGTTTTGTGCAGTTAATTGTAATTTAGTATATGCAGAGATCTATAATAAAGCAAAGATATTCCTTAAACCAACGGTTTAAATTTTCTTCACGGAGTCTCAATTTTTTTCCTACTTAATAGGCATTACTTCCACTGAAGATGGAATAGTCGAGAAACATAGTGAAAGACGTTAAAGTGGAAAAAGATGACTGGGTGTCCTGTCAACAGGACGTTGAGTATCGTCTGCAGACCCTCTGTGAGGCACTGAATCTATAGAGGTCTACACCTTTGATTATTTTGGCTATTTTATAATTCTGAAAGATGTAGAAACTGATAGAAATGCAGATGATTCTTGTCCACAGAAACACAAATTAGCTTTCTCCAGTAGAGATACCGTTGATTTTTACACTGTAGGAATGACTGTCCCAAACATGGCATCTTGATGCTCTATAGGCTATGAGTCAGTTCTGCGTCTATGAGCCAATTCGGTTCAGCCTTCCTGATCTGCCTGCACCCATATGTCTGCTCTTGAAATTTGTCTTTGAAAGAGCTTTCACGTCTTACCATCCCTTCATTAATAGATGAGTTAAATACAAATTGAATGAGCTTTAACGTCTTACCATCCCTTCATTAATAGATGAGTTAAATAAAAACTTTGTCACAGGCTCATTTTATATTTGTATGAGAGTGACGATTTCACCTTTTGATAACGATCTTTTAACAGAAGTCAGGTGATAATCAGTGAATACAGTTAGTCATGTTAGGAGTTTGCTGTAGCTGAACTCTTTTTCCCTCAGGGAAAGAATGAAGCATGTTGATTACCAAAGTAAATAGAGAAACTGCCTCAGCTGAACAATGAATAGTGCACAGAGTTTCCGGAAGGGCAGAAGTATAGGCAAAGCCCCAGGCGGGATGTTACAAAATGTAACTGGATGTGGATTTACCAGGTAAGGAAAAAGTACCAAAGCTAGACTCATTGAAACTAGCAGCTTGGAGGAAAGACGACCTCACATGTCGGGTGTTTGATAATTCTTTAAAATGTTATTTTCAGAATCTGTAACCACATAGACAGCCATCCAGAAATATCTTACTATCAATATATTCGTGTGGTTTGGTTTTTCTTTAATTTTGGTATTTGTTGTGTTTTTAATTGATGTGACTTGCAAAATACAGTTTTTAATATCAAAGATGTAAAGCGATTTATCTCTAAGGAATGTTCTGGTCAATCAGTCCAGTCTCCTCCTTAATGCTCTTGGATCCAGATAAGCAGGTCAACATAAAGGCTTTTATGTTTTGTTTTGCTTTTTACTTTTGAAATTAATTTGTCATTGATTCCATTATTTTGAGGGGAAAAAAAAAAACAACATACCTAAGAGCTCAGTGTGGTAGTGTGGATGTTTTCCTGAGAAGAATGGTTCCTCATTTGGGAGGCATGCTGAGAAGTATGAACAGTCATGGTAAGTAACAGAACAAGTGTGTCTGCTGGATGCTCAAAGATCACTTCCGGCAAACATGGGGCTCTTTCTACACAAGCTCGAAGTGTCTCCTGAAAAGAGAGTCAGTACCGCCAGCTTTGGTTCCACCTACACTGGAGGTGAAATTAGTCATGTTCCAGTAGCCTTTTTTTCTCTTTGCCAAATACTAATATCACATTTGTCATTGAAGATGGAGCACTGAGAGGCGACTACTAAGGAGTTCTATGACTTTCATTGTATCACTGAGAGATAAAGAGGAAACGTGTGTTCCAGAGTATCAACCCTGTCAAGGAGACAACATACGCAAGAAACATCAGTAGGATTGTTCTTGGAAAATAAATGTTCGCCTTAGGTAAAACCACTGTCATATGCTTCCCTGGAAAATTAAGGTGTTAGGAAAAATTAAGGCAGAAAGAAAGAAGGAGAGAGAGAGAGAAAGGGAGGGAGGGAGGGAGAGCTAAGTCCAAGTATTTTGGGGAACTAGGAATTCTCATACACTGCTGTTTAGGGGGCACTTAGGAACTCACACCGCTTAGTGCGTGTTACTTAAATCACTTGTGAGAGCAATTTGGCGTATCTAGGAGAGTTCAAAATTCTGGATGTATTCTACTATATATCTGAGAGAAATGCTTGCCTATATATACAAGGAGAAAATACAAGAGTGTTCAATTTCATTATTATTATTAATAGTTAGAATCTGAAGAAACCTATATGTGCATCAGTAGGGAAATGGATAAAATATTTTAGTATTATTACAGTAATAGTGAACTAGATCTATATGTGTCAACATGGATAGATAATTTTTTAAGTGAAAAAAAAAAAAGGCCAGAATGAAAAAAGCCAGCTTCAAAAATATATATACATAATGATATATAATGGAAAAAATGAACTATACAATCCAGGAAAAAAGAAGGTATGGAATATAGGACTAAGCAGGCGATATAAGATTTTGCATTTTATTCTATGTCTTTGGTGTTAAAAAAAAAGAAAAATCACAAAATATTAATAGTTTAATTCTGTTTGGCATGTAATACAGATGCTGGTTTTTCTCTGTAGTTTGTCTTTATAAAAAGAAAAAAGAAAAGTCACTAAAATATTATTTTAAAAAATAGAGACATGTTGAGTCATAGACTAGACACATTCTTTTCACATCTTCCACCTGCAACTGTGGTAGAAGAAAATTAAGGGAAGAGAACTCTGGGGAAATGCGAGTTATCTCCAATCCTTGATGGAATTGCAGTACTAATCCTTGGCTAGATCTCAAATTCTCTCACTTCTTCCATGTGAAACAAAGCCTTGAGGGTCCTCAGGGCCCCCTTCAGGTACACAGTCACCTGCATGTTTACTGACAGCTCAGTATTGTCTACCACCTGCTCTTTGTAGTTCACAAGAGAGCCTGTAAAACCTCGATGAATGCATGTAAAAATTTCACGAAGACAACGTACTTTAAAAATATATGTATCTTAGGGAGTTTGAAAGAGAAACCGTTTTATTTGGATGATGTAAATAGAAACTTGTTTTTAAAAACTAAACTCGTTTGTTTGGTTAGTTTGGTCGATGGAGTTTTAGCAACAAACTAGTGTGGGTTGAAGAAAGTTGGGGGTGGGGCGGTGGGCAGAGGATGAAGCTGTGGGTTTGTGAGATGTGTCCTAAATTTCTCTAAACTCTGACTTTCCTACCTGGTAAGGAATGAGAGGTAAGTGAGTCTCAGACTCACCTCCATCCTTGCTAGTCAACACCTCCGATGTAAAAGTGAATAAACAGAAGACAATGTCTCTTTAAAGATGTGAGAGGGAAATCACTCATCATCCAGGAGATATTACTGTGGTGATGTTACAGCCCCTGGTGATGCAGGGCTTCCTGGGTCTCTGCACCCTAGATTGTCACCCTGAGGCATTTCCATGTCCCATAAGCACACACAATGTGGGTCTGGGTTGAAAGCCTTCTCCCTTCTCAGGAGCTTCTGCCCCCAGTTCCCTTTCAATCTCCCTGGGTGACGAATCCTGGTCATCACACCTGCCCCACCCCGTGCCCCCGGGCACAAATCCTTCCCCCTCCCTGTTCCCCTCCATCCCCCTCGTACTTACTCATCACCACTTGCTCTTCCACTGTTCCTTGATCGCTGACATCTAGCTCATGCTTTGACTCTTTCCTCTGCAACCATTCTCCGGGATTTCTGCATCCTCACATTCAAGACCCTGGTCTCTCACTTCCTTGAGCTCCTCCATGCCAATGACCTGCATCCCACTTTAGCGAACTGCCATGTTCTGCCACAATGTGACCATCGGGAACTGCCCTAATTTGAAAATACATGATTTTAAGTTTGAGTATTTTTGATGGGGAACACACCCCTTTACTGCCTCTTCCTCACTTTCACGGGACATCTGCCTTCATTGAGAGGCCCAGCTCTTTTACACCTCCTTCATTAGCTTCCAACTATTCGAGCTACAACTACCTTCCTATTAAACCAGATGCCATGCAAAGCTATTTAAATACTCTCTTTGTCAACCTTCCCTATATCATTCCCTCTTGACATTCCACTGTGCCACTGGCCACTCCTGGTCCTGGGGGACCTATCAATCCTCCCTGCTCTCTCTGTGACTGATGGGGAAGGCCACAGAACGTTAGTGAAGAGATATTCCCGTTGCAAAATACAACTGGATCCTCATAGCTGCTTGACAAGGATGTGCAGTACCCAGTAGCCTACTTGAGCTCTTGAGAGCTGTCCTCTCACACGTCCTTTGTAACAATCCTCTTCTAGCATACTAATCTCTCCGTTTCTACTTGCTCCTTTATCCTTTTGCCTAAACAGGTGTTCAAACCTCTTACTCCAAAAACATTTCAACAACAAACTTTCTGTTAACTCCGCCTACTCTTGAATTACCATCCTATCTTCTCTCTTCCATTTTCAACCAAATTTATGAAAAAAAAAAAAATTGTTAATCACCCAGCCTCTCCCTCCTCTCTCTGAAGGGCTAGTAATCCATCCCTCTCTCTAAATCCGACCCTTAAAGTCACCAATGACTGTAGACTAACAAGGGCTTTTCTCAAGTCTCCTGTTTCTCAACTTGAAGCTTTTAACATGTCAATCAATTCTTTCTTGAAACTCCTCTCTCATCTTCCCTGCATCTGTACCGCCCGGGGTCTCTATCCTAGGACTTCCCATTTCCTCCCTCCTAATCTGGCTTTTCTTCATTCCTCTTTTTTTTTTTTTTTTTTTTTTACATCTTTATTAGAGTATAATTGCTTTACAATGGTGTGTTAGTTTCTGCTTTATAAAAAAGTGAATCAGTTATACATATATATGTGTTCCCATATCTCTTCCTTCTTGCGTCTCCCTCCCCCCCACCCTCCCTATCCCACCCCTCCAGGCGGTCACAAAGCACCGAGCTGATCTTCCTGTGCTATGCGGCTGCTTCCCACTAACTATCTACCTTACGTTTGGCAATGTATTTATGTCCATGCCTCTCTCTTGCTTTTTCACAGCCTACCCTTCCCCCTCCCCACTATTTACAATAGCCCGGAGATGGAAACAACCTAAGTGTCCAACATCAGATGAATGGATAAAGAAGATGTGGCACATATATACAATGGAATATTACTCAGCCATAAAAAGAAACGAAATTGAGCTATTTGTAATGAGGTGGATAGACCTAGAGTCTGTCATACAGAGTGAAGTAAGTCAGAAAGAGAGAGACAAATACCGTATGCTAACACATATATATGAATTTAAGAAAAAAGAAATGTCATGAAGAACCTAGGGGTAAGACGGGAATAAAGACACAGACCTACTAGAGAACGGTCTTCATTCCTCTTTAAATGAGGGCGTTTCCCAAAATATCTCACATCCCTTGTCCTGCTTCTGGCACCACCATTCTTCTAGCTCTTCAGGCTCAGATCTGGGGTGTGATAATTAACTTTGCCTCTATCTTTATTTTTCCATTCCCCCCATCCTTTCCCCAACCCCAGATCAGTTTCCAAAACCTGCTGATGATGATTTAGACAGACAGCTCCCATATGTCTCTTTCTTTGCATATTCCCTGCCATCACTTCATATTTTCATTTATGTCTTCCAGCCTGAACGACAAAAAAAAAAAAAAAACTATCCTCAGCAGTTCCTCTCCTGGATTCTGTCCTCCCGGCCGCTGACACTCCGCTGTCAGGTGAATTTCCTTAAAGCAGTGCTGTGATTTTGATACTCCCTTCTCAAATATCTGTCCATGACATCTGTGTTGCATATACACGCTACCTCTCAAGAGACTTTGCTCTTTGCATTGCTAGGCAAAATGCTCCCAGTCTATGCCCAGTGTGCCTTTCCAGTGTAACTTCTGCTCTTCTGTACTTAGCCTTGGCTCCAGACCCAAATGAATCTCCTTCCCTCCTTCCAACAAGCTTTGTCTCTTCCTTTCTGCAAAGAGCAGGGCTTTCAGGTAGAGTCATCCTTCAGTCTCACATAAATCCACATGCACAGCATGAAGCCTGGCTCTTCCATAAACTTTTCCCTGATAAATGATGCCAGAGGTAATCTCTCCCATCACTAAAATTCTAGAACACATATTGTTTGTACCATTTAGTAACTTTTCCCGGTCTTGTATATTATCTATTTATGATCTCATAACCCAGCTGTTCAAATAATAATAAAATTAATAATACTCCAAACCCACTGAGGGTTTACTATATGCCAAGCCCTTGACATATTAACCTATTTGATTCTCCCAACACACAATCTTTTGGTATGATTTCAGCCTTTCCTATATGATAGCAAAAGGAATGGCTGGAGTTTCCATACCATGCACTGTGGGGAATCCACCACCAGTCTTCCCACCCTCCATTCCTCTGGGATCCTCAAAGAAGGAGGTGGGGGAGAGAGTTGAGTTCTTGTGAGCCATCCTCACTGGAGGCTGCACTGGAACCAGCACTAAATGGCTTGCTGCCGGCATATAGCTCTTGGTTCCTGCCTTTGAACCCTAAATCTTTCATTTCCCCAGAGTCTCATTAGCATAAGGCTGCTGGGTGGAACAGACTTTTTGTTGACAGTCTGAGAAAAAAAAGGGTAATTACATCAAAACCCAGAAAACAACTTACATTGATCACTGGAATCATTGTCCTCTAGTCCCTCTGCCCCACCCCACATGGAATTTTCCTGGTTAATGTTCTCCTGAAGCCTTTATCTATCTCATATGTCTGCTTCCCAGAGCCTCTGACATCTCCCTCTTCCCATCCTCTCACTGCTGAATAAATTCTTAGCTCTTCTCACCCTCAAGATACAGAGTAACTCATCTCTCCTTTTGTTTTGCACTCACTCATCCGAATGCCCAGTGGGTTTCAGCTTTCACCTCCAAAATGACCCAAGTGAAGTGTCTTCTAAAATAAGCTTCCATCTTTACGCTACTCCCTTAGAAGGCTGCTGTACTTTTATCAATTTAAACAGCAACATTTTATTTTTCTTCCTCACCTGTGTATATCATCTCTTCCTGGCATATGCATGGCTTATCTTTTATTCTATATTGTAAGCATCTTGACTGCATCTTTTAATCAGCTTTGTACCCCCTCTTTGTGTTGCATACTTTTTGAATAAATAAATTAATAAGAGAAAGAAAAGGCATGAGGACAGATGTCTTTTAAGATGGATAAAGAGGGCTTCCCTGGTGGCGCAGTGGCTGAGAGTCCGCCTGCCGATGCAGGGGACACGAGTTCGTGCCCCAGTTCGGGAGGATCCCACATGCCGCGGAGCGGCTGGGCCTGTGAGCCATGGCCGCTGAGCCTGCATGTCCGGAGCCTGAGCTCCGCAACGGGAGAGGCCACAACAGTGAGAGGCCTGCAAAAAAAAAAAAAAAAAAAAAAAAAAAAGATGGATAAAGAGAAGCAACGACTGGTTTCTATCGATGGCTAGGAAAGCTTAGAAAGCCTCTTTTTCATGGTTGCAGATAACCCAAAGCTGGGAGGTAGAAATTACACAGAAAAATTCAGCAAGGTCTTGAGAGTTCTGTACTATTTCCAGAATATACTGACTCTTACTAGGGCCAAGATTACAAAAAATGTATTCTGTAAATACTGAGCATCTCAGGAAATGACATGAGGTATTCTCCCCCGACTCCTTTTCTTTCTGGAATGAGAAATGTAGGG
>NW_006778796.1:809061-819502 GCF_000442215.2 Lipotes vexillifer
AAACTAAGCTGCCATCAAGGTCTCCCTGGACTAAACCATCACACCAAAGCGTGGGCAGCCCTGGGTTGAAATCACTTCCTCTGGTTTATCGTTGTTGAAATGGCCACAAAGCTAATGATTCAGTTCATTCCCAGGGGATAACTTTCATTCTCTCTGCCTCAATAAGCTGTCATTTCTTCTCACAGAAACAGCAATGTTCCCAGATCTTAATTCTTCACATCAACTGGAATTTATAAAAACATGTTCTTGATTCCTCTCTGAGAATCACAAAGAATCTTCTTTGTTTAATGTTCGTTCCTTATCATTCCCAGCTACCTTAGGGAGAAAACCTGCCAACAGCCCAAAAGATGTGACAATTCCAGCCCAGTCTCCCTCTGAGCAGGTTTTGTTCCCAAGACTAGAGACCCAAGAAGCTCGTAGTCTAAGCGATTAAGTAGTTTCATAACTATTTAAGTTTAGAAACATTTTAACCTCAGCATGTTAATGTCATCCAGAGTCCGCATACAACTTTAATGTCATTTGGAAAAATTTGCTATCTACTATTATTTCAATTGTTCCCCTCATACTTCCATATCGGATGGAAATAGGATAGAAATGAGGATAAAGCAGTTTAGAAGTCACAAACAAAGCTCTACTCCAAAACATAGTCATTTATTTGGGAATGCAGAATGTATTTTTAACAAAGACAAAATTTCTAAAATAACAACAACAGCAACAAGAAAAAATGCTATCATTTTCTGAGTACTTATCACGTACCAGATACTATACTAGGTTGAATGATATTTCACTCAATTCTGATAACAACTCTGAAAAGTGGGTATGAGGCCTTCCATCTTTGCTGGGAAACTAAGGCTCAGAGAAGTTGTGTAACTTACTCATGGACACTTAGCTGTACTTTAAAAATAGAGAGTTACTTTTTGACTCTCATAGTAAATACTGAATAAATAAATGAAGAAAAGAAATAAATGAACCAGTGGCTTCTTGAAACCATCCATGAAGCCTATGTAATTGTCCACATGCAAAGAAAAATAAGCACAAAAATTAAGTACAATCTTAGTAATAAGATTATGCAGAAAATCAATTATTTTGGATTAAAACGATGTTAACATTGAAGTCTGATGTTTGAGAGAAACTGGCCTAAATAGAGGAGGGAGATGAATATTTTGGGAAGATAATTCTAGTCACTTTGAATTGTACTCAAAAACTTTTGACTTCACTTTTCTTTAATACATAAGTCCCCTACACATGGACTAGTTCAGTTCTGAGAGCGTGTTCGTAAGTCCAATTTGTTCATTAAGTCCAACAAAGTTAGCCTAGGTACCCAACTAACACAATCGGCTATATAGTACTGTACTGTAATAGGTTTATAATACTTTTCACATAAATAATACATAAAAAAACACAAACAAAAACAAACACAAAAAATAAACATTTTTAATCTTACAGTACATTACCTTGAAAAGTACAGTAGTACAGTACAACAGCTTCTTAGCGTACCAGCTACATCACCACTGCTTTTATGCTTGTTTCTGGACATCCTGGGCTTGAAATAAAGACTCTGTACTATTGTACTCTATACAGTACTGTACAGTAAAGTACACAAAACACAACCACTTGCAGAGGATGCAAGCACATGACCATGTACGCCACACACGTGAACTAACATGTGATTGGACACATGCAAAATGCACGTTTGCATCTTTGAAAATTTGCAACTTGAAGGTTCGTATGTAGGGGACTTACTGTGCTAGTATTTCTCTTCACACTGTTATATTTATCATCATGAGAGGTTTCCTTTTACTGTCATATGGAACAAAATGAAACATACCTAGTTACAGGTGGCAGAAATCCGGGCAGTGACTCTTCCATATTTTATATCTTATGATCCTTTGTCATTATTAGAGACTCTGGATCAAATCCTGATATCAATAAAAATTCCAGGCATCCCCCTTCCCCCAACCCAAATAGAGAAATAAATCAGCTTTGTGGTTACCAGGGGGAGGGGGGAGGGAGGAATTGGATGCAGGCAGTCAAAAGGTACAAACTTCCAGTTATATGATAAATAAGTACTAGGGATATAATGCATAACATGACAAATATCATTAACCCTGATGTATGGATCATATAAAATTAAGAGAGCAAATCCTAAGGGTTCTTTTCACAGGAAAACATTTTTTTTCTCTTTAATTTTGTATCTTTAGGAGATGATGGGTGTTCACTAAACTTGTGATCATCATTTCATAATGTATGGAAGTCAGATCGTTAGGCTGAACACTTTAAATGTATACAGTGCTGTGTGTCAACTATATTTCAGTAAAACTGGAGAAAAACAAAACAACTACTTTACCAAAAAAAAAAAAAAAAAAAAAACTCAGTGGAGAGTCACCAGAACTAAGGGAAGGTGTGGGCAAGACACTGAGAGAACAGGGACCCACACCAACCAGAGTCCCACACTCCTGGGGAAGGGTGGCCATTTGAGTTTCAAAAACCTTTACTCGCCTCACCCAGTTCCATATGCAAGTGTCCTGGAGGTGTCAAAAGGAGGCTGCTGACAGCAAAGAAAGGAGAACGGTGAATTCTTCTTGGGCCACTGGAAGAGAATTGGTAGCAAGGAAGGCAAAATAGTATCAGAAGTTGAATGGTCATGGGTGAAAAATAAGAGCCTAAGGAGTACCTAATTCACAAGTAAGGGTCAAAGATATTAGCTTATGAGGGGATTTGCTGCCCCTCCCAGCCCAGCTCTCACATCTGAGGAGCATTTGTCCTGGACCATCAGCATCTGGGCTCACGGGAATACTGGGTAAATCGAGAGAACAGAGGAGGTCAGAGAAGATACCTTGATTCTCAACGGAATGGTCAAAATCCTACCAATGGGCAAAACAGAGCAGACACAGTAAAGAGAAGATAGGGAAGGAGAAAAGGTAGCTATTTCAGGTCAGATTTGGAGAAGACATTTTTGGGGAGAAGTGCCATGCATGTAGGCCTGTCCCTCCATCTAGAGAGCTGAGTAGTGGACGTGTGGAGACTCACACACTCTGTGCGCCAATATTTAAAAAATTATCAATTAAGCTAATTGTATCATGCAACCTTCCGCTGTTGAAACAGATCCTGATGGAGAGGTACATTAGGAGATTTATTGGAAAAATTGGTTTATGCAGTTGGGCAGGCAGGTGAGTCCAGAAGCTGTAGGGCAGGCGATCAGGAAGCATAGGCTGAACACTTGGGCACCAGCTGAAGCCCCTGCCCACAGGCAAAATTTCTTCTTGCTCAGGAAAACTCAGTTCTGCTCTAAAGACTTTTCTACTGGTAGAATCAAGTCCACCCAGATTATCTAGAATAATCTCTTTTACTTAAAGTCAACTCATTATAGATGTAAATCATATCTACAAGATACCTTCAGGGCAATACCTCCATCAGCATTTGATTGAATATCTGTGGACGCTAGCCTGGCCAAGTTGACACATGAAACTGATCAACACACTGACAAACTGTTCAGAAATAATGCAACAACTATCTACCTTGACAAATATGCATCACGATGATAATATTAAAAATATATATTGAGCAATGGTTTTTAAATGAGTGAAAAAACAGCAAAATATCAAAGATGGTTGAAAGTTACCATTACCTATTTCTGGGCATTCTCTTCACCAGTCAGGGATGTTTCTCTTCACCAGTCAGGGATGCTTCATAAAGATATATAAAGATATATGTAATTTTCCAATTATATATTTATTTCATAAAATCTATTTTTCTTGCCTTAATGTCCACAAAACTGCGAAATATGTTGTTATCAAGATTTTGATATGTTAATAATAATGTCACCTCACACAACTTTTCTTGAGTCATCATCATTTCTAGGTAGTTTTATAAATTGATTTAAATTTGGAAAATTTTGCTCTGTAGGGGAAGAGGCAACTAGAATTGCCAATAGGTGTCTTAAAGAAATGCTTAGATTGAGAAATAATCAGGAATTTTATATATTTTTTTCAAATATTATAATAGAATCACATATGATAAATTAGCATTATCATAGAAAATTCTGTTTTATCATATAAATTGCTATCATATACTGTGATTTTAATCATCTCAAGGCAAAATTTAGATCCATATGATGTTTTAAAATTGCCTTTTCTTTCAAGTTTTTCTAAGTTGGGATAGTATAAAGAAAACTGAAAATAGCACTATGTTGCTGCATTTGCCCAAACCTCTCTTTAATAGGAGCATGCTGTGATCCATAAAGACCAGGAAATCATCCTTACAGAAATACATTTTGGGATTATTTGTACGTGAATCTTCTTTATATTCACGTACACATTTTTGTTTCCTTGTTCTACTATTTTATTGGAATGTCACTTTACTTGTACAGGTTATATGCAATTTCTTTTGATTTAAAAAAACACTTTTTCCTTAAAAAAAAATTGTAACCCTTTTAAAGTGAAATGGCCAAACTCTGATCTTTTCTTTTTATAAGGTTTTGCTTAAATGCTTATACCAAATAAACAAAGTTCATTCCAAATAACAAAATAACGTGGGAAGCTCACGTTCAAACTGAATTTAATTTTCTGCTGAAGACCACAGTTGGCTGTTTATTTGAAACTCTTCTGTTATTTAACTTAACTCTGCTATACATCTGACATCTTGTCTAAATTAAATCTTACTGCTTTAACAGCATTCAGTTAGCATTGCCATGACTTATTTAAGGATAGTTGCATGGCTGAATTTGATACTGGTTTCTTCCATTTTCTCCCTTTTGGCAGATATAGACAATAACATATATAAATCTTTAAATTGGTTCATAGAATGCCATTGTTATCTACAAGTTGAAATCTTGTCTCTTGGTAACAAATTCAAACTATGTTGAGTTCTCTTCTGGCTTAAACGTGTTTTTTTCTTCATCTGAGCACAATTCTCAGCAAACTTTAAATCAATGCCTAAAATTAAAAGGTTTTTTTTTCCAGCTTCTTATAAAAGCCAAAACTTAGCTTTACAAAGAATGTAAAAGCCAATGAAACATTTATAAATGTTCACTTCTTTATTTCTTCATCAAGTAGTTTTTAATAATCTGTATGATAAATGTACACATACAAGAAGACTTTTATTACTAATATAATCCAGTTGACCTGAGATATGTATTCTTAAAAATTTCATATATTAAGTATTCTTATTTTACTACTGTTGATTAACAATCCCTTTTACAATTTTCCATTCTAGATACTGATCATTTGTTTCATTATTTTTTTAATCTGTTTTTAATCTGTGTTTGGCTATTTTAGCATCAAATTTCGAAATCATTTCCGCTTAACCTAGAAATTTTCCATTGTTTTCTGTAAATATTGTCCTGTTATTGCCACAAAAACATCATTATGCTTAGATAAATATTAGACACAATATTATTCTTTTAATAATATCACCCAATGCCCAGTGGTCTATTTTAGTGATTAAATACTATGAATTGTTTTCCAGTTATTCAGCTTTTTTTTTAGTTCTAATAATTGCTATTTTTCATGTGTATATCATTTTTGTTCCTCTTATTGAGAGCATAAGAGTTTGCAGTCACAAATATCTTTCATTGGCCAAAGCTGATCTTAAAGATGGATTATAAAACTTGCACCAGTAATATCAAAACACTCTGTTTTTGAATTTAAAATAAAAACCAATTACATAGTTAGAAGGCATAGGTTTTATTTGTTTTGTTAAAATGCCCAGAAACTTTCATACAAAGATGCCTGTGAATTTTAAAAAGAAAAAATTTAAAGAACATCTCTAATTAGGTGTTTTAGGATCCAGCCTAATATTTATATCTGTAAATAAATATGTTTGGAAGGTAAGGCCATTTGGTCATACCATTCAAATTACCAAGAAGGACTAAGATGAAAGTTATAAGCTTTCTCAGTGGTAGTTCTATTTATTTGCAAAGACCAAATTTTCTCCTTTCAAATTAGTTTGCCTGCTATATTGGAATTTCAGCCTATTTCAAATGTGTTAATGAAGCCACTGCTTCCACGTTTAGCTCTTCTGATGACAGCATGGCCGTTCCTCCAGTCCCTTGGGCTGGACACTCATTCCTCTCTTTCACCCCATGATCAATGGCAGTTGTTAAGCACTGACAGCCTTATCTTAGCAATGTCTCTCCTATCTGTCCTCCCCTTTCGGTTTCTACTAACACTTCCCTAGTTTGGGCCATCATTATAAAATGTCTAGACTTTTAAATAGGTTTCTAAGTTGGATGCCCTTCTCCTGCTCAGGTCAATCCACCCACTGGTACACATTCATTCTCCACAATCTCAGCCTGATTTTCGTTTGTGGATATCCTATGCATTCTTCAAAATTAATCTCAGTTGCTTCCTCTTCCATGAAGCTTTAGCTGATCCTCCCAACCAGAGGATACCTCCCATTTGGAATCTCCTAGTCTCCTCTGGGAAGAATGTTCTTCTTGTTTTATTGTTGTCTGATTCCTTCTCTTAGTCCCCTTATAAACTGTGAGCTTCCTGTAGTCAAAGTCTTTCTCTCTATTCTTTATCTCCCCCGTATCCCTAACATGATCCCATATATACAGACAGTATCACTAAAAATTTGCTGAATTAAATAGTGTACGGGATCTCCACATCCTCTCCAGCATTTGTTATTTGTAGACTTTTTAATCATGGCCATTCTAACCTGTGTAACAATCTAATTCCCGATTTGGAAAAAGATATCTCAGTTTTCATGGGAATGAAAACACCTGTAGAAAAAGGAATAAATACTGCTTTTCAGAGGTGGGAGACTGTGGAACACATTTGTTTTCAAAACTTCTGTTTGAAAAATCTCAACAGGAACCATAACATCAAACAAGCGAAACTCTCTCCAAGCATGTTTTTTCCTGTTTGTTTCAATGAGAATACGCTATGATATTTTGGCTACCTGGTCTGCTTGTTTCCATGCTGAGGGACATTCTGTCCTCTGGAAGGAAAAAGGAAAGAACAAAACTTGAGCCTGGGAAAAGTGGAAGTAATCTCTTTCTCTAAAGCTAATCTTTTTGCAAAACCATAAATATGACACATTATTAATGGAGGATGATTAATTCATTCCTCATGAATGTCATTCTTATTTCATCAATGTGGCTATTTTCTCCAGTGCTCTTATTTGACCCAAAAGTACAGACAACTCCTGATAAGACGTGGATTGCCTGATGAAATTAAGTCCCTCCCTCAAGAAAGCAAACATTTTGAGATTTACTAGGGCAATTCACATTGAGGGCAAATGATACATTTATTTCAACCCTTTGCTCCTATCTCTCTGAAACTTTAAGGCAAATATGTAACCACAGCCATCAGGAAATATGGCTGCCATCAACACAAAACTGATTTTTTATATACATGTCAGTCTCAGAAAGGTAAGTTATAAAAGAATAGATCCATGGGTCCACAGGGGACTTAGTAAAAATTTGAAAAGGCAAGCTATTTTTCCTTATTCTTAGTTTGAGGGGAGGGGGCTTTCAAACAACATGATTTTAGAAGTATAATTTTAAATATAAAGTGAAAATCTTAAAGATCTGCAGTCAATTATTAGCTTGTGTGATTTACACATGACT
The DNA here is from genome assembly GCF_000442215.2 of Lipotes vexillifer. Taxonomy (NCBI): domain Eukaryota; kingdom Metazoa; phylum Chordata; class Mammalia; order Artiodactyla; family Lipotidae; genus Lipotes; species Lipotes vexillifer. Next base: position 816,635 of record NW_006778796.1, read on the forward strand.
TTATCACACAAAGTCCTGATATAATACAAAATATTTGCAGAAACAACAGTATAACACACCTGTAAAGGGCAATGGAACAAAGTGAGAGCATTACAACCTTGAATTGTTCTTCAATCCTTGACACTTTGGGGACTACTGGTAATCCCCAGACCTGGCCTTGAGAACCCAGGGCTTAAGCCAAGCGGGGCTTTGTACATTCATCTCCAGAGTCCTTCTCTGAACTAGTGGATGCAGTGGCGATAAAGAGGAGGGGGCAGATGGAAGAAATATTTAGGATTTGCTAGTAGACTGTTTGATAGAGAGCATGGTGAGAAGTTGAAGGAGCTGAGACAATGCCCAAGGTGGCTAGAGGGACCGAGGAGATAAATGATGGGGACATTTTCTGAGACAGGGAATATAAAAGGAGGATTCTGTTTGGTGTTTAAGCTCAGAAAGAATCATGGATTCCTCACTACAAAAGGCTTCCTACATAGGTGGAGGCATTAGCATAGAATCTGGAAATAAGAAGAATCTGGACATCTCCCAGTTAGATTGTAAAGGCTTCCTACACCTCAGACTCCACCTGCATCACTTCTTGTGCCCTTAGCCTAGCCACATAGGTGGTCGCAACACATTTAACGATCAAACTTAAACTGATTCAGTTATGCGCCATCAGCATAGTTGGTGTGAATAGGTACATTTTAATTGAGGCTTGGAGAAGTTAAATACTTGCCCAAAGGCAGTCACACAGTTAGTAAGTGACGAAGCTAGTATTTGAACCATGCTGTCACTCCTACGCAATGCGGGAACCGCCAGGCTATACCACTTTCTTATTCAATGTCCTTGTAGTCTGCACACAGCCTCATATAGCTATCACTTCTCAAATCCTTTGAAATATAGTCAAAAAGCGAGAGAGAGCTGAGCATGAAAACTAGAGAGGAGACAGCCTTTTGCTGAGAGTGAGATCTTGGTTAAGGGGCATACATGCTTGAAAAGAGAATATATTTCTCCCTGGTTACTTAGGAGAATAAAGTAGGCTCACTTTAGACTTGACCTTGGTTCCAAATGTAGCTCCAAATGTCTCTTCTTGGAACTCAGGGTTGCAACTTCCAGGAAGAATACAGTCGGCTGATGACATTTTTATTCTTTTCCCATGAAGTGAGGAAATATTTAAAACGTCATCCCGATGGAAAACTCACTTGAATGAGCTTTTTCTCCCCCATAATGCTAACAGTCCAAAAACAAAAGTCTAGCTATCCAAATGAAACAATGTGATAAAATACATTTTCTCCTAGTAAGTTTTGCTCAAAACATTTCTTTTTGTGAAACTAGCATTTCTCACACCAGTTAGTCTCAGGAACACTTTACATTAAAAATTAGAGCTTTTGTTGGTGTTTATGTTGTTATTGTGCTGTTAATGTTTATCAATATTAACCATATTGGGAATTAAATCAGAATTTAAAGTATATATATTTAGTAATTCATTTCATTTCTTTACAGTTATTTCAAAATATTGACTATGTGCCCCATGTTGTACAGTACATCCTTGTAGCATATTTTACACTCAATAGCTTGTACCTCCCACTCCCCCACCCCTGTATTTCCCTCCCCTGCACCACTGTAGCCACTAGTTCATTCTCTATATCCGTGAGTCTGCTTCTTTTTTGTTATATTTACTAGTTTGTTGTGTTTTTTAGATTCCGCATATAAGTGATATCATGCAGTATTTGTCTTTCTCTGTCTGACTTATTTCACTAAGTATAATGTCTTCCACATTGCTGCAAATGGCAAAATTTTGTTCTTTTTTATGGTTTAGTATTCCATTGTGTGTGTGTGTGTGTGTATATATATATATATATAAAACACATCTTTTTTATCCCTTCATAAAGGATGGACATTTAGGTTGCTTGCATATCTTGGCAATTGTAAATAATGCTACTTGAACATTGGGCTTAGTAATTCATTTTAAATGGCAATAGTAAACCCATTACATGGGTTTGTGTGTGAAAAATAGTCGTGTTTTCCAAATAAAAGAACAAACTGAGTGACTAGTGTCACTGTTTTATATTTTTGCAAACCTCTTTAATGTCTTTAATAGGAGAAAAGGACCCTCATGTTTGCTTCTGTATTCAGTCTGTGCTGTATCACACATCATGCAGCCTTTAGACAGACCCACATGTGGGAAAACGAGAGTAAAAGAAGGCAAGTTGTATTTTAATATTATTTTGAAAAGGTTCTGACCTCATGATCTTCTCAGGGACTCTGATCACTGACTTATCCTTTGAGAACTTCTGAATAAAGCTCTGCCAGTCTTTATACATTTGTCTGCAGGATCCTTCTCTGAAGGACTTCTCCTAGTCTATCCTGTGGGAGGCTGAATTTTGAGAGGACACCATGGTCTCCACTCCCTGGTGTTACTCCTGTATTAGGTTATTTCATGCGGAAAAAGAGATTTTTGTAGATGTAATTGAGGTCAATAATCAGTTGACCTTAGGATAGGAAGATTTTCCAGTGCATCTAACCTAACGACATGAGTCCCTTAAAAGCAGAGAGTTGTTTTCAACTGGGAACAGAAGAGGATGTCAGAGATCTGAAATGTGAGATGGAGGGGTCCCTGGAGCAGGGAACTGAGACAGTCTCTAGCTACTGAAAGCAGCCCCAGCCAATAGCCAGCAAGAAAATGGGGACTTTTCCTTAGAAAAGGGCCCAAGTCCCAGATGAGAATGCATCCAGCCAATACCTTTATTTCACCCTGAGCAGAGAGCCCAGCCATGCCAAGCCAGACCCTGACATATAGAATGTGAGTCAATAAATGGGTATTGGTTTAACCTGCAAATACACATTAACGGAAAAGTTTAGAACCATTTCCTTACTATCATTTTTCAGCAG
>NW_006778796.1:819527-872672 GCF_000442215.2 Lipotes vexillifer
AGCAGGAAGCCTATCATTGTTTCAAGTTGTGTGTAAGAACTGTAAGAATTCTGAGGTCTTAGTAATTCCCCTTCTACTAAGAAGCCTCTGAGTCTAGACTCTGTCCATGTGACAAATGATCTGCTTGCTACCTATTTCCTCTGGATGCTCTGGAATGATCAACTTTTAAATAGGTTTTGATGGGAGTTTCAGCTCCCTCAAATCCTTTGTAGAATGAGGTTCAACAACAGCTAGCCTCTTGCAAGGCCTGAAAGTCTTAATTTCTCCTACCTTGCAGGCCTGTAAGCATCTTGGATGACTTCATTATCATAACTTCACTATTGTAAGAAGATTTACCTTCTTAATACTTTTCCTCAAACACTCACCTGTCCAAGCTTTCGTTCTGTTCAGCCCAGATCATTCTCTCACTGGCCTCCCTGTCTCCATGCATCAGCCTCCTCTCTTTGACCCACCTGGAAGGCTCTTGTCCTCCTTCCCCCTTTCTCTCTCTCTCTTTTTTTTTTTTTTTTTTTTTTTTTTTTGCGGTACGCGGGCCTCTCACTGCTGTTGCCGCTCCCGTTGCGGAGCACAGGCTCCGGACGCGCAGGCTCAGCAGCCGTGGCTCACGGGCCCAGCCGCTCCGCGGCATGTGGGATTTTCCCAGACCGGGGCACGAACCCATGTACCCTGCATCGGCAGGCGGACTCTCAACCACTAGCGCCACCAGGGAAGCCCCTTCCTTCCCCATCTCTTGCTGCACATTCAAAGCTCCACATCCTTCAAGCTTGATGTCCAGGTCTTTCAACCAATTAATTCTTTTATGAATCTAATGTAAAGAAATGATCAAAGATACATATCCAAGTGCATACTATACATTACTATATTATTTTATATTATAAAAAATTGAAACAGTTTGCTTAATTTTCTTAATTCTAAGAGCCATATCTTAACACATTTAGCCTTTCTAATGCATATTACAAATGATGTATATGTAATGTAAATTTTTCTTTATTCTACAAAATGTTATTTTAAACTCATTTCATTTTAAAATCATTGACAACTTAGAACAAAGGGAAATATTAATGCTCCTGTGAAGTTAGGGAGTACAGTCCACAAAACCACCCTCATGTCTGATGCCAACTGCAGAGTTGGGGGCTCTCAAGGTCACCCTCTGATTCGATCATTCGCTAGAAGGATTCACAGAACTCACTGAAAGCTGTTATACTTATGGTTATAGTTTATTACAGTGAATGCACATTAAAATCAGCCAAGGGCAAATGTGCACAGGGCAGAAAATTCCAAAGGTGGAGTGTCCATTTGGCCTCTCCCAGTAGAGTCATGGACAGCGTGAAGTCCCCTTGCAACAATGTGTGACAATATGCCTAGAGTATTGCCACCCAGAGAGGGCCACCTGATCCTTGGGTGTCCAGAGTGTTTACTGGGCTCAATCGTGTAGACTTGAGCGGCTGCCTGTGTCACTGTGTGGTGCATCCTACTTAATCTCCTGCCCCTCTGCACCTGGGGCAAATGCTGTGTGGCCTAAAGGGCCCATTATAAATCACACTGTTAGACTGTCCAGTTTAGCACAAGACCCCAAGTTAAACAAAGACATTCTTATCAGGCAGGACATTCCAACGGCCAAGAGAATACCTCCCCGTAGCCAAGGTCAAAGGCCAGATCTCTCTCTGGGTGTGATTAGTTCTTTGCTACAGAGCCCCCCCAAATGAGTTTAATTCATTAAATTAAATATAGTCCAACATCGTGATGGAGGAGCAGGCAGCTCACTAAAGATATGTTTTGAAAGTTACTTATGACGTGGGGAAATTTATAGAGCACAGTCTTTGTACTTCTTTTAAATTGTGTGTGTGTGTGTGTGTGTGTGTGTGTGTGTGTGTGTGAAGTCTTTCAGCGAACCAATGATATATTTACATTCTGCTTTAATGATTTTTCAAATTGTCCACAAATTTAGTTTCTATGAAATGTATTTTTTATGCCCCAGTTCAAGTTCTGAATTTTCTTACAGAATAACAGAGGCCTCTCCTTCTCTCCTATTACGTTTAACCCCAAACCAGGACTTGTGGCAATGTTTAAAGTCAAAGAATGGAAAGTCACTTTGGAAAGTCAGTTGTAGAGAGCAGAGAATTTCACAGCAAGAATTCTCTGTTTCTCCACCTATAGAATCTATTCCTCATTCCTTCTTTCATTGAACAAACCCCGTGGGATGTGTGCAAGGTTGGGGCTATAGAGATTCATGAGCCATGTGGTCTCACACTCAAAACACTGGGAATCTGGTGACAGAAGGAAACATATAAAGGTTAAGCTACCATATAGGACAGTGGTGTCCTCTCACCCCCTAAAACCCAAAGTGCCACAGCAAGTTCCAGTCTAGAAACTTACAAAATCAATGAGAGGTTACTCTAGCTAGAGCCATAGAAGTAGGGCATCCACAGTAGAACTCACCTCTCTCCATAGGTCCTATACCTTCCAGGCCACAAACAGATCTCAGAGTGCAGTATTAGGATGGTGAGCCAGACATCTGCCACCTTATGGACCCAGAATCCCAATTATCTTTCTTTTCTTCTATTTACTTTGGAGTTTGACCACTTGCTCCCCTTCCAACCCTCATACTCAAAAGGCATATTTCATTGCTATTCAAGACATTAGAATAGCAGGACTGACACTTAAAGGAGGTGCTTCCAGTGACTCCAAGGTTTCCACACCTAATCTGTACTGATTTCACGGTCATTCACCTGGCACCATTTCTGGTTTTGCCATTTGCTGCAGAGCAAAACAAACAGACAAAATGAAGTAAAATAAAATATAAAGCACAAGTTTACTTTCCATCAAAATAGAAGATTGATTGAATGAAAGAATAAGTTATAAAAATATTCTTCAATATATTCAGGTATACACACACATTCACACAAAGTGGAAGATACCATAACATCTGAAAAAAGACTATAAAAATACAGAAAAAAAATTGGCATATCCTACTCAGGAAATAAGATGTCACTCCCCACCCCCTTAAACACAGAATCTGCCCCAATGTCCTTTGGTCTGAGGACCCATAAAAATTGTCTTTGACCCTGTCTCTAATGACAGTCACCACTGCTATGTGTCACATCTAAGTCAGCTGTTTTTGATGCAGCCTTAGGTATTTTCTTAATTGCTTTGTAACAGCATTGTTATTACTAAGTTAAAAAACAATCTCCACCTTTCTGCTCTATTCAAAGGCCAAGGGCGTGGGGGAAATCTGTCTACCTACCAGCTGGGCAGTGCACACACAAACACACGCACACACAGGTCTACAGACCAAACAATCACCGAGAAGGAAATACGTTTCATTTTGTCTTGTCCAGAAGGACTTGGCAAACAATGGGGAGACCTGAGATGGGAAAATACCAAAAAGCTGCTTGAAGTGCTTATTTGTGTGTTTAAAAAAAAAACAGGGAGCTATGAGTGGCTCTGGATCGTGCTGTGTTGAGGTGAATACACAGTCATTAAATGAATGAGCTTTACTTTCTGCATCTCCTCCAGCCATATTTTCTCTCCCACACCCAGAGCCACTTTCTTCTTACTCCAAATTTACAAACGAATGATATAGAAGGCAAAATTGTTTTGACCAGAGTGATGCCCATTTTTCAAACTGCATGAAGAGGGAGATGCCTGTGAACAACTGCTGACTTAGGACTCGCTCATGAATTAGTAGCTTAGTATTGAGAAGATGCAGGTCAATCTTCTGGTGGTTTCTTTTCTCTGTTTTCAACATCTGGATGATCAATTAAATCTCTTTCAGCTTTTATCCGATCACCTGGCTTTCCTGTAGAAAATTGTAATGTATATGTATACGTGTAGATGATTCACTTTGCTGTACAGCAGAAACTAACACAACATTGTAAAGCAACTATACTCCAATAAAAATTTTTTTTAATTTATTTTATTCAAGTATAGTTGATTTACAATGTTGTGAAAAGCTTTTTAATTTGCAAATGAAAATGTATACTTCAAAGGGATGCAATTCATTTCTTTATTTTTATTGAAGTCTAGTGGATTTACAATATTGTGCTAGTTTTACATGTACAGGAAAGTGATTCAGTCATATATGTATTTTTTTCAGATTCTTTTCCATTATTGACATGATATTGAATATAGTTCCCTGTGCTATACAGTAGGCCCTTGTTTATTTTATATATAGTAGTGTGTATCTGTTAATCCAACACTCCTAACTTATCTCTCCCCCCTCTTTCCTCTTTGGTAACCATAAGTTTGTTTTCTGTGTCTGTGAATCTGTTTCTGTTTTGTAAAGAAGTTCACTTGTATTATTTTTTAGATTCCACATGGAAATGATTATCATATAATAGTTGTCTTTCTCTGACTTACTTCACTCAGTATGATAATCTCTAGGTCCATCCATGTTGCTGCCAGTGGCATTATTTCATTCTTTTTTATGGCTGAGTAATATTCCATTGTGTGTATCAAATATATGCAATTGATATTCAAGTCTAATACCAACGAGTCAGCTATCATCAAAGTATAAAGCACAGTCTTCACTGGTGAGAAATGCATAATCCAGCAGGTGAAACAAAGTTAATAGGGGTAAAAAACAGCAAATGATAGAAAAACTATGCAATCAATACCTCCTGCAACATCTTGGTGGCTACTTGAGTATGATAAGATTCAGAGGACAAGGGAGTCGATTCAGGCAGGAGCAGGCAGAAATGTTTTCAAGCAGGACGTAGGCTGCCATCTGAACCTTGAAGAACCAAGGAGGTTTGCAAAGGTGGAAGGGAGAGTGGGCGGGCTTTCTAGGTTGCATGAAACAACATGGCGAGTGTTAAGTTTTTCCTTTGGAAGTAGAGCATAAAAGTAGATGAATATCAGATTATTTATTGACAGGGCCCAAGTATTCCAAATCAATAAAAAATAACCTCTCGAAAAGTAGCAGAGCCTAGGAGAGACTGACCAGACAAGCTGAAAAGTTGTAGACTTGTGATGGGTTTGTACCCACATGGATGGTGAGAGGCGCATAGGAACCTCATCTCTTCATCTTGTTCACCACTGTATCCCCAGTACCTAGAACAGTGTCTGGCCCGTAGTAGTAGGTGCCCAGTAGATTTTAGTCAAATGGATGAATGAATCTTGGAAAGACTCAAAGTGAGACCTGGGCTCATACACTTCCAAGCAGAGCCATTTCAGACCTACAGAGCTACTGTTAATGTTTGTTTCCCTGAATGGGTTGGTCTTCAGTGGCGTTTGCTAAGAATACAAGCCCATTTGCCCACTGGAGTAAAGGTGAAAGAACTCAAGGAATGTTCTCTTCCCTTCAGAAGTATGTGAGAGAAAATGTCCTTTTCTAAGCAGACCTGTTCCCTGTCCATGCCTGGAAGCTTGAAGTTTGACAGCTCACTCCAAAGTCGGCATGACTACTAATGTTAATAAAGGTCACACAAGTGTTCAGCCCTTTACAAACAACTCAATTATTAATTTTGCTGGAATCATCTGCATACTCTGAGGGTTGAATATGTATGGTAGAGTTTATTGTGCATAATGGCTCCAAATCTAGTCAAATCCCCTGACTGAGCTTCAACTAAATACAAAGGAAAGATCTGTCCCAAGATTTACAGGATATATTTGGAAGGAGGAAATGCTCCAACTAAGAAAACATGGCGAGTTCAGGTGCCCCTTCAAAAGATAAAAATAAAAAGGAGACCATGTTTTATTCCTTATCCTAGAACTAAGGGTAACTGTGATATTTCAGGGTTGTTGGGTTTTTTTTTCTGAAAGTGGCCCTTTCCTCTCCTTTCCACCTCTTCCACCTTGATATTTTACTTCTGACAAATGGAAGAAAGTAAAGAGATTCTCCCAGCACAAATCTCTTTTTCCTTGTGTGGTCTCATAAGCTCTTCAGGAAAAGAGGAAGGTCAGTGTCCCCTGTACAGTAATCCCAGTGTCTGCACTTTGTTTTCCTTCTAGGAATATAGAACCCTTTGCAATTTCTCCACAACGTGCTCTCAGTAGCAGTAGAAATAGAAGTGATTTCTTTTTTCCCTCCTTTTTACTTTTTTTCCTCCCCCTCATGACTCCAACATCCAATAAAGGTTTTCTGTTTTGTTTTGTTTCGCTTTGTTTTGCATATTTGATTGTTTCTTGGACAGCTCTCCCCTGTCCCTATCTCCCTTGGAGATGAGCTGAGAATGAAACTGGAAGATTTCCTAGGGGCTTCTCAATGCCTGTCTTTGACTTTTCCACTGTGGGAGAAAGAACAACAGTTAACCTTCTCATTCAAGAAATTCAGCCTGGAAGTGTGACTTCCTGAGAGTGTGTCCTCATGCTCCTAGGAGGTAATTCAAACTTCTTGACCTTCTTGTCTCTCCATTGATTGTGGGCACTAAGGTTGGGGAAGTGAGGATGGAGTTTTGATCCCTGAAATGCACAGACTGTGAAGGATGTAGGTAGACCCACAAGTAGAACCGTCAACCGTGAAGTCCATGGCCAGTATGTTAGTGGCTAAGTGATGACATTTCTTGCTGAGGCTGAATGAACAGGTTGATAGGAAGACATTAACCAAAGTAGACTAATGGGATAGATACCAGAAGGCATCTTGGTAAATCCCTCCCTCACCAGCCTCACGGCGAGTCTTGAGTCTTGAATAGTTTTGGGAGTAGGAAGAACATGGGTTTTGAGGTGAGAGAGTCCCTGGGTTTAAATCATACTTTGGTCACTTTCTAGGTGGACTTGGTGTCTGTTTCCTCATCTACAGTACCGAAAGGGGAACTATAAGGAGGATCAAGTGACATTTTCTAGGTAAAGAAACTGGTATTGACAATTGTACCTGGAACACAGAAGACGTGCAATAGAAGTCTTGTTGACTCTAAAAGCACTGATTTTCTTTTAAAAAAGCTTTTTATTATAGAAGTTTAAAAAAATATATACAAAAGTAGAGGGGACTGGATGATGCCCTTCACTTGGATCAACAAATGTCAGCATTTTGATACACTTCTTTTATCTTTTTTTTCTTTGATGTTTTCTTGTCAACTTTTAAAGCAAATCTCTGGGCTTCCCTGGTGGCACAGTGGTTGAGAGTCCGCCTGTCGATGCAGGGGACATGGGTTCGTGTCCCGGTCCAGGAGGATCCCACATGCCGCGGAGCGGCTGGGCCCGTGAGCCACGGCCGCTAAGCCTGCACGTCCGGAGCCCGTGCTCCGCAACGGGAGAGGCCACAACAGTGAGAGGCCCGCATACCAAAAAAAAAAGCAGATCTCTGATACCATATCATGTTACTCCTACACACTCCTGTACTAAAAGCACTGATTTTTAATAAGATGTGCTCTGAGAGGACTGGATAAGGCGGAGGTGATAACTATGAACACCACTAAGTGATGGCACAAGAAAAATGTACTTGTATCTAGGCAACTGTTCAACCAGGAGCCAGAACCGTGTCTTAAAGTGATACATACGGACCCTAACTCCTGGTCTGCTTGCACCCCCTCCTCGCCCTGGGAATCCTGTAAGATGATTGAGCACATGTAGGAACCATACGCTATCATGTACTGTTGTTTATCCGAAAGAAACGCTTGCAAAGGAAGAGCTGGACTTCAATAGTGAAGTCTCACCTCTTGGCAGTGAAGCTGCTGGTCCCTGCCAAGACAATGTCAGATCTTGAACAAAATTACTCATTGCCCATCTCTGTGTCTACAGTGTATTTTTGCACATGACCGTGGGTTTATCGGCTGCGCTGGAGGGAGGATCCGAGTTAACACTTTGATTTGGGGCTTTACAGCACTATTGGGCTGGCAGGGAGATGGGAGAAGGGCATGTGTGTGCAGAATTAACATTTCCCCACCTTCAGGGCCAGCATCACCGTCTTCTAAATATCTGCTATGGTGACAATTTCAGCAACTTTGAGAAAGGTATGAATTTTTTAAGAAACTCACATGTATCCAGACCCATTGTTTTGTGAATATTTCAGTAGCCATGTAGAACAAGGCAGTTTTTATTTTGAAAATTAGGTATAACTCCAAAGCTCTAATGTTATGAGATCTATTCCTTCTGTATTTCATACCTGGTTCAGTCTCACAGAAATTTTCCAAATCTCTTCTGTGATTTTTTTTGAAGTAAACATCAAACACGAGCTGACAAGGGAGAATACATGCACATATAAAGTGGATCCCATTTGTGTGGAAGGATAAAGTCTTGAAAGATATAGTCCAAAAACAACGATTACTTACTGTGTGTGGCGGGGTACTGGGAAGGCAAAAGTAAAATAAGGAAACGGAGTTTTATATCCTATCATATGTATTTTTTTATTTATAATAAAATAAAAGCTAAAAGTGATTATAGCTAACATATATTGAGCACATACTATGTTCCAGGAATTTTGCTACATGTGTTATTTCATTTATCAATACTTCTCACAACAACCCTATAGGCAGTTCCTATCACTGTCTCAATTTTACCATTGAGCAAATTGAGGGCTTGGAGGGACTAAATCATTTGCCAGAGGACAGGGCTAAGTGCAAGAGCTATGCTACAGTGCAAACTCGGAGTCCAGATTCCATACTTCCTGCCACGGTACTCAACTTCCTCCAATGAATAAACTTAAAATTCCTTTTTGGGAAACAAAGAATCAATCTCACTCACTCATAGTCACACCTGTTATACATCTTATGCTCTATACTTGGAATGTACACTTTGTTTCATTTAGACACTCAACCAAATGTCTATGACTGTACTACATAACCCCTCCCAGCACCTGCAATGCCAGGATGAGGAAAATGTATACACATTGGGCTGGGGAGAGGCAGAAGGGAAGAGAGGCCAGAAAAAGACATCTGAGGCTGGTGACCAGTCTTCGTTAAAGTAAAAAACAAAAAGCAAAGAGAGATGGGCTAGAAAGGCATTGTAATTTAGGAACCTGAGAGTCCTGTACATTTGGAAATGTCCTAAGCGGAAGTTGTGGCAATGCTTTTGATATTCTTAAAGTCTATTTTATATTAACAAGGGAAAAATAATTAGACATTTCTTTTGGTTGTGAGTCTTCAGGATTCTTCTCTGTAAAGCCTTCTTTGGTCTGGACTATTTTTCTTTCTACTTGTCAAGGGTCATTAAACTTTTCTATAGGATAATGAACAAGAAAAAGAAATATACATCCAGGGTCCTTCTCTCCTTCACAGCTGCCCATAGCCTTTCTCCTCAGCTTCGACAGAATGCTCCGATATGAATGTTCTGCATGATTAAATCGCTGACACACTGACCTTCATACCCTTGAAAATTGGGTTTCTTTTCCCACTGAAAGAAGAGAAAGAAAAAAGAATGTATTGGACTCCTATATATTCAGGCATTAAACAAGCCTGAACATGATGACAATAGATAATTGTCATCTTTCCGATTTTTAACAAATAACTAGAAATAAGATAGCCTGTCCAACGTGGTCAATAGCAGGACTGATATTTGAACCCTTGTCTCCGGACCTTGAAGATTGTATCTTTCCTCTAAGTACACTACTTTGGGGTCGTGACAATATCATATAGAATTCATGCTGCTTTATTAACATCAACATTATTAATATTAGTAATAGCCGGTATTTGTTGGAGGCTTACCAAATACCAGGCAGTATGCTGAGAATTTTCAGGCTTCTCTCATGAACTCCCAATAATAACTTTACAAAGAGTTATTACCCTTAGCTTACAGATGAAGTAACTGGGCTTTGGGAATGGAACAAAGTTAATACCGTTAGTAAGTGTTGGAGCCAGGCCTCAACCCCTTTTCTTTCTTATCAGTTCTGTTACATTACACATCTATCATTAACACTTCTCTGCTCGCACCAGTACCAAGACTGTCTTGATTCCTGAGGCTCACGGAAGAGCTGTCATTAGAAAATGAAACAAAAAAGTCCTCACTCCCTGCCCTACCCTCCTGCACAGGGCAAGGTTTATTCAGATCCTAATCTCCTGCTCTCAGCCTGAAACATTCCCCCTTTCAGTTCTCTAAGTCGGTGGTTCCCAAATCTGAGTGTGCATCAGAATCCCCAGGAGGGCTTGTTAAAACAGCACTCCCTGGGCACCACTCCAGAGTTTCTGATTTAGGAGGTCTGGGGTGGGGTCCAGGAATTGGCATTTCTAACAAGTTCCAGTCATGCTGATGCTGCCGGTTGGAGATATAGTTTGGGAATCATTGCTCTAGTCTAAAAGAAAGCAGGGCAGGTGCACTGCATGTTTGCAGAATTTAATATGTAAAAAATTATCAACATAAATTTTGAAAGTGATTCCATGAATGTGACTTCTTACATATTCCTTTGAAAGCTGATGGGGAGGGGGGCTGTATAACATTCCCTGCATCAGGTGACATAGACGACAGGTGGGGCTGGCTCCCCACACCCAGCCTACTTCAGGAAAACAAAGTCACATTATCACCAGCACCAGGCAAAGCTTTCATGCCACAAAGAGTTGTCCTTGGCAGTGCCTGGCTGTGTGTTGTCATGGAATCCACAGCTGCCTTGCCGTGCCCTACTGGGGGGCATGGCTGAGATCTAAGAACCAGGAAACCTTATCCATAAAAGCAATGTGTCCCTTGGCAACACATCACACTGGGGCACTCCTCTGCTCTGGTTTCAAGTGTCAGGTCAGAATTCCCGAGGGGTGTTGCCTCCCATCTGGCTGGCATAAAAGTAGCTGTTGGCAATGCTTTATCTGTGATTCCTACCCAGCAAGATAAGGTCTTGCCAAACCCACTTGGTACTCTTTGGTGATAAATTTCTCTTCTCCCAGGGTGTTACCTATGAAGAGACACAGAATCAGAGAAAGTCAGGACTGGAAGGGCTCTCTGAGCTTATCTAATTAATGCAGATCTGTGGTTTTACTGATGGGAAGTTGACCCACAGAGAAGTGATTGAGGCAGACTAGAGGTGGGCCTCCCAAGGACTCCATCCCAGAGAGAACCCTCTACATAAGCCCCATGGAGCCCATCATGGAAATGTACATGGGCACTTTTTTTTTTTTTTTTTTGGATCAAGCAGGTGAAATGGAGACAAATTACAGAAGAGTTTGTGGTCACCAATGGACTTTCCCCCCATCACTTGTCCTTTTCTCAAGTTCTAACCCTTCCCTGACCTTGCCCGGGTTATCAGGAGAATCTGGAGTCAAGTGTCTGGATAAATTACTTCATGGTACAGCCTGAGGGTTCAATATTTATCCCAAAGCAATAAATCTCTATTCACAAAATATTAGGAATGATTGCTGCTTGCATAGAGTGAAGCAAGGAGGCTTTCTGAACAAGGGAAGTGAGGCAGAGTGGAGTGCTGTGGATCCTTTCTGCTGTGTGCAGCTTACCCAAACTCTCCGAGTCCCAGCTTCCTTATCTATAGAAGGTGGAAAATAATATGCAACTTACTGTGTTGTTTTGAGGATTAAAAGGCATGATCTATGCTGAGTCTAGCACAGAAACTGGAATCCTGAGGGCTTTGGTCACCTCTGTTCCCTTTCCCACCCTTTCTTTCAATAATGTAATAGGGAAGAGCAAATCTGACTCCATATTGGATCTGTCTCTTTTATTTTAATCTTTGTATTCTATTGCTTTTGCTACAAGTAAATCACTAAAGGGATGTTGCCTAAGGCTTAAAGTATACATAATGGCCCATCCTGGGGAACCCTGCCTCCCATGCCTGAGGATTAAGCTAAAATACCTTTGTTTAGCTCACAGGAAACATACTGACCAGGCCAACCTATGAATGGCTGCAGGAAAGAAGAAATCAACACATCCCCTCCAGAGTCTGGCCAGAACCAGGAAATATTTGCAAAACTTAACACTTTTTTTAACTTTACCTCCTCACCTTCCCCTCTTGGCTCTATAAAAGAAACTAGCACCCAAAATCTGGGCAAGATGGTTCTTTGGGACACTAGTCCACCAACTTCTTGTTCTGCTGGCTTTCCAAATAAGGTCACTATTCCTTGTCCCAACACCTTGTCTCTTGATTTATTGGCCTGTTGTGCAGCGAGCAGTATGAGCTTGTACTGCATAACACTAACGCAAGCCCTGGCAGCAAGGGGAGGGCTGAGGAATAAATTGCAAGCATCCCTGATCTTTCCTGATTAATCTTTGAGGACCTAGTAAATCTTTGCTCTGAATGAAGTCCCTATTTTATGTTTCTTTTGTTTTGTTCCCTCTGCCCTGAAGAGTTAGGGCAATTCATTCATGGAAGCTCATGTATGACAAAACTGTACAAAATCTGCCAAACCATTTTCCCCCAAAGTAAACAATGAATCCAAAAATCTAGGAATATCCCCAATCTATTTGGTGCCACATACTTGAATTAACTTGCATTTGCCCAAGTTACCCAAGGTATATCCTGTTAAGACAGCCTACATTTTAAGTAAAGCAATGGTTTTCTAGCAGGCAAAAATCCCCTGCCAACCATGGCTAATTCCTGCTTTGCTTAAAAGCAGCCTTCAACTGTTCGTCAGCACCCTTGGGCTTAAACCCAGGAAACAGAGGTATTGTTTCCCAACCCCAAACAGAGTTATTATGTTCTTAGCTCCCTCATCTCTTTTACTAGACAAAACACAGTAACAACACTGTACATTGTTCCTAATTAGAGTAGTTGGATTAAAAAGCCTTTCACCTCGCCACATTCCAGGCTGGATCTCAGGTGTATTTAAGCTTTGAGCAATTTGTCCAGGATTTATTTCTTGGTCAGAGCCCGCCCCCTGAAGTTTAATAAAGGTAAGTACAGCACAGTTTTGCTGCCTTCTTTTAACAAAAGGCACATTGTCTTTCCTCATAAGAATCATTGAGAAAGAAATAGATTTGGGACTGCTACCAAAACCTGCATCAGGCTGGGAAACATTCTAGGTGTGACAAAATGACCATCCCTCAGCCCCTCCATCTGTTCTGGAAGCATCCAAAAAACAGGGAGAAAATTAATCTTTCTAAAATAGCTAGTTGCAGATCTGGAAGAGCTTATCCAACATGAGGGATGGCAACATCTAAACACGATTCCGTTCTCTGTATTCAGTGTGAAACTTTCCACTGGTGGAATTTCTTACTCTGAGTGCCTATTATATTCATACGTTAATGATCTTCACATTCAAACTGGAATGGGCAAGTCGGGCCTTTATCTTTCTTGACTCTCAGCAGTAGTTAACCCAGTTGCTGTCCTTGAACTCCTTGAAATGCTTTTCTTTGCTTCTGGGTTTCATTGTCCTGGTTTCCCTCCTACTTCACAGGCTGCCCTTCCCCTTCCTCTTTACTGAATCCTCGTCCGCTCCTTACTTCTAAATGATGGGGTACCCTCAAAGCTCAATGCTTGGACCTAGTCACTTCTTTCCCTGTGCCTGCCAGGTGATTTCATCTGGTCCCGTGGCTTTAACCATAATCTCCAGGGTGAAGACCCTAAGAGTGAATCTCTATCCCAGATTTTCCCTTGAACAACAGATTGGTATGCCAAGTGGCCTACTGGACATCACAAATTGAAGGTTTCATAGGCATCTCCAAGAACTCAAGCAGCTGACCAAGGCTACCTAAGCTTGTGGCCAATCAAATCAATCAAGGGGACTTCCTATTTCAGGATGTCTCATGCTGTCTCCAATTATACACACACACACATTAAACCAAAGTCACATACAGACAAACTCTTTTAACTGATTTAGTTGATTCTTTTGATATTTATTTCTGTTTCTAAATAACGTGACTATAATGCTACTTCTTGGTTTCTCAGTTTTATTGATTTCCAAAAAACAAAGAATGAGTATTTAGATCTCTTTTCCTATCCTCTCAAATATACTTGCGATTTTCCACCTTCCCGATACATCGTTATTATTTTGGTTCTATCAAAATCATTTCACGTTATTGGCACTCTGTATGCTCTATTCATAGCTGAGCCAGGTAGTATGCTTAATTGCTCTTCCTTTTCTGCACAACATTTTATTTCTGTTAGGTGTAACTTTTTTTTACTTGCTTAGATTTCTGTGCTCTTATGAAAAATCCATACCCAACCTACCTCAAAGTATGTAGGTCTCTTCTAAATAACACTCAAGTATATCAGGTATCCTATCATTTTCACCTTGCTGAGCAGTCTCTCCTGTGGGTCCAGCCTGGACCTGCCCCACGGCTGCTGTCTGGCTAGCGACTCCCTTATTCCCACCCTAGAGGTTCCCTCTCTCTCTCTCTTCTACTGCATCTTGTGTCCCAGGTCTTTCTGGGCTTACTGCTGCCTTTGGTGCAGTCTATTCCCCAGTAACCTTTGGGAAAGAAAGTATTGCAGGAAAATGTGTCAAGAATTTCTGCGTCTGAAACTACCTTTATTCTTCCTCACACTTAATTGCTTTTAGGCTGCAGTCTTTTCTTCTCAGCATTTTGAAGATGTTTTCCATTGTTTTCCCGCTTATACTGCTGCTGTGAAGAGTCCTGATAATATTCTGATTTGGACCCTTCAGGTAAATCCCACTTTTTCTCTCTGAAAATATTTGCATCTTCTTTTTTTTCTTCTGTGACCTGAAATTTCACAATAATGTTGTCTCAGTCCATTTGGGCTGCTATAGAAAAATACTATAGACTGGATGCCATATAAACAACAAATACTTATTCAATACAGTTCTGGAGGTGGGAACTACAAGATCTGGTGAAGGTTCTTCCGGGTTGCAGACGTCCGGCTTCTTGCTAAATCCTCGGGTGGCGGGAAGGGCTGGGGAGCTCTGTGAGACCTCTTTTATAAGAGCTTGAATCTCATTCATGCAACATCCACCCTCATGGCCCAAACACTTCCCAAAGGCCCCACTTCCTACTACCATCACCTTGGGGACTAGGTATGAATTCATAACATATGAATTTGGGGAAGACACAAACATTCAGATGGTAGCATGTCTGACTGTGGGTCTATTTTCACTTATCATACTGGGCATTCTGTGGGCCTTTTCAGTAGAGAAACTCATGACCCTAAGTGACCAAAAATTGTTCTTTTCTTATTACTTTAATGATGTCTTCCTTTTGTTCCTCTGGTCTTTCTTTCTGAAAATCCTACTATTCAAATGGTGAAATTCTGGGTCTAGTCCTCTAATTTTCTTCTCTTTCATTTTACGTCTTTTTCTTTTATTTCTATTTTCCAGGTCATTGCCTCAACTTTATCTTCCATCCCCTCAGTTGAAGTATTTTAGTGGTTATGTTATTCTATTTTTAGTTCCAAAGATTCTTTTTGTGGCCCCAGTGTGCCTTTTTATAGCACCCTGTTCATAAAGGCAATGTTCTGCTGGAGGTTAGTATTGATCCCTGCCCTTCTCCCTCTTTCTAGTCATGTCCCCCCAACCCCCTGCCCCTGCCCCAGCTTCCTTTCTCTGTTTTCTCCTTCATCTTCTAGTTGAGCTCATAGAACTGGATTCTAGGTGACACCATACTGGCTCTTTCAGTTTGTTTTGGCTTCTGCATTTAATACTGGGTGCTTTCCTGGAGAGCCTAGTGGGCTGTGACAGTTTGGCTATACTTTTCAGAGTAGGACATTGAAGAGCTGATTGGAAGGTCTGTGAACAAAGTGCGTATGATGGCTCTTGGCTTCACTGTAGGTGTGAACATTTCATTAGCAAACACCCAGAGTCAGTATCTTTCAGTGTTTTCTCCTGGTGATCAGATTCTCCAGAGAGGACCGTCCCAGTCTCTTGCCAGGAGGAGGTAAGCCTCGCTTCTGGTGTTGTATGTTAACTTTCACTGAATCTCTGTTTTGGAGACAGTAAACTCTCTCTCAAATGCTTCTGGAGTCTCTCAGTCCCCAAATCCCATGTTTTCCCCACATATCCATATATTCTATTGTTAAGATGAAGGAAGGGATGGTTACTTGGTTGCTTGGGGTGAGGGAGGCATCTGAGAGTCTGTTTCCTAAACTGGCTTTGAACAACTGTACGATTTAGTTCCACCTTCACTTCACTTCTTACGGACACTGGTGCTGCCAAGTCTCAAGTCTCTTGGGGGGTTCTGCAGGGTAAAGCAGCTTTTGCTTCTTGGCTTCCCCCACTTCTGGCTTCATACTTAGTTTTCTTAGGCCAGCTAAGTCAATTTGCACTCACCCCACCTGCTTTCCAAAGTTCTGTTGCTGTTGCTTCCTCTCTCTCTCTCCTTATCCTTAGTAGTTCAGGTCTGGTAATCCCTTCCTCCTGCTGTTCACACCTTTAGAAATTCCTTTCCCTTGAGTGTGGCCAGGACTTGTGACTCACTTCTAGCCGATAGAATATGGAAAAAGTTATAGGATGTCACTCCCCTGATTACCTTATATTGTACAAACTCTGTCTTAAAAGCAGACTGGACTAAGAGACTCTCCTTGCAGGCTTAATGACATAAGAGGCCATTTTGGAAAATCCCAGTGGCAGGGATGTGTAGGTGACCTCTAGTGTCCCAAGGTAGCCTCTGGCCAATAGTCAGCGAAAAGCCAAGGTTCTCTTTACCACAGCTGCAAGGAAATAAGTTCTTCCCGTAAACTGAATGAGTTGGAGGTGGATTCTTGTCCAGTCGAGCCTCCAGATAAAGAGGTAGACCAGCTAGCTCCTTCAGTCTTGTGAGACCCTGAGCAGAGGACCCAATTAAGCTGTGTCTGGGCTCTTGACCCAGGGAAACTGAGAAAATAAATGCAGGTTGTTTTAAACCCCTAAGTTTGTGGCAGTTTTTTACACAGCCATAGAAAATATTCCAATGTCTTTCTCCTTTTTTAATTCTTTTATTGTTGTTTCAGTAGCATTCTGGAAGGGAGCTGAGCTGAATGTGTGTGTAGTCACTGGGTTAGACAAACATGATACATGGTATGTGATCCAACACACTTTTAAAAGACCCTAATTTCAATTAAATAGGCCAATAAAAATCCTAGCTACTTGTTATGGACTGAATAGTGTCCCTTCAAAATTCATATGTCAAAGCTCTAACCGCCTGTGTGATTATATGGAGACAGGGTCAGTAGGGAATTAATTAAGGTGAAATGAGCTGATAAGGCTGGGGCCCTAATCTGATAGGATCGGTGTCCTTATAAGAAGAGAAGGAGACACCAGAGAGCTCTATTTGCATGTGCATGGAGAAGGGGCCGTGTGAGGACACAGACAAGACAGAAGAGCAGTCTCACTAGAAAACAAGCCCAGCGGCAGCTTCAACTTGGACTTCCTGGACTCCAGAACTGTGAGAAAATAAATTTCTGTTGTCTAAACCACTGGTCTGTGATGTTCCGTTATGGCAGTCTGAGCTGACTAATATACTCCTACAGATAGCAGTAAATGTGGACTTGACTTACTTTTGTAATCACAGGCTGCTGTGACTTAGGACATCAGGGCTACTCGTACAATAGTAGCTAGATGATGCCTGAGCTCCCTTGCAGACCAAGGAGTCTAGGATCCTAATTACTATTAAATTAGCAGCTCCAATCCTGCTAGGCTGACTTATATAACCCTCTTCTTATTGTAATTCCACTTCCATAACTACTACCCTGGCACAGCCATTTGCCATCCATGTTGCCCTGCTCACATCTCACCTCTCTGTGTCTTAGTTTCGGCAGCTGTAAAACAGGGATAAATATTACTCCCCCTTCACAAGCTTATTGTGAAGATTACATGAGTTAATAGATGCAAAGCACTTAGAATAATGCCTGACACATAGTGAGTACTCTCTACATGTTGCTTCTTCTTTTATGACTTCTTACCACCACCATCATCATCATCATCACTGCAATTGTTATTGAAAGAAATCAACACTTGCTTTAAAAATGACACAGCAGATTTTTAGGAGACTCTGGAAGCAAGGATGAATCAAAGGGCTTAGTTCTTCTGGGCACTGTGGTCAGGACTGAAACTCAGGTGAGCCCAAAGTGATGGCAGTACGGAAGGGAAATGTTGCTTCCTACAGTGCCTTCACCTGCTGCTCTCTATCTCATCCAAAAGTAGCATCGGCCACACATGTAAATGACTTCCAAAAGTGCCGACAGTGTATTATGAAAGAAAACCAGGTGCTTTAAGGTCTTTCTGGATGCTGACAACCAAATTCTCCCTCAATTTTCCTCTTACATAGAGAGAATTCTGGGAGTGATGAATCTCATATCTAACCTCATAAGGCTTCCTTAGGACTGCAGGTAATTTTCAAGGCTGTTATGAGGCTGTAGAAACGGACTAGGAACCAAAAGTCCTAAAAGCGCCCTTTACTGGCTTCACTTTGGGAAGTCACTTCAGCTGTCCAAGCCTCTATTTCATCATGTCTGCACTAGGTCTGTCTAGACACCTCACATCATTGGATGGGGGACCAGATGAAAGTGCCTTGTAAACTGAAAAATAATGCATTTTATATATATATATATATATATATATATATAAAATACTGCTTTATACTTCCTAAGTAACGGCTATGAAGCTATCTGAAATGGACACTTCTATTTTGTTTCTGATTAACTTTCAAAGTTCAGTGACTGT
The DNA here is from genome assembly GCF_000442215.2 of Lipotes vexillifer. Lineage (NCBI taxonomy): Eukaryota > Metazoa > Chordata > Mammalia > Artiodactyla > Lipotidae > Lipotes > Lipotes vexillifer. The sequence goes on from NW_006778796.1 coordinate 837,923, forward strand.
ACCTAAAAAACAAAAGCAAGCATAAAGTCCAACTGGAAGTTTTTGGAGGAAAACGCCTTTTCTCTAGGAAATTTCACCAGTGACTTTTTTATAAGAAAGTGAACATGGTCCATCAATGTATCTAAAGTGATTTCATGACATTTCCTTACTCCAATTCAGGTGATTAGAAATGTCACAAGAATAATGCTATTTTATGAAAAAGGAAACCATAGTTTGTGGCAGTGAGAAGCTAGTACAACTGACATAATTTCCAGCAAAAACCTAATCTACATTTATGAAGCAATTCCTTTGAATCAAACCCCATGGAAGTAAATCTCTCCATTTAATTGAAGATAAAGATGACTGTCATGAAACTGCTGAGAGTTCCTTATTATATTCTCAGACTCCGAAATCAGAAAAATCCATTGAATATTCAGCATGATTTCTTCACTGACATTTAGCTCTAATGTCGATTTGCTCCAAAAAATTTTCCTTGATTTTAGGGTTCCCGGCCTTATTCAGTTGATGAAAACTGAGTTAGCGTGATGTCGCTTGAGGACTCTCCAGTATAAGAAAGTACATATTTGTTGCCTAAAAGAGGAAAAAGAGGATAAGAATTATTGCTACTATGTTGGAATCAAGCATAAGACCAAAATGAAAATAAGCCTATGCAATTCCTTACAATTCTGGACAGTGTTAGGAAGAGGTTAGGGTGTATGGCATTTTATTAATGCCATAGAAGCTTACATTTGTCAGACATCTCTCATTTGAGAAGAGAAGCACCATATTTTCAGACGTTGGGGAATGAGATTGGTTTGAGATCACTGAATGTTACTGCTGGAAGGAAACTTAGTGATCTCTTAGTTTTTCTTTTTACTGATGAGGAACAAAGGTCCAAAAAGGTAAAGAGATTTATTAAAAGCCCTCAGGCTGGTTGGTGGCAGTGATAACAGGACCCAAAGCTTCTGGATGAGCACATTGAGCATTTTGGGAGGGAAATATGCTTTTTCAAGTTCCGACACTTGAACTTTATCTGAAATCCAAAGAATTTTGATTGGACTCTAAAGTGAGTTGCCCGTGATGGATTCATGTTCTTTCTTCCTACCCCTTAGATCCTTTGGTTTGTTGTAACTCACATTTGTATTGGAATGGGTTGAAAGTCTTTTTGAATCTGGGTTTGACAGATGAATCTGATGAGTTTTGCTGCACAAAAGAAAACCAAGTCATTTAGGCATTCAAAGTATTCTTTCAGGTGCCTGCTTTTTCGTTCAAATTCCCTCAGAAGATTACAAATACTCAATTTTTCTTCTGCCAAATGTGCATTTACTTTAAAGCAAATGAGCCACCTACCCAGAAAACAAAATCTCATTTTTGTCACCTAATTTGAAAGTGAAACTGGAGAAGGGGTATAATCCAGAAGATGCAAAGCCCTCACTGACCACTTCTGCCTTCTGAAAAGGGTCAACAATTTACATTAAAAACAGGGAGATAAACCACTGTCAGGCATCTTTACTTTTGGTCTTGGTGTATTTTACTTTTCAGTGTTTTTCTCTCTTTAGCCTTCCAGTGAGAAAAATTCTGACTTCCTGCTTTGTAGGGTGGGGAGTGTCCTGTCTTGATTTACTAACTAAAGGTTTGACTTTAATGCAGTCACACATGCTGTAACTCCCTCCTTTTCTTAAGAGTAGAGAATGATTCATTAGTTTCACATTTTCTGGTTCAAGGGATTTTAGTTCTTCAAGACATAAAATCAAAATCACAGAATATTAGAACTTCTGTTTTGAGTAACTAGTCTAACACTTAATTTTTACATCTTGAGAACATTGAAACCAAAAGGTACTAAGTGACTTTCCTGAGGTAACACAGCCAATTGGTTACTGAATCAGAAATACAAGGCAGGTCTGTCAGCTCCTGGGGTCAGAGCTTCCTAACCCTCTCCTATGAAATGCAGACCCAGGAAAATTATTTTATAAAAATGCCAGAGGCTAATTTCCTAACTGTTTTATTTTTTTAATTTCAAAACGTTATATTATCCCTTGTTAAAAATCTCTAAATATCCCTGTAGTTTTTCATGCACTTAAATCGGCTGATTTTTATCACACACAGAAATTTCTGCTTTAGAACCCTTTCTGAAAGGCCCTCCGTGTCTTGCTAAAAGACAAAAGTCTGAGTTAACGTCAAAAATACAAAACCGAGAGGCAAGTACTTTTGTTCCTAACTATACTGTTCCTTACGTGGATTGCACTTTTGTGGCAAAGAATGAAAACAAGAATCCTTTGTTTCCATACAAACTTGTCAGTTTGTAGACTGAAGAGCTAAAATTGCAAGTGACAAAGTCAGGTACACCAGCATAAGAGAAAATTCATAAAGATCATTTTACGTATTAGAAGTTAATGAAGACTTCCCCCTCTGATTTTCTGGAGAAGGAAAAGGGGTCTGCAGGAGATCTAGACAGGCAGGCAGAGAAAAGGACCCTACTGATTTTGGATATTGGGAGACAAGTCAGAATATAACAAGCAACACCGTTGAAATGTATTTGCTCACAAGAGCACCACAGACCCCCATGCCTGAGCATCCTTGAAGCTTTCCACACCCTCGCATCCATTCATCCATTCACCCATTCACTCATTCATTCAACAGCTCTTTAATGAGTATTGACCATGTGCTGGACATCGTGCCAGATACCAGGAATATAACGTGACAGAAACTCAAGGGGTTTACACAAAAGTGGGCTTGCCGTGGGACTGTGTAAAAAAGTGCAAAACTGGAACTTCACGAATTGCCTCCACGGCTGCAGGAGATGATTACCTTTGATGCTTGGTTCCAAAAGCTTAAAGGAGACAACTTGTTGAGTAGCAGCTGTCGCAGCTACAGGGCAAAAAAGAAATAGTGAGAAACTACACATAGGCAATCATACAGAGGCAAATCAAGAACAAAACTGCAGAGTGTAATTGTTATTTAGCAGTAGTATTTCCCGGAAGCATTTAATAGACGATAAGCATGTGGATCTGATGAAAGGATTTCTTTTGTTTTATTTCTTTTCTTTACCTGTAAGCAAATCTAGAATGAAACAAAGAGCAACAGTTCCAGAAAACATAATAATTCAGATTCTAGACATTAGTAATTGGCAAATCGAAGTTTGTCTTTGAAGTGAAGAGTGTCCTCATCAAGTGAGTGGTGCAAACAACAGAATTATTTAGTCCAATCAAGAAGGAGGCAAATTGCTTCTTTGTAAACAGGGGTTTGCAGGCATGGGCAACAATTATGATAATTATAAAATATCTTTATCTTCTTATTAAAACAGAGGCTACATTTTTTAGCTTATTGTCTTTACCTCTCTCTGCAGAATTGAGCAAAGCTTGGAAAAATAATGAAAGAAGTTTAAGTTTTTTTCTATTATCTTTTACTTTCATTGGTCATCCTTCATTAGGAATTCTATTTAATGTTAGAGGCTATGTAATATTTACTATATAAAATTCTAGAAACATACAAGTAGATAGGCTTTTCAGCATATTCTAAGTGAATGAATAAATTAAGTAAAGGAGCAAAAAGGAATTCACCCCTAAGGAAAGTTTTTCTGCTGGTTAATTATGCCAAATCATAATTTAAAAGTAAAAACAAGTTTCCCCTTTTTTTCTACAATGTTCACATTATATGTTGTGGTTAGTTCTCTACAGCTCTATTATCAGCAATGAGTGTTTAGTTTCTTTGTCTCCTGACGGAACCTGCCTTTTGTGAAATTATAGAATTTTATTATGCAGGTACCCATGGTCTAACTTCTTATATATGAATAAGGGCCCTAGAACTGAAGGGGGGGGACTAGATGCCTGGGTTAAAGGAGAAAGAGAGAAATGAATACACATACCTTACTATCCAAGAGCATTCCAAAACATAAGATGAAAAAGCCCTTAAAAAAAGGAATAAGGCACATGTATTATCTTTTCCTTTTCCAGTAAAGAAAGCATTTATATGTATTACTATTCTATTATATCCCCCAACATTGAAATTATTTCCTTGTCTGTCCCCCTGTTGACTGTGGGTCCTTGAAGGTAAGGATACTGTGTAAACTCCACGATGCCTGGATTAACACAAAGTACACAAACATTTTTTTTTTTTTGGTTGAACATATAATTAAATTATTGCGTGAATAAAGTCTGAAACACACGTGGAGCACCATCTTCCCCTTGGTGTCATCCTAAACCCAAAACAAAGAACTTCCATTTGCTTCTATGTCTTAGTCTTCCTTTAGGCATTAAACAAACGTTAACTAAGCGTCTATGATGTCAGCAGTACTGAAGTCCGACCCCAAGGCCAAGGAGAGGAAGTTGACTATATCAGCATCCTTTCCATCAGGTCCATCCAGCCCTTGGGTAACCCTTGGCAGAGTCTTTCTTGGACCTTGAAATTCTCCTCGCAGGCAGAGGACCCTCAGTTGGTGCCTGTTCAGACAGCGTGTCACCAAGGGCCCTGGACAGCAGTTCCCTAAACCTGTCACCATTAGGTGTGTGCTCTCCATGACTGCCCTCTGTGCCACCACCTAAATGTACCCTGGTTTGTTGCAGTAGGTGGAGAACCAACTGGATTCAGGAGATACTTGCTGAGCACTTACTCTGTGCCAGGCACTGCACTAAGTGCTAAATGATCTCATTTAATCTTCACATTTACTCTAAGATACAGGTAATAATATTATCAGATAATTAATATTAATAATATTAATTAATATTAATAATATTATCAGGTACTCAATATTACAGGTAATTAATTAATTAATTAACGAGAGAGTTAAGGTATAGAGAAATTAAGAGAGAATTAAGGTATAGAGAAATTAAATAATTGAGAGAATTAAGGTATAGACAATTTAAATAATTTGTTAGCAGTCACACAGTTGGATAGCATGACACATTTGAGCCCAGAGCTATTTAACTCCAGAGCTCAAACGTTTAACCACCACTACCCTGAGTCGTTGTCCAGAGGAGACCCAGCAAATATTTCTTGAACCAGGACTGAAGGCTCTCTTCCAGATTCACCAAAACCTAAGGATTGCTTTGCCCACCTACTCTCTGAACACTCTCTGACCATGGCATGTAAAACCCATCCTTGGCAGCGGAGTTCGGCAAACTTTTTCTGTAAAGAGCCAGAGAGTAAATATTTCAGGTTTTGCAGGTCATCCAGTCTCTTACAACTGCTCAGTTCTGCCTGTGTAAGGAAAACAGCCACAGACCCTATGTAGATGAATGGGCATGGCTGTGTTCCAATAAAACTTTATTTACAAAGACAGTGCTGCCTACAGTTGGCCAGGCCCTGCTTTATGGCACATTAGGGACTTCCTTTGCACCATTCAGACTCAAAAAGCACTCTGGATTTATCTCCCTTTCCCTGTGTGCTTTAACAGACATCAGCACAAGACAAAGAGGACTGGGTCAACGGCAAGAGAGATTAGTGTTAGCTATGTGAACTCTAACAGATTTAAAACCCTGGAATGGATGACTGAAGAAGCCTAATATTCTGCTTCACTATGAGAATAATTGTTGGGAAGACTGGATCTTTTTTTATTTTATTTTTTTCTATTCACGGTTGCCAGGCAATTTGGGTTAAAATAGTCCGGCTAGAGGCAGGGAAATGAGATCGATCGCCCCCAGAGTGGTCTTCCCATCCTCAATTCTCTACAATTATTCCAATTACCCGATGATGTAATAGGTTGTTCTCATCGCTCTCACCTGGGATGCATTGAGTGATGCGAAAATAACGTGCCAGGCCAGATTCCGGCTGTCAACCATTGTTCCTATGCCAAACCCCCAGGTGAGCCCTAGCAGCGGGGTCAGAACGAGAAGGCTCCTCCCCATGCGGACGACAGTGGCCTTGGTGTCCTGAGTCAGCCTTTCTCCAACAGCGGGCCTCCAGAGCTTCGTGAGAACTAACAGGACCACCACCAGATTCACAGCCACAATAGTCAGGGCGGGACCCGCAAAGGCCAGGAGAGGTTTGCTCCCATCGGACCAGTTAAGCCAACACACATCTTTCCTTTCATAGCCATTGCTGGGTTGTGTGACCGCAATGGTGACGATGGATATAATGAGAGGACACCCGTAGCCCAGGCAGAACCCGACAGCCACCAACAAAGGTGTGGCCATTTGGTGGAACACGAGGATAACCCGATAAGCCAGCAGGAAGCCGAGCAGAAGCATCCAGAAGAATAAGGAGAGGTAGAAAAAGTGTGTAAAGAACACTGCAGCTGTGCAGACTCCAGAAGGGTTTGCCGTGGTGTCCACGGAGGCAGCGACAATAAACCAGATGTCTGCGATCAGGAGGCACAGGGCTATGTTCACCATGCAAATGTGACGCACGTGTGAGGTTTGGCTTCTCTTGACCTGCTTCCAAAACAGAGCTTCGATGGTCAGGCATAAGAAGAGACTTCCGATGGAGACCCCCAGTCCCACAAAGGTGATCCATTTCACAACGGGAACGATGGCAGGGGGGACAGAGGGTGACATCAGCACAGAGAAGGAGGTCAGGTGAGTACAGCGGCATGTCACCGAGTCTAATGTTTCATTCACTAGGTGGCAGCCATTATCGTTCCACTGAGAATGGTTGAAATCCCAAAACACACAATGAGGCTGGCTCAGATTTGCTTCTATTTTGGAAAAAGTCAGGAAAATTTCATTGATGGAATAGTTTGGGATAGCCATGGATATCACGGGCCCATTGACCTGAGCATTTCCATTTTTGGTAGCAGGTAGAATGCTCCCCAGGGTCAAGGAGCTCATGCTGATGATAGTTTCTGGAAGGGGCTCCTGGAATTGGTCTGACCTAATTAATGCATGGCCTCTGATGGGAATGGAGGGGTTTGGGGGGAACATTTCAGTCTGATAGTTGTAACCCAAATTGCTTTGATTTGAGGATACTGGAATCCCTTTCCAGTTAATGAATTCTCGAGAAAATTCCAGAGGCAGAGCTGTCGAAGGGACCAGAACACTGATGTTTTCCAGTGACGCTAGTAACTGGGACCCGGCATTCTTTTCTTTCTGAAGTAACACTGTCCAGTTGGTTACCGAGGTAGAATTAAGGATGTAGTCAGATATACTGATGACATTCTGAAATACAAGGGTGAAAGTCAGTTTGGATTTTGAGTAAACAGGTCAGAGGACTACGGGTGGGTAGTCATTAGTCTTAAGCTCAGGAAAATGGCCCAGAGAATTGGCTCAGTTTTAGGACCACATTAAAACTCAGCAATGAAATTCAGCTCTGGGGCTCCACGCAGTGGAAGCATTGGGTTAAGAAAGGAGGGGCAGGGCTTCCCTGGTGGCGCAGTGGTTGAAAGTCCGTCTGCCGATGCAGGGGACACGGGTTCGTGCCCCGGTCCGGGAGGATCCCACGTGCCGAACATCAGTTCTCAAAACTTTTTGGTCTCAGAACCCCTTTACATTGTTAAAAGCTATTGAGGGGAATTCCTTGGTGGTCCAGTGGTTAGGACTCGGCACTTTCACTGCTGGGGACCCAGGTTCAATCCCTGGTCAGGGAACTAAGATCCTGCAAGCCATGTGGTGTGACCAAAAAAAAAAAAAAAAAAAAAAAAAGAAATGAGGGTCAGCAGAATCATGTCAGTTCCAGGGTGATCACCCCCGGGAATTCATACTCCAGTTGGGGCTTTGGCATAGAGAAGGAGAATCCTGCAATGGGTGCTGCAGAGTGTGCATCTCCCTCCTTCTGAGATGGCAAACGGGACTGCGTGACTCCTCAGGCTGAGGGTCCAAGAGTGAAACGTTACTTGTAATTGCTTTCCCATATCATGTTTTTTTGCTAATATCAGAAGTTCTAAATTCATGTCATGAATGTTCAAGTTTTAATTCATTTGTATTTATGATTTTTCTTTAATAGAGGGGAATATAAAGCAAAAATCCTTAAACACTGGACATGCAACAAGGAAGCATTGAATTGTTGTGGGTTTTAAGGGTCAGTCTCAGTTTGAGATTCCTTTTCAAGGAATTCCCTGGCAATTCAGTGGTTAGGATTCTGTGCTTTCACTGCTGAGGGCCCAGGATCGATCCCTGGTTGGGGAACGAAGATCCCTCAAACAGTAAGGCCAAACAAGCAAACAAAAACAATAGCAACAACAAAAACCAGGTTCCTTTTCCAAACGTACCTGAAAGGCAGCATTTTCTCACCCAGGACCTTCACTCACTCTTATGGGTCTGGTTCCCAGCCATCTGCTGCGGGCGTCTATCCCTCTGGCTCAGTCTCACCCTAACTGAGCCCTCTGTGGCTTCTGGCCCGAATCCCATAGTGAGCTTCTCCTATTGCCCCAGCAACCTCTGCCTTCTTTTTGTTTGTGTTTGCTGCTCTGCTTTTGTCCTTCGTTTTATTTTTAGGCTTTTTGTGTCATCTTGTTTTAGTTGGTCTCTTGTAAACAATGCAGAGTCAGACTTTAAAAAAAAAACAAATCTGAGCATCTTTGATTCAGGGAGTTTAACTTATTCACACTTAATGTCATCTCTGATGTTATGTTCACCTTATACAGTTAAACAGGATTGTGTGATTATGTAACAATATACATTATACAACCCAATTTTGTAAAATAGTATATGCTTTAACATATAATATGCACACATCCAAAGTGTTTGGAAGGATATTTATTTAACAAATATTTATTGAGTACCTGCTATGTGTCCCTTGTCAATTTTCTAGGCACTGAGGTGACACGTAAAATGTAAGCAGTGGCTATTCTAGGGTGACAAGATTACATATTACTTATTTTTCTTTTTGTTTATTTGTATATCTTATAGTGAGCATGTCTCATTTGAGTAATTTTTAAAGTTAATTTTTAAATATCCAAACTAAGTCATGAATTCCCCAGTCGAAAAAATGGAATTCTTAAAATATACTAAATATGATATACTAAAGTCAGAGCTTATGGCCATGGGAAGGAACAACGGCCGACTCAATACTAAATATTAAAAAGTTGGCACCTGTGTCATTCAGCGTCATTCAGGGCAGAGGCTCACGCCTTCCCCTCAGCCAGATGCTGTCCAGGCAGTCTGCCTGGAGGCAGCTCCCTCTCACTTTGAACTCACATAATTGACCCTGGGGGTTGCTTATACACTGCTGAGGAAGCAGTGAAGCTCACGTCAAGACTGTTACATGGCTCTTTGGTCCTTTTCAACAGCACCCCATCAACTGGGGCTTCTGCCATTCCTCCTGCAAGATTGAGTATTTAAAGTGAGCCATTCAAGCTCAGGCAGACCTTACCTCCATTGTCGAATTGGACACACTGAAGTGTCTTTCTAGGGACAGGGACGAGATATTGCCCAGAATTGACACCACAGAAGCCAGATTCCCGGCTGTGGTTGATGGGTTTTGCTGAATGACCATTGAAAGATTCTGCACCAAGGATGACACGGTTGCCTCAGTGGCGTTGCTGGCAATCACACTGAAATTCTAGGAATAGAAATGGTTATGTTCTAGAAAACAATGAAATGCTTGTGCCTCATCAGACTTAAATCAGATTTCATGGCCACGAATAACCAGCATTTGTATGGTGCATTATAACGTAGGATAATCATATAACAATGATAACAACGATATAACGGCTGTCATTCAGTGCTTTTTATTTTCCATACAGTGTGCTAAACGTTTCACTGGGGATTCACTGATTTCATCCTTACAGTACCCTTTAAAGGAGGTACCATGATATTTTCATTTTATGATTAAGGAAATGGAAACTTGAAGAGATTCACTAAGAAGCACTTCTATATAAATTGTTACCCTGATTATACAGAACCTGACATTCAGTGAGATTCAGTGACTTTCCAAACAGTACCCAGCTAGGAAGTGGAAAGGTAGGGTCTACGCGGCACTAAATCCTATGTTATATCCATTATACTATGCTGAGAAATCCCTACAGAGGATTTAGAGGGACATACGTGGAGATTTTCCTACACTTGGTCACAGGATTTGGGGTTTCACTTCTTCCTTGAGGCTCCCATCTGCTTCCGCGACACTGAGCTAATTTGGAAGGCAGCCAAGAGGGATATTCCCTTTGCTCAAAGCACATCAACCCAGGATCCCAGATCCCCCCCTGTATTCCTTTTTACTCTTCTCAGCTGACAGAGCTGTTTTCTGCCTAGGGCGCCTGGGATCTGACTGTCCTCACACCCTGGGGTGACCTAGTCCCAGCTACGATTCGTGTCCAGAAACTGGGCCAAAGAAGGCAAGAACAAGGATGAACCTCAGAAGACATGTGCTCCAATCTACCTCCCCAGTTTACAGATGGGAAAACTGAGGTCCAGAAAGAGAGCAGTAAACCTTCCACGGTCCCTTGGTGAATATTGTGGGGTTCTCTCCTTCCAAAGCAGGGTCTCTGGCTGGGACTGAAGTTCTGCTCACTGTGAACTATTTGCAGGATAGTGTCTGTGAACTGGTCCTGGAGTTCCTCTTCCATGACTTGAGTTTTAAATCCTCACCATTTGCTTCCATCTTTCTATCTACTACATCTTAAGTACTTGAAACTTCCTAAGAGAGCATCATGTGAAGGTCATAGCACTGGACTGGAAATCAAGTGACCATGTTTCTAGTTCAACACTACTGCTACCAGAGGGACCACTAGCCCCTTAGTCTCCCCTTTTCTGATCTATAGAAGGAAGTTGGTGAGGCACATGGCCCTGGAGAGCCACTGAAGTTCTATCATTCTATATGGCTGACTCATTCCCTGCCCCGGTTTCTGACAAATGTACTAAGCTTATAGCTTCTGACTTATAACTTCACTTGGATCTTTGATTCCCAGGCTTTCAGAGGCCAGCTTAGTTGTGTTCTGCCATCTTCAGCTCTCTTCAGCATTGATTCACACCTATGCAGCACCCTCCCCCGAAAACCACCCAATCTTAGGTTTCTGAGGTTCTCGGCTGCTACCTAGACTCACTACTCACGCCTACACTCCCTGGGTTTCCCAGGGTCTGATGTCACTGACTTCTGGCCAATGAGACAAATTGATACATTTCACCTTCCACCCAGCCATGCTCACTGGGAGACACCCGCTGTGAAACTCAAAAACAAGGCAAATCTGCAAAGGTGGAAATGCTTTTCTTACCTTCTTCAGTTCTTGCAGCTCAGAGAGCACACATGTCTCCCTGAGGACATGCCACCCAGAGGGTTGGCACCTGGCCGTGATGCTTCCGGAGTAGCCGCTGCTACAGGGAAGAGTATACTCATCATTCTTAGACCCAAATCCAAAGACTATGCTGTTACACTGGGCTGGAAAAGAATGGAAACAAAGGAGAAAAATGTCCCTGAATATTTTGACACTCTCTATAAACTCTAAAGCAGTACTTTTTAAGTCATGTTTTCAGACAAAACCCAGGAGTAGGAGAAGTTTGTCTTTGATGCCCAGCTTCACCCCCTCAACCCCTTTTCCTCTTTCCTGATGTCCTACCCTCCCCAAGACTGGCCCCCTTTCCCTCCAGGTGTCTGATCTATGCCAACAATCTGAATTTAATGGGCTATCGAACAGTTAAGTATTCGGTGCAAATAAGACAGGGTATGATCCCTCCCAGGAAATATTTTCACTCTTTAAGGGAATGCTAGAAAACCAGAAAATCTTCAAGACACTATGGGAAAAAGCAGGCATGATGGGGTTAAAAGATGCGCAGTTGCCATTTGGGGGTGACATGTCCTACTTTGTACCCCTTTAAAGGCTTCTCACATCGTGATCAGCCACTAGTTCCTCTTGCAGCTGGCCCTTCATAATATATTCTTACCACGTTGGGACTGCGAAGAGGAAGCCTTGAAAGGAAGAACCACAAGGGCTATGAATTTTGTTTCTTTTCCCCGCTGATGTGTCTTAAGTGCCTAATCACTTTGGATACTTAGTAAATATTTGTTGAATAAATGTTGAAAGTGGCGCAAAGCTTGGTAAGAGGTTTAAAACTGAATGTAAAGAATTTTTTAAACATCTGAAGAAGAGAAGCAGGGTGTGTGTGTCGATGTATATCTGTGTGTGTTTGTGTGTCTGGGTGTATGTGAATGACCTGGAAAAAATGCTTTCTTTCCTGGGTCCCTTGGATTATGATTTAGGAATTTCATCAGCCTCAGGGCTCTTCCAGCATGTATACCAGGAAACTATTGCTGAATCATTTCCGTCAGCGCCTGCAGTGAATCAGTCTTGTGTGACGTTTACACTAAGAACTGGAGGTCAGCTGACCCATGGGCAAGCGTCTGAAATAGTGAGCTTAGAACAATTCTGTTTTGGGAACATCTCCAATATATAATGCAACCTACTAATTAGGCTCCCCTAATCTACTTTCCTACAGAGGACGGGAATCCAGTGTTACCTTTTCCGAACACTCTGAAAGAGTTGTCTTCTAGTGGAAACAGCTGATGCAGGCCTGTCTTAGCCTTCTTAGCCGCCTGCCCAATGCCTGACAGCAGTTCAGATGTGTTGCTGGATCCAACAACTTCATACCCAGCCATGATGCTTCCATTTCTACAATGATGACGTGGAAAGAAAAATGAGATTCGTTCATTTGGTCACTCAAGGCTTATTCTGTGTGGGGATGGCATTGGGTCCGTGGGAATAGATCAAAGAGATTTGGTCTTTGCCTTCTTGGAGCTTACGTGCCAGTGGAGAAGGCAAAGCAAATAAGAAACAAATAACCACCAAATATATATATATAATATTTATAAATATATATATATAATAATTATAAATATTTATATATATATATATACATATAATTCCAAATTTTGTTACGTGTTATGAGAGACAAGTTCAGGGATAGAGTTACAGATGTAGAAAACAAACTTATGGTTACCAGAGGGTAAGGTGGGGGGAGGGATAAATTGGGAGATTGGGATGGACATATACACACTACTATATACAAAATAGATAACTAATAAGGACTTACTGTACAGCACAGAGAACTCTACCTAATACTTTATAATGGCCTATATGGGGAAAGAATCTTAAAAAGGGTGGATATATGTATATGTATAACTGATTCACTGTGCTGTACACCTGAAACTAAGACAACATTGAAAATCAACAACACACCAATAAAACTTAAAAAATAAAATAAAGTTTTCTTCATGTAGATCTGTGAAAAAAAAGAATATCAAGTAGACGTGAGGCCCACTTTAAATAAGAATGGTCAGGAAAGGCTTCTCTGTGCAGAGGATCTTTGAAGCTGAGACCTGAAGAATGAAAAGAAACAGCCAGTGATGCAAAGAGAATTGGTACAGCGTGGCCAGCACCTGAGAAGGGCTGGAGGCAAGAAAATGCCTGTGAGTCTGACAAACTTCAAGGCTAACGTGACTAAAATTCAATGAGCAGGTGAGAGATGGATAGGAGATGACCCTCGAGAGGTACCCAGGAGCCAGATGGAACAGGGCCTTTGAGTCTGAATTTCATCTTTTATTAAAAGGTTTTATTCTTTTTGAAAAGGCATGGCATGATCAGATTTATAATTTAAGATCATCACTCTGGCTGCTGTGTAGAAAATCGGTGAAGGGAGGAAGCAGAGAAGCAGGAAAACTAGTTAGGAAGGAGAGGGTGGTGCCCTGAACTGATTGAGTAGCAGTGTGTGGGGGGAGAAGTGAACTGGTCAGTTTCAGGTTGTATTTGAAGACAGAGCCAGAAGACTTGCTAACAGAGCAGATTTGGGGTGTGGGAGAAAGAAACCAGGCAAGAATGACCCCAAGGAATTGAAAAACAAATTGTAGTATATTCATACAATGGACTATTACTGGGCAATAAAAAGGAAGGAATCACTGATACTCAAAAAGCCAAGGATGAGTCTCAAAGGCCTTAGGCTGAGTGAAAGAAGCCAGGCACAAAAGAACTATACACTAGATGATTCCATTTAGGTAAAGTTCTAGCATAAGCAAAACCAGCCTATGGTGATAGAAATAAGATCAGTGGTTATTTCTGGTAGGGAGGTAGGAATGTGCATGGAGATTGGCTGGAAAGGGGCACAAGGGAACTTTGGGGATAATGGAAATGGTCTGCCTTGATAGGAGGTGGCGTGTATTAGTATTTGTCAAAGCTAATAAAGCTGTACAATTAAGTTTTGAGCATATCACTGTATGTAAATTATACTTCAATAATTAAGTATAATTTATTGTAAAATAAATTAAGACAGGATAGCTCTAAGATTTGGGTCTGTGCAGTTAGAAGAACAGCATAGCATCTCTGGAAATGAGATGGGGAAGACAGTGGGAGAAGGAGATGAAAGCTTATGACGGGGGGCAGTTGGAGGACTCCCATTTTGGACATGTTACATTTGACAGGCCTACTAGAAAATCACCTGGAGATGTTAACAGGCATTGGATATTGGAGTCCAGAGTTTAGGGGAGAGGCTGAGGTCAAGTAATAAATTTAGAACCCATCTGTATACAGATGGTATTTGAAGTTATGAAAGCAGGTGAGATAACATGGATTAATTTAATCCTGCAAATCCATGAGGGTTAGGGTAATTCTCATTTTATAGATACGAGAACTGTGTCCTAAAGAAGCTGGGTCAAGTCATTAATTATTAATTGATGGATATGAACCTCTGGCTCTCTAAAGCTCAAATTCTTTTTTTTTTTTTTTTTTTTTTTTTTTTTTTTGCGGTATGCAGGCCTCTCACTGCTGTGGCCTCTCCCGTTGCGGAGCACAGGCTACGGACGCGCAGGCTCAGCGGCCACGGCTCACGGGCCCAGCCGCTCCGCGGCATGTGGGATCTTCCCGGACCGGGGCACGAACCCGTGTCCCCTGCATCGGCAGGCGGACTCTCAACCACCGCGCCAACAGGGAAGCCCTAAAGCTCAAAAGCTCAAAAAATTCTTAATCACTACATTGAACTAACATTGAACTACATTGAACTCACAATAAATAAACCCAAATACACTTTTATGCTGTGATGATCACAATGTCTTTTCATTGATACGGCCTTTCTATAGGATGTGAAAAGTATTTTTCTATTATTTCATTTTATGTAATGAGGTTAAATCAAATTCCACAGGTATTAACAGTCCTGTTTGACAGATAAATAAATTGAGACTGTGAGAGACTAAGATTTACTTTAGATCATGTATGTAAAGAGTAAAACCAAGAGAGTTGTATTTTATAGACTTATGTCTACTTTTACTGTGATTTTGTCTACAAATTATTGGAGACAGTTTGTAAGACATATATATATATGTATGATGGAATATAAATTAGAAATATAAATAGAAAACCAGGACCAAGGAAAAGAAACATGTGAATATTGAATACAAAACTGTTGATTGAGTTTCAATGCTGTCCATGAATTCAATGACGGCAAAGTCAAAAACAGAAGTTAGATTAATTATATAGACCTTGATATAAGAAGAAAGAAGCAGTGTTTTTCCTAGCACTGAATTTTAAAGAATATTATACATGTGAGCCTTTTTATAGGTACATGAGAGGGCTTAAAGGATAATGTCCAGGACAGTATATTTATAGCAAAAGCTACTGAAAATTTCCTATAGCTATTCTTTAGCTGTGAAAAAAGTATATAAGAAGTTAAGTTCTCTGACCTCTAAGTCACTTCCTCTATCAAGCAGACTATAAATAGCTGGTAATCAATACACACATGGGTAACTAACCAAATAACTTTTGAATTAAAGTATAAACAAAAGGGTAATTTACTAAATATCTCTTTATTTGCTGTAGACAATGACTACTGGGCTTTGAACTATGGGTGCGTACATGATATCTATACAAAAATATAATATTTTACCCAAGGAGCCCCTTCTGGCCCCCAGTTATACAACATCACACCCTCTGTGTTAATGGAAGGAGAAAACCCATCCCTCCGCAACCCACAACCCTTGTCACCACCACTCGCCCCTTCCCATGCATGCACACCACGTCCTCCTGCTTCCTTCCAAGCCATGCGGGTTTCCAATTCTAGTTTCTGATCCATAGCTTCGAGAATGCCATTTAATATTTATATTCGCAAAGGCATTTAAATGAGAATATAGGCTTTCTTCTTAAGATTTTTTAAAGCACCACAGACTTTTATCTAGTTTTAGTTAAGAATCCCTCTTCAAAAAGCAGTTGACTTATTTTCTGTCAAGGTCACTTGGAAACAGCATGAGGCATCCTGCAGGACGGGTGCATGATTCCAGGGATGCCCTTCTAAGACCATTGTATTACTTACCGAAATTGGGTGACTTGAACTGACTCAAAACCTTGGATACTTTTGTATGCTTCTTTAAGCTTTACAAAGAGAGCAAAGAGCAATATGTTGATCTTTGTTCCCACACAAGAAAGACATTTGAGCAAAAAATGGTCACAGACAATAAATAACCAACGGAAGCACCAAGAAAAGGAAAGAGATATGGTGAGAGGTAGCTGCATGTTGTAGAAATACATTTAAAATGATATCAGAAAATGTACACACACACGCCTGTGTACACACATATAATTTAATTTTGAGGTTGCTAATA
The DNA here is from genome assembly GCF_000442215.2 of Lipotes vexillifer. Lineage (NCBI taxonomy): Eukaryota > Metazoa > Chordata > Mammalia > Artiodactyla > Lipotidae > Lipotes > Lipotes vexillifer. The sequence continues at coordinate 854,345 of NW_006778796.1, forward strand.
AAGAAGGTAGAACCACCTGCTTAGACTAGGGGATGGGTCGGGTGCCAGATAATGTAATAAATTCACCCCAAATCTATTTTCTCCTTCCCCTAAATAAGTCATTGATTTCAATAGATGCTTAAACTGAATCTACCTGCGAAGTGTTTGTGCATGTCTTCAGTTAGAGCCACATCTAAACCACCATCCTAGGCAGAGGTGGTTTTATGTCACTTCATTATGAAGTCCAAAATTTTGGTCAGTAACCCTCTTTAGCCTCTAACAAGAGAGGCTTCTTTAAGGAACAAATCCCAAATGTTAACAATTGAGCTTAGATCATGAAAACTTTCTTTTGACATATAAAAATCAGAAAATAATCAAGAAGGCTTGATTCACTTATCTTGTTATGAGAATAAGGTGTAACTTTGTGGCTGAAGACTTGCAAAGAATGAAGATAGTGGGAACTTTTATTCTCAAAATAGTGACGTTATCTGCAGCCACAGATTCAATATCAGACCTGAGAATAAAGGTCCTTAGTACTTAAAAAAAAAAAAGAAAGAAAGAAAAAAGAAAATAATCAAGAGGGCTTGGTTTACTATTACCCTAACTAATGAGCAAAACTAAACACTAAAGAAACGGGAAGAAGTCAATTGCTTAACGCTCCTTGAAAGAAAATGTTCAAAGTACATCACTTGTGGGCAGAGTGATTAACTGCTATGTAATAACTCATTGAAAATGAAAAATTAAGAATACGTGTTCTGAACTTACGTTTAGGCAACGATTTCTTTTGTAATAAGTAGAAGGTGCTTACTTGAATTTCAATTCCAGTGGTATATTTGGAGTATATAGCAGAAGATGAATCCAAAAGGTCTTTTGTAAATCTTTCATTAATTTTGAAAGTACCCCAAACCTCTATGGAAAACAAAAAGAAATTTACAGAGATAAAAATTGCTCACTTGATATATTATAACTTAAAATTACAGAAGTCTAATTCAGCCCATCTATTTGACAGTGGTACACTTCAACTCCTTTTATTCTTCTTTTTTCTTTGTCAATTTCTTTTTATGATGAATGTTCACCTAAAGTAATATAGGAAGCATCCATAAAACCGGAATTTTCTTTTGTGGATTTGGAACATAATGGGAAAGTGCGATAATCAAGATGACCTTATAAGCAGGTAAATGAGTAGCCACTCACATGTGGTTATACGAGGCAGTCACTTATCCCAGTCTAGACCCTGAGCTTAAACGTTGTCCCTATTTAAAAATTAAAAAAAAAAAAAAATCGCTACTTGCTAACTCCAACTTACCCCTTGCTTACCCATCACTGGTGTTTCTCTCCTCTGGGACAGGTTATTCCCAACTTCTGGATGGACAAATCCTGTGTATCTTTCATTCAGGACTTAGTTAAATGGGCCTCTTTAGCAAGACCTTCCCTGGGCCCCAGATGAAAAGAGTCTTCCTCTCCTTTAAATTCTTACAGTACGTTATCCATACGTCCCTTCCAGCCTCTTCACCTACACATCTATCTGTGAACACACCTCATGTATGTGTGTCCCCACTCTACTTTGGGAATCTCCTTGTGAGTGTAATCCCTGTCTGATCCACCTTCGTATCCCCCAAAGATGGATCAGACTTGGACCACTTTTAAAAGTGTAGGCTTTCATCAAAATTTGTTGAAGAGATCACATTGTCTTCTTTCATGTGTTAACAGCCTGGCCTCCCCAAGTAGCTTGCTAATTGATCGACAGCGAGAGAAATGCCTCATGGTGACCTCCCAGAATTTGCCCCAGATCTGGGTATAAAGATGGTGTTTAATAAATACGTGTTACTTGAGGCGGGAAGGATTAGGAGTCTGGGATTAGCAGATGCAAACTATTATATATAGGATGGATTATCAACAGGTCCTACTGCATAGCACAGGGAACTGTATTCAATATCCTTTGATAACCCATAATGGAAAAGAATATGAAAAAGTGTAGATAGATAGATGATAGATAGATAGATATAAAACTGAGTCACTTTTCTGTACAGCAGAAATTAAACACAACATTGTAAATCAACTATAGTTCAATCAAATTTTTAAAATAAATAAATAAATAAGTGTTACCTTAACCTGAACTGCTGTGGTTCTGGGAAAGGGACCCAGGGAGACCCAGGAAAGCTGGGTTATTTCAGGTCCTCCTTCACTCTTTGCTCCACTTTACCAAAATCTGGAGCTTCAAGATAACTGGACTTGTCTTTGGGGACGTTTCTTAAAGTCCTTCAAGCTGTCGGAGCCCACGTCATCTGGCTCACGCCATCATCCACTGAACATCAACCTAAGTCAGTAGTAGCTCCCTCAGTGTTCACTGGCTCCTAAACTAGACTTTCAACTTTTGTTTGGTTTTGGCAATTCATTCAACACACATATTTGTTGGCAATTTACAGAATTTCTTGCAATATAATCACTAGGCAACCCTCCCTGCCTGCACACCTCTAAATTTTTATTTTCTGAAAATTGAAGTTGGCCAAAGAAGTAAACAGAAGGTGGGAGAAAAACGTTATTTACTCAAGCTGTTCCCCTACTTGGAATTTCAGGGAATCTCCCTAAATCTCAGAAGGACCGTAGAATTGTCGAGGTGAGCTGGATGTACCTCCAGGCTGAACTGGCACCCAAACATCAGCTCGCATTTCTGAATTTTCTGCACTTACGAAGCTCTCACTGTGTCCAGCCAAGCCTAGCAGGGTACGTCATCACTGCCCTTCCAATTCCCTGTAAACACTGGCTCTTCTCTGGGAGGCAAAGAGAAACACTGGGGTACAGACCTGGTGGTCCTTCTCTCTCTGTCACATGTGGAGGTGGCAGGGGCCCCAGCTCCCCTCTTGGTATCCTTACACACTTACTTGTTCTCTCACAGAAATGGACACTCTGGGTGAGGTTGTTGAGATGACAATCACAGCTCTGGAGAGATCCCTCCGTGTGAAGGTAGCATTTCTGGGGATCAAGGCATGAGGGAGGAAACCAGGAGTAGCCGTCGTCACAGGCACAGCGAAAGACCCCGTTCTGGATGCCACAGTCTGCACAAAAAAACAGAGCTTGGTCTCACAGGACCTGGTTAATAAATTGGCTATGGCTGAGTTCTCATCTTTGGTTCTGATATAGAATCTGAACCAAAAGCTAGAGATATTTGGGCTTCCCTGGTGGCGCAGTGGTTGAGAGCCCGCCTGCCGATGCAGGGGACGCGGGTTCGTGCCCCAGTCTGGGAAGACCCCACGTGCCACGGAGCGGCTGGGCCCGTGAGCCATGGCCGCTGAGCCTGCGCGTCCGGAGCCTGTGCTCTGCGACAGGAGAGGCCACAACAGTGAGAGGCCCACGTACCGCCAAAAAAAAAAAAAAAAAAAGCTAGAGATTTTCTCTCCAAAAGCTATAAGGATGAAAACAAGATGGAAACAAGTATGTTTAAGGTTAAGGAAACATCCCACTCAATAGATACTGAGGTTGGATCAGAAACCCAGCTAACATAACAATAAATGTCTGGGGCTAGCATACAAAAGAAGGATGTGTGCCCAGTTGGTACCACTTACATGGAGAAAGAAGCACAAGAGGATATGTCAACTTGAGAGTTATTTAAAGGGATCTAGATGGTATTTGTCCACTGTCTTATCGAAGGCTCCCATCCACCTAGCATCACACTACCCCAAAGGCAGAGAGACCTTTCTGTTGAGAGTCATGATGAAAAATTTTATTAACCAATCCTGTATGCTTGTATTGGACCTGAAACTCCCACTAAAAAACCTTTCCAATAGACAAAAAAAAAAAAAAATGGGGGAAAGGCATCACATACGGTTGTGAAAATATGCACAGTGGTGTGCAGTAAATGGTTCTCAAACGTGATCATGCATCAGAACCTTCTGGGAGGGGTCTCATCCCAAAGTTTATGATTCAGTAAGTCTGGAATAGAGCCAGGGATCTGCGTTTCTTTTAAGTTCCCTGATGCTGCTGCTACTGTAGGTCTGGGTACCACACTCTGAGAACCCTTGCTTTAGATAAATCATTTAACTTCTCCTAACCCCATTGTGGTGGTCATTAGTGCTGTTGGCCAGATATGTTTTACAAGCATTTATTCTTTTCAGCCACAGATATTGAGGGGATGATTGATCCCCCAGCATAACCTAACCTCTCCCGACTCACACACCACCTTCCCCATTTCCACTCCCAGTTACCAGAGACCCACTCACACGTGGTGGCCTTTGCTCTGATAATCTTCACCGGCCCCAAAAAAGGGCAAGGCTCCAAAAGCCTCAGAAAGTTCTTCACGTCTCTTTTCCCCTTGGAATCTCGATAGGCTACCTGAAGCAACAGCTCATATTCCTGGATTGGACCTAGAAAGAAAGAGAGACCTTCAAAGGCTTCTTTTCTCAGGCTGCGAGGGAGATACTGCAGAGCAAGTGACCTCGGAGCACTTGTCAGATTCAGCCTGAGGATCACGGATCATGGCTTGGTCACTTCCATTCATCCAGACATGGACTAAAAATGAGCATCCCGAGCAAAGCATCAGACGGTCCACAGATGCCGAAGACACCTCTCTCCTCTGACTTCGGCCAGACCAGCTGCTCTGTGTTCTCTGACCCACCCGAGCATCGCCCTCCTGACTTTACACACTTCTCAGGTCACATCCAGAGTCAAGTTTCAGGGTCAAGACTGAAGGGAGAACAGGTGAGAAAGTCCTGGTCATACTCCCCCCGCTCCTCCCCCAGCTCTGGTCTCCTGGACGTATCTCTGATATAAAACCCCCAGTCCCCTCTTTCCTCTCCAAAGAGCCCTTCCCTCTCCTGTACAAATGTTCCACTAATTAGCTGAGTTTGATACTGAGATGAAAGGCACGAGTAAAACCAAACCAAACCTTACTTGAGCCTTGATGCACCCTCACCTCCATCTTATCGTTTCTGAGCAGTACCTTTTGTTTCCCTAAGAAGAGACCATTAGGTGTTTTGGGCTGGGAGAGAACAGGAATCGCACCCAGAATTCACTGAGGCACATTCACATGAAACTCTGTATAAAGTTCCATGGGGTCTCAAGATCCTCCCAAGGTCCTCTGTGGACCCCAGGTTAAGAATGTGAAGGGCCTCAGAGAAAAAGAGGCAAAAGGTGAACATCCTTTTTTCCTGGGTCTCATTTTGTTATCATCGGCAGTGAAACCTCTTAGAATCCCTTAGATCTCTCAGGACGGGACCATGCTTTCTACAGGCACAGGTGAGATGGGGAGCTTCTATGAGACTGTCCCATTTCTTAAGGGTCCAGGGGAGCTGGGAGATTTATAGGGAAGAAAAGCAGCTGGATAAGTCCCTAGGCTTCTCAGAAGGAAATCCAGAAGCTGCAGCATGTCCCAGGACATTTACGGGAGACTCCTGCCTGCTGTGGTTGCCACCAACTCACCCCTCCCCGCATCTCCTTAAGGCCGGAAACTCTGTCCCGGCCTTGGGAATTACTCCAAGGGATGTAAGCTAAGGGGATATCCACTCCCGTGGCCCAAGCAGGTAATAGGTGGGGAAGGGGGGAAAGATGAATGGCTCTGGTTCTGGAGCCAGACTGACTGGGCGTTGAATCCTGCCCCACCTACCCACCGGTCTTGTCAGTTTCACTATCTGTAAAATAAAGATGGCGATTGTACCTAACTCAGAGGGTCTTTGTGAGGATTTAATTCATCTAACACACTTAGAATAGTGCCTGGCACTGGTAACAGTTCAATGTATACTTGTGCTTTTACCTTTCCATGGCATTCCAAGTTCTGGTTTCATTTTCCCAAAGAATTGTAGCCTTGCTACAGTGTGGTAAGGTCTATGGCCCTATTAGCACATTGTTAGATGGCAGATTCATGGCACCATAAAAAGGCTTTTGAGGACTGACCCAGGAATCTAACCACCATCTGTGTGTACCATTGTTTCCATGAGGAAATATATACCATGCTTGAAACATCAGACCCGCAAATCAAATTTCAGACCACAGCTCATTAGACTGAAGTCTGTGCCATTCAATACATTATTGGGATCAAGATGAAGGAGGAAAGGACGAGTATGGAGCAGCTACTGGCTGGTTATGGGACAGGATACTGTGCCTTTATCATATTATTTCATCCTCACAAGGAATTACTGTAATTATCGTTTTACAGATTTGAGGTATTTAACGATGTGCCAAAGATCATAAAACCCATCAGGAGCACCTCTGGGATTTGAACCCTGCTCTCTGGGCTCCAGAGTGTGCTGTACCATGCTATCTGAGGGAGTCTCACCTAGAGGCTTTTTCTTATTCAAAATGAGTTCTTGCTTTGTTTTGATGCCATCATCACTCTGTTAAGAGGAAAAAAAAGAAAAAAAAGAAGAATTACAGCGAGGCTTGGTCATATTGTATTTCATAAGGCCTTGTTGGATTTCCCAGATAAACTGAAATCATGGATCTAAAATGCAAGCCAGGGATGGTGGGGGAGGGGGGCAGAAAAGGACATCGCTGAGGCACCTTTTGTGCACAAACCTGAAAGAAGCAGGAAAGTGAGGATCCCTGAGAAAGAACTTCCCAGGAGGAGGCAGGAACAGGTGCAAAGGCCCTGGGATAAGAATATACCTGGCGGGCTTCCCTGGTGGCGCAGTGCTTGAGAGTCCGCCTGCCGATGCAGGGGACGCGGGTTCGTGCCCCGTTTCGGGAAGATCCCACATGCCGCGGAGCGGCTGGGCCCGTGAGCCATGGCCGCTGAGCCTGCGCGTCCGGAGCCTGTGCTCCGCAAATGGGAGAGGCCACAACAGTGAGAGGCCCGCATAACGCAAAAAAAAACACACGGTCAAAAAAAAAAAAAAAAAAAAAAAAGAATATACCTGGCACGTGAAGGCCAGAGTAGCTAAGTGGAGTCGGGGAGGCGGGGCAGGAAGTGACATCAGAGAGAATCTCTGGGGAGGCAGGTCCTGTAGATCCTTCTGGGCTGTGGCAAGGGCTAAGCTTTTGCTTGAGTGGGATGGGAGCCCTCTGGAGAGTTCCGAACAGAGGAAAGATGTGCTCTGCTCCACTTTTTAGAAGGCTCAATCCTGCAGCCGTGTTGGGAATAGACAAGCACCGAAGCAATGAGAGTGTTTCAGGAGCTACCGAAATAATATAGGTGAGAGATGATGAAGGTGTGGATCAGGATGGTAGCCATGGAGTTGGTGAGAAGTGTTTGGAGTCTGGATATATTTTAAAGAGAAAACCAGAAAAAAAGATCTAATGGTTTAGATGTGGATTATGAGAAGTGTCAAGCGTAATAATAAGTTTTCTGCCTAAGCAGCTGGAGAGACAGTGATACCACTTGCTGAGATGGGCAAGGAGAAGCAGGTTTGGTGAGAAAAAACCGAGAGTTTAATTTTGGACATACTAAGTTGAGGGGATATTGGCACCCAACTGGAGATACCAAGTAGGTAGTAGATAGGTGAGTGTGGCGTTTGGGGGACAGGTGTGAGAAGGAGACACAGATTTTGGAGTCATTGGCATGCAGAGAACATTAAAACCATGACCCCAGATGAAAGCATCAAGAAAGTGAGTAGAGTGTGGAGAGAAAGGAACCCTCCTACACTGTTGGTGGGAATGTAAACTGGTGCAGCCACTATGGAGAGCAGTATGGAGGTTCCTTAAAAAAACTAAAAATAGTGTTGCCATATGATCCTGCAATCCCACTCCTGGGCATATACCCAGAGAAAACTCTAATCTGAAAAGATACATACACCCCAATGTTCACAGCAGCACTATTTACAATAGCCAAGACATGGAAGCTACCTAAGTGCCCATTGACAGATGAATGGATAAAGAAGACGTGGTATAGATGTGGAATATTACTCAGGCATATAAAAGAATGAAATAATGCCATTTGCAGCAACATGGATGCACCTAGAGATGATCATACTAAGGGAAGTGTGTCAGAAAGAGAAAGACAAATACCATATGATGTCACTTACACGGGGAATCTAAAACAATGATACAAACGAACTTACTTACAAAACAGAAACAGACTCACAGACTTAGAGAACGGACTTATGGTCACCAGAGGGGACAGGGGCAGGGAGGGAGGGATAAATCAGGAGTTGGGGATTAACAGATACACACTACTATGTATAAAACAGATAAACAACAAGGACCTACTGTATGGCACAGGGAGCTATACTCAAAGTCTTATAATAACCTATAATGGAAAGGAATCTGAAAAAGAATATGTATAACTGAATCACTTTGCTGTATGCCTGAAACTAACATATTGTAAATTAGCTATGTAAACTAAACTAAAATATGTAAATTGTTACTTCAATTAAAAAAAAGGTTATTGGGGAAAAAAAAGGAAAGTGAGTATAGGTAGGGAAGAGGCCAAGGGCTGCTAATGTCGATCTATATACTTTTTCTCCATCAAAGAGGCCATAGGAGAGGATGCGCTGAGTTAGAAAACATCTCCAGTATGGCTTAGTCCAAGATCCCGGTTTTTGCAGTCAGGTCATCCAAGCTCCAAGAGATGAAGTGACTCATCCAAGGTCACACAGCTAATGCTGGTATTGTTGAGAATCCAGCACTTCTGATGCCAAGTCTATGAAATTTTGTCATTGCAGTTGCCTAGAGAGTGACAGACGCTCAAAGTGCCAGAAGGACAGAAGGGAGGTGGTAGAGAAGAAAACGGGACGTACACAAACTCACCCCCAGGAAGCCATTCCAGCACTCGGTGATCATGAAGAAAGAGAGGAGCCAGGGCACAGGAACTCTCATCTTCCCCTGGCCCCTCCTGCTTCTGGACAGGACAAGAACAGCTGGAGTCACAGTCTGTGACTAGACGTTTGCGCCATGCAAGGCTGAGGCACAAAAACAAGTCATTCAAGCCAACATTTTAAAATGCACACAGGGGTAAAGCCTAGCTGGGCTCATCAGAAGCCCTGAGCATTTGGTTATTTTTTTCCGCCAGAGACAACATCACTTCCACTCCCACTGCAGAACTGGTGAATTTTTCTCTTTACAAACCTACTAGAAAATTTCTCCAGAACTCTCTTCTAAGTTTAAGTTTGATCTAAGTGATCAAATTTGACTCAACACAGGCTATTTTAAAATCATGGCTTGCTTAACTTTGTAGCTGGGTGCATTTAACATCCAGCTTTTTATATTTCACTGAGGTTTTCTTTTCATCTCAGTAATGACAGGCATTCAAATAACCAAGGACCCTAGAACCATTAATATAAAGATAGACTCTGAGTATTTCAGCATAAAAATAATAGTGAACCAATCCAGCAAATTTCCTTGTTCATAGTTCATGTAATTAGCAACCAACTGTGCTCAAGTTCATGGGTATCTTAGAATAATTTAGACCAAACTCAGCCCATAGTCACGGTCATAAGATTTAATCATTTACACACAGGTTATTTGGTGGCAATGAAAAAAATCACGAGTTAGAACTGTTCTGTCCAATGTAGTAGCCACTGGTCACATGTGACAGTCTAATTTTAATTAGAATAAATTTAATTTTAATTAGAATAAAATGGAATGAAAAACTCAATTTCTCAGTCATACTAGCCACATTTCAAGTGCTCAATAACCACATGTGGCTAGTGGTTACCATGTTAGGCAGTGTAGACACAGAACACTTTCATCATTGCCAAAAGTTTTATTGGGCATGGAATATTACTCAGCCTTTAAAAAGAAAAAAAATTCTGTCACGTGCTATGAACATGGATGAACCTTAAGGGCATTATGTTAAATGACATAAGCCAATCACAAAATGGCAAGTACTATATGATTCCACTTATATGAGGATCTAAAGAAGTCAGACTCATAGAAATAGACAGAAGAATGCAGTTGCCAGGGGCTGGGAGGAAGGGGTAGAAGGGAGTTGTTATTCAGTGGGTATAGAGTTTCAATTTTGCCAAAAGGAAAAGTTCTAGAAATCTGTGGCACAACAGTGTGAATATATTTAACACTGCTGAACTTTACACTTAAAAATGGCTGGGCCTCCCTGGTGGCACAGTGGTTGAGAGTCCGCCTGCCGATGCAGGGGATACGGGTTCGTGCCCCGGTCCGGGAGGATCCCACATGCCGCGGAGCGGCTGGGCCCGTGGGCCATGGCCGCTGAGCTTGCAAAAAAAAAAAAAAAAAAAAAAAAAAAATGGCTAAGATGGTACATTTTATGTTGTGTGGGGTTTTGTTAACAAAATTTTTTTAAAAAGTTTTATTGGCCAGTATTGACAGAACATGAAGGAATACTCCCCTGTGGCCTTCGTCATAGTTGATGTGGTTAGCAACAGATTGTCCTCAAGTTCATGATTATCTCAGAATAATTTAGACAAAAGTCCATAGTCATGGTCATAAAATTCCCTTTCTCTTTACATCTCCATAGGAAAAGATGAAGAGCTATGATTCCCAAGCTCAATAACCCACCATTGGAATAAGTGCCTGGGGACGGCAGCACAGAAGCCCAGGGTTGGTTCTCCAGCCCTTACCTTGCTTCCTGGGTGCACTTTAAACTTCATACACGCCTTGCCATCCCAACAGTGCGGCCTCAGGCTTTGCTCTCTGACCTACAAGAAAAGAGAACAGGTAGGGAAGGATGGAGTGAGAGGTGGGGATTAGCAGATGTAAGCTTTTATATATAGAATGGATAACAGCAAGGTTCTACTGTATAGCACAGGGGACTATATTCAATATCCTGGGATAAACCATAATGGAAAAGAATATTTTTAAAAAGAATGTATATATACCTATAACTGAGTCACTTTGCTGTACAGCAGAAATTAATACAACATTGTAAATCAGCTATACTTCAATTAAAAAAAATATTGATTAAAAAAAAGAAAAGAGAAAAGGCATTAGAGACAGGGTAACGACTCCCACAGATGTGGCCTACATATCAGCAGAGATTCTTTCTAGGGCTTTCTAGGGCAGCATGAAAAATAAACCATGAGACACATACCCGTTTTGTATTTACCTTCTCCCCTTAGTGAATGGTCCTCGCGTGCTCCCATCCACCTGCCTGCCAAGCCTCCCCCTAAATCGACTGCTTTAACTTTCTTTGGGCAGTCGTCCAGTCTCCAGATCATTCTTCCCCATCTTCCTTCCCAAAACCTGCTCTGAGTCCTATTTGCTCCGGTCTGTGCTTTCTGCTTTCCAAAAGTGATGGATGTTTGTCTCTGGAGTGGTGTTTTTCAAATATTTTTGACCCCATAGAAAGAAACATATTTTATAACAGGATATAGATACACACATAATAAAATGTGTATATATCTGTATTATGTATATATATATATACACATATAATGAAAATTTTATATATATGTAAAATAACTGAACAGTTTTGTGAAATAGAACTTCTTTTTCTGTGCCCTTTGGATATTTTCTATTTGTTTTTATTTATATATTTGTTTGTTTGTTTATTTATTGGTGAATTGCCACATCCTGCTAAATTTATTTCCTGGTACCCTCCTGGAGTGCAGCCACATTGCAGAAGGAGCTTGTGCTCTTTCCAGCCCCTTTCCCAATTTTCCTCCACTTCCAGGGACAATTTTTAACATGATCTACCCTCTCTCTTGTGCCAGGGCCTGCTTCCAAACGGGAGGCCTGGCCCTCATATGGCTCTTGCTCTCTATCTCTCTCTCTTTGAAAAATCTCTTTCTCGCATGTAGCATTCAGGCCTGAGGCTGCAAACCCAACGTGTGAGGAGGCCTGGGTGACAGCTCCAAGCGTTGTGAGGAAACTCTCTCATCCTCTCAGCCTGTTAATTCTCTCTTCTTCCCACACTGGAGGGTGGAGCCTGGGCTGTCTCCTTGGACTGGCTAGAAATGGTAAACTGGAACTTATAATCAGGGTTTCAGACCAGTGATTCCCAGTCACTGGTCTATAGGCCAGTCATGAATAGCCGGACTATGAAAAAGGGGGAGGAGCTGGGAAGGAGACAAGGAAACACTTAGGGGCTCATTTGAAAATAATGGTGCCCCTATCCCACAGTAAGTCTACTAAATCTTATGCAGATCAGGCACAGCCATGTGCGTTATTAAAGCTTCCCAAGTGAGGCTGACCCCCAGACAGCTTTGAGAGCTGTTATTCTAGACTGCTTCTAGGAGAGGGAAAAAGAGTTCTGCCCCGAGGCTAATACTGTGATTTGAATTCTCCTTTGGGATTTGGGACCAAACATCAAATTTATCAAAATGTTTTCTTTTCTAACTCAGCTCCTTCTGGGGTAGGGTTGGAAGATTGACTTTCAGATAAATAACAAATAATTTTTTAGTGTAAGTATGCACCACACAATATTTGGGACACTATTCACTGTCCAGAATTACAGGTGTTTTTCTGAAATTCAAATTTAACTGGGCTGTATTTGACAACTAATCAAAAGGAGGAAAATCGTTATCTCCAGGTGCATGGATCAAAACAGGCTCTGTGGCTAGCCTGCAAAGGCTTCAGGTCCTGGCGTTTATCAACCAGACTCCTTTTGACACTTTTTTAGGCTTTCTATGCCTGGGTTTGCTCATCTATAAGATGGGGAAAGTCGTATCTAATTCAGAGGTTCTTCGGAGAATTGAATGAGTAATTGAATATAGAGGACTCAGAACAATGCCTAACAGGTGGTGAGCCTCAATGATTGATAGCTGCTGATATTAGTATGACTAGCGTTTCAATCTCACCACCAGTTTTTGTAGTTACTTGTTGGATTGTGTCAGAACTTGACTTCAGTCTGAGGCAGATTAACTGATCAAATAAAAGGTGCCCCTGGGTTAATAGCTAGCACTGTATAAATGGAGGGATCCCAGCTTGGAGGTAGTAAAAATACATTTTTACAGTAGCTCAGTTATCTGACTCTAAAGAGGGTCAAGAAATAGTGTGTGTATGTGTGTGTGTGTGTGTGTGTGTGTGTGTGTGTGTGTGTGTGTGTTGAGGAGGTGTAATCTTAAATCCAACTTAATTTTGCCTTCGCTAGGGGCAAACCCCGTGGTATTTTCAGCACGTCCCTTCTAAACTGGAAGGCTCCTGATTATTTAAAAAAAAATTCTCAGAATCCATGTTCCCTTGCCATAGACAAGAAGCTGTTTTTGTCATCAGAGTGTGTGTGCTTGTTTACAACACACGTGTCTCTCTGCAGCTGGGGGCCAGCGATGCCTGACCTACAGCTGTGTTGGCCCGGGCGTCCATGGGAGGCCCCGGCATCCATGGGAAGGCTTGGCCGTGGTGGGACTCCCCTCACTTCCTTGAATTCATTCAAGTGAATTCATTCCTGATAATCCCTGTCCTTCAGTTTTTAGAGAACAATCATTAGAATTTGCTATTACGCCTCTGGAGACAGCTGCCCATTGTCTCCTCAATCTTCCAGTTATGTATTTATGGATCCAAATATCATTTATTTATATCAACAGCTGTCTCCTTATCAACAGTGGTGCTTAACTGGCACTGCTCTCACATACATTTTCCAGCATTTTTAGCAACATTCTATTCTTAGGCAGAGTTAAACTCTTGGGCTGTTTTCCTGGCATCAATATGTATGGGATTATGTTTCTTCCTCTATAAATAGAAGAATTCCCAGTAGAACTGTCACCCTCCTCTCTGCCTTGGACTCACATGTGCACACATGCATAACACACACACACACACACACACACACACACACACACACACACAAATGGAAAGAACAGATCTCCAGCTGGGATCTGAAAGAAATCAGGATTCAAATAGAACTGATTAATAGGCAGAGGACCTTTAAAATCTTGGTTTTATTTTACCTCTTATTTTAAAAGTTTTTAGTCACATTTTCATTGGGATCTGCCTTTGTATAGGAGTCCTTGGGCCATTTGCCTTTGAGAAGAGTTTCTTTGCATTCCTTTCAGTAGGCAGATATGGTAAAGACAGGTGGGAATATAGGTGGGAGACAGAAAAGATAACCAATGTCATATATGGAAAAATGTTTGGTGGTTTGGTAATTTGTTTGAGCTAGACCAACTTCTTTTGGAAGGACTATAAAGTTATTTAAAAGTTCAGTGAGTGTCTGTATAAACATGTGTTCCCAGTAAAATTTTAAACACATATTTTATATTTCAGCATGTTTTTAGTGTGTTCATGTTGAATAAACTTAGTGGGAAAAGACCTATAGATGAATTAGACCCTAACTTCAGCATTGTCCCTTATCTGCTAGACTTTGTGAAAGTTAAAAAGAAAACTTGCTGGACTCAGTTTCCTTTTCTATAAAGTAAACAAGAAAATAGGGTGCACTCAGATCTGTTCACGTTCAGATTCCATTATTATATGCCCATTTCCCAGTTTCTATTTGTATATGTAATTGTTCTTTTCATTAGTGTCTGTCAGTCATCAAATCCGAGTCTAGAAAGATTAAATTGTTTTTACTGGACTCTGTTTCTGTGTCCTCCTCATACTGGTTATTATCATTCCTGAACATCTTTTGAGATGGGCTGAGAACCTGATAAGAATTAAGCCCTTCGGTTGAGAATAGCGGTAGGTTTTTTAAGAGCTACGGAGTTGTAAGGCTGGAAGAGACAAAAGGAATTACTTAGCTAAGATGTCCCTTTCCTTGTGACACTTTACCAATCTGCTAAACTTTGATCTGTCCAATCACTTGTGTATCGAGAGCCTTGTGTATTGAGCGCCTCCAATTTCCCAGGCAGGGTGTTCGTGCCACCCACTTGGGGAAAACTCCAAGAGCCATGATCAGACCTGCTTTTGAAAGCAACTGCTGGGTTGCTTGGGTCTCTCTGTGCCCTATTTAAACTCTCTGATGTTTCACTGAATGGATCTCCCTTCAGAGTCCAGTTTGTGACCATGCCTCTTATCTGATTCTTTTCCATCCAAAAATTGAGATACATTTCTGACGAGGCCTTCTGTCCTTTGCCATGAATTGGAACTTCAGCTAGAGAGCATTTCTCCTGTTACTGGTGCTGTCCGCCTAACTCAGCTGTCTGCTCCCTCCTCACAAGGATTCTGGTTTTTTAAAATTCATTTATCTCTGCTTTGTTTCTTAGAAGAGATACAGAATGACTCGTCATTCTTAGCTGGTCACCCAATACTGCTTTGGGTGTACTGGTTGAGTTTATCACTCACAGACAAGTCTAGCTCAATTCTGTTGTAAAAAGCCTGACTGCCAGCCTCAAGGGTTGGCTCTATTCCAACCCCCCGTAACTGAGGATTTGCTCCCGTCACTCATGGTTCAGTAGAACACAAGTTACCACCAAGCCCTTAAAGCATGATTAATGGCATTCCAGAAAAGGTGCCAAGCTCTTTCTTCAGCCAAGACTTCAGTTTAGCAACTGGGGACCCAGCCTTCCTGGAATCCCCAGGTCATTGTTTCCCATCTTCCCCACTCGAATTTGCTTACTGACAATCAGTAAAGCCCAGAGAATTTGACCTTCCTCTTGGACTTTTTGCTTGAAAAAAGTACCAGAACCGCACTCAAGGGCGGGGATATTTGCATAAGAAGAAATAGGATAATTCTTTCTAATTTACAAAATGCTTTCATATGTATTGCTTTGATTATTTTGGCAATTAAGTAGGAATTATTTTGGTGTTACACTTGTGTAAAATGAGAAGGGTAAACCTAAATTCTAAATAAAAAGAATGTATTGACTATTTCCTTAAGTTTCTCTCCCCAAAGAACCTGTTATTTCTCTTGGACTCTGGGCCCAGTTCGTTTTGTTGCTAGGCCATGATTTTAATAGAGTCATGATTTTTTTGTTTGTTTGTTTGTTTTAACATCTTTATTGGGGTATAATTGCTTTACAATGGTGTGTTAGTTTCTGCTTTATAACAGAGTGAATCAGTTATACATATACATATGTTCCCATATCTCTTCCCTCTGTCTCCCTCCCTCCCACCCTCCCTATCCCACCCCTCCAGACAGCCACAAAGAACCGAGCTGGTTTCCCTGTGCCATGCGGCTGCTTCCCACTGGCTATCTACCTTACGTTTGTTAGTATATATATGTCCATGTCTCTCTCTCGCCCTATCACACCTCACCCTTCCCCCTCCCCATATCCTCAAGTCTGTTCTCCAGTAGGTCTGTGTCTTTATTCCTGTTTTACCCCTAGGTTTCTTCATAACTAGAGTCATGATTATTAACATGATCCCCATCCGAGTTCCTGACAATTAAGCTTTCTTTATTCAGGAAAAAGAAGAATATATGTTTCAAAGCTATCCTCCTAACAATGTGAGTGTCACCAGTGTCCAAGGAAACTCAGCTCTTCAAGGGAGAAAACACAATTCATCAGGCCTACTGGAAAGAACCTACAGAACGGGCTTTATGGGGTCTTCATGGGTGAAAGGTCAGATTAAAGATGTTGCAAACTGTTCTTGCGTGATCTATTTTTAAATAAGAGTAAAACAATATCTGACTTTTCATTCAGTGCTCACACTGCTAAACCTCAATTGTTTCAAATCTACCAAAAAACACTCATTCTTTAAGCTTCCCTAAGCATATTAACAGTGTTTTCATCATAATTTCCTAATAAGTAAAAGCACATTTTCCAATGATATTCCCCAAATGATTTTTCTAGAAATAAAGCCAGTTGCCTGGCATTCTACCTATCCTAAAGCCAGTTGCCTGGCATTCTACCTATCCTGCAAATATCATGCCAATCCACACTCAAAAACCTTCTGGGCTTCACATTATGTACAGATGAAAATCTAACACATTATCATGGCAAATTTGTTATTTAGACTCTCCTATAATCTGCCTCAAATGTTCCTTCTGTTAACCTTCTTGTGCATCTTTAATTCCAGGTTATTACATTTTGAGTTTTGATAGACATGGCCAAATGGTCCTCCTAATTTGTAACCATTTACAGTCCCTGGTAAGGTGTAGAAATGCCTGTTTCATCACACTGCCCCAACATCTTTTTAATATTTGCCAAACTGATAGGCAACTATTTATCTAATTGCTTTAATTTTTATGCCTTTGATTATTAATAAAATTAAGCATTTTTTCAGATGTTTATTGGTCATTTATATATATTTTTTTCTGGCTTGACTAAGTCATTGTCCAAAGTGTTTCTATTGGAATGTTCACCTATTTCTTAAGAACTGCTCTAGGAGCTCATCATAGCATGGATATCAGCTCTTTGTCACTCGTGTTATAAATATGTGCTCATCATTTGTCTTTGGTCTTTAACTTTTACGTTGTCCTGTTCGGCACAAAAGTTTAAGACATTCATCAATGAATGTCTCTGTCAATCCTTTCCATTATGGATTTTAAAATGGGGTCATGCTAAGAATTTTTTTTCTATAAAAAGATGGTAAACATATCCTCCTATATTATCTTCTAACACTTCTTTCAGTGAGTTAGTTCATTTGTTTGTTATATACTTTAAAATTCTCAGTCCTTCTGGAGTTATTTTAGGTTTCGGTATAAAATAGGGGTTTAGTTTCGTTTTCCTCCAAATGAATAACCAGTTATGCTAACTACATTTCTTGACTAAACCATTCTTTATCAAGACCACCTGTAAAATTCTTTATCAATTTTAAAGGTGCACATGGTCATATAATAAAATTCTAACCTAAATATTTTTTAAATTCTATGCTATCTGTGTCTCTTCTTTTGCTAGTTACTTGCTTAATTGGCATCTTGGTCGACAACGTAGCAGAGTGTTATATGCCTAAGAAATATGTTGTTCTCTTCTTAGAAATAATTAGCCCGATTCTCTTAAGAGATTAAGCACAGGAATGTCTTTAAGCAAAATTAGGCTAACGTACAAACACAAGCGTGAAAAGTCGTCATGGAAAATATAATCTGCTTAATACAAAACCTCTTTACCCAAAACTTTGCAGGTGTGAATCTGTTCTGTTGTGACAAAGCTGTCCTAACACCACAAATTTAGAGTAAATGCCTGCTTATCCCTAATAATAAAGGAATTCTTATGATCAGGTTTTTAAAAATTTTGTCTGATGAGAAAGAAGCAAATGATAAGGAAATTATCTTTAAGACTTTATTTAAAGTCTTTAGTTTAAAAGACTTTCTCTAAAACAGAACAAAACAAAACCACTAGAGTTTCCATGGTTTGTGGGCCTCTGGGGATTAAAGACTGACATTCTCACTGAGGACCCAGAGACATGATGAAGACCAGATAACCTTCATCAACAAGATTTAACTATATTTTGCACATTTTAGGGCTACATACCTCACAGCTATTCACCTCTTTGCATTTTATTTATTCAACTGACTGTGCATGGGAAATTTACTATAATTCTAGGAAATGCCAGAGCACTTTCACACTTATTAATTCTCATGGATTTTTGGCCTCAACGTGCCAGAGCCCACGTTTTCATCTGCTGTTGAACTGGAGGCTTGATGAGATTATCTGTGGCTTGCTGGGGCTGGCGAGGGGGTGGGGGTGGGGGG
>NW_006778796.1:873597-874477 GCF_000442215.2 Lipotes vexillifer
CACCCCCACCCCCACCCCACCCCCCTCCCCGCCCAGTTCTGTGTACTACAGTGGTAGAATTCAGCAAGGCTAGAACCAGCTGGGCATGGGAGAGAGGATGATGTTCTAGATCTTTTGCACCATCCCTCCAGGTTTCTAAGATTATTTTCATAGCTATCAAGACCATGTATCCAGTCCAGAACTATGGAGACCTTGACATCCTGTGAGCACATCTCTGCTCAAACACACTCTATGTAGCTATGGGTATTCCCTGCCAAAGACCTTTAGAAAGAGAACAAGGCAGACAATTTTGAAAGTGGCAGAGACATACGTTTAGATTGGGTAGAACGTGGTTTCTTAAGGAGCGGCCGTAAGCAAAACTGTGAATTCAGTGACATTGTCCTAGGGATGCCATCCCTCTACTTTCTGGGTCGTTCACCCTGGGGACACACTGCTGTCACTGCTCCTGTCCTTCCGTACCCAGTACCCTCTTGCTTCATCCAGTTCACACTTGCTCCCAGCCAAGGTGCTAAAAAATGTCACTGACACCCTAGTTTGAATGAATGTGTTCATTTACTTTTTCTAGGAGGATATTTGTATCCCTTTAATTGTGGAATGAATGACACCAGAGGGCACATGGATGCCAAAGTATTGTGCTCGCCTAACCCTCAGCACCACGAGATAAACCCTGTGATGGGAACCCTGTCCTTGCTTTTAAAAAGGAATAAAGAAATACACTGTCTTTTTAGAGAAGCAAGACATATGTACTTTTGAGGCCTGTTGGCAACAGTTTCCATCAACTTGTGGTCATGCACAGAATAGGAGTGTTTGAAAGTCAAGTTTCTAAGACTCAACACAGACAGGCTCTCTTTTTTTTTTTTTTTTTTTTTTTTTTTTTTTC
>NW_006778796.1:874487-883389 GCF_000442215.2 Lipotes vexillifer
GCCTCTCACTGCTGTGGCCTCTCCCGTTGTGGAGCACAGGCTCCGGACGTGCAGGCTCAGCGGCCATGGCTCACAGGGCCAGCCGCTCCACGGCATGCGGGATCTTCCCGGACCGGGGCACGAACCCGTGTCCCCTGCATCAGCAGGCGGACTCTCAACCACTGAGCCACCAGGGAAGCCCCAGGCTCTCATTTTAACACTTCATGCTCATGGCTATCATTTTGCTGATCAAGTGACCGGAATAAGGAAAGCTAAATAATTTGCTCAAGATTATGTTACTTGTTAATGGTTGAATAAAGTACTATATGTGGCTATATAACATACAATCCTTTTAAATTTGGGTTATGGTTGAATAATTAATAGTGGTTTTATTAAGAACATAACAAAAGGCTTGTGCTAATACTCTGATAAATTATAGAATGTACTTTTATCTATTTTTGTTACTTCTCTTGTCTCTGTAATTTCCAGCCTATGTGTGTTATTATCAGGTTTAGTTTAATGGATTTCTCCATGGAAATGCCAAAGTCATCATTTTTCCACATTTCTCCACCCTGACCTTCCTGTACCTCCTTTGGTAACTTCTCATTATTTAGTATCTGGCCTGGATGGATTACATAGACTATCAGGTTTGCACAAATTAATTCTTCATGAAAAAGAAGAAAAGGGAAAAGAAAAATGACTAATTTTCAAGGACTGTCAGAAAATATAGTGTATCACTTTATATTTATCTGGGGAGGGAGCAGAGGAAAGGATTAAAAGGGTCAGTTTGTGGATTTTTTTAGAGTCTAGGGAAGGAGTTAAATTGGGAAGCACTTCCTGGAAATATACCAATTAGGTCAAAGCTTAAACTAATTTATCCTAAAGTGAAAATAAACTTGATCTTATCAAGAATATTTTTATTTCAAGAGATGGCTAGGGGAAATCTATGACTAATTCATGGAAGCCGCGAGATTGACGTTTTTAACAATTACCCTTGGCCGAGCCTTCTTTATTCCAGTCAATCCATCTCCCAGGCACACCCCCAAGAATAGGGGTTACCGTGTTGCAATCGACAGAGAGAAGGCTGTGCTCTGAGTCGGCAAACCTCTAGTCTGAGACTCACCAAACATCTCGATTTATATAATTACCGAGAAGCTGAACTCTGTCGTATCTGCTCATTGTTTTTTCCACTCTCTGTTCCTTTAGTTACCCTTCTTTAGGAAATGGGATATTGAAATCAGAGTTTTCCCCATGCGGAGAGGAAAAATCATCTCAGATTAACAGGTAGTAAGGATGATAGTAAGACACATTCTAAGGAATCAAATCACAGCTTTGGGGCTTACCTGTGATTCCTCTCTTCACATCACAGCCCCAGGGAGCCCTTCCTCTGGTGTAACCGTGGCTCAATCACTTCTTGTTCTGTTTGGAAAGACAATCGTAATATCTGAGCCACAGGGGCTCGCTGGCAGGCATACAGGCCACTGATTCACCAGCAACTCCTGCAGCGCGTTGCTGCCCAGTAGGCACACAAGCCCAGAACACACCCCCTTCAAGAAGGAAGAGAGAAATACCTTTATGTTGACTCTCCCTCCCACTTAAGTCCCTATCAGGCCTGGTAAGAGGAAAGAGCTCAGAGCCCAAGACCTAATGATTCTCCCAGCACACAGAAATCACAGAAGGAAAATGGGAGAAAAATGCTCTAGGGGAATGCAGGATACTTCTGTCCTAGATTCATGTGTCACACGATGCCACTCTGTTAAGCTTTCACATCCAGCCTCTGGACACCCAGGGCCATAGCCTATAAAACAGAAGGAATGTAGCCTTTCATGCATAAATTTCAGCTGGGGAGAGGTGGGGTCTTTCCAGTGAGGTATGCGGAGAGGTAGATATCATTTTTCCTTTTCCCACTTTCTCACTCAAGGCTGAAGGATCAACCTGCTACTTTCCCTGACAAAGGCACCTCGGACTTCTGGGTGGAATACTATGTAATGGGGGTGGGCAAAAGAGAGCAACAGCGTCCACGCCCAGGGAAAATGCTTTCGGTATATTCTTTGTCCTTAGAAAACTTCGTGCTAAACCTTAGTAACTTCTTTCCTAAGTTTCTTTCTAAGGAGTCATCCGATTTGAAAGCTGACACTCCACATTTACCAATGACTTGAGGTTGTTGACACTTTAAACTACTCTATAACTTACAAATGATTTGAGGCGGCTTACAATATTAATGCATAAAATTACATTAGAAGAGAAAGAAACATAAACTATAAAAGTTCTATACATAAACTATATGTATGTACATGAACTATAAAAAGGGGAAACTATAAGAGTGGAGAGTCACAGGAATAGTGACGTAGACATAGAGAACAGACATGTGGACATGGTGGGGAGGGAGGGTGGGATGAATTGGGAGATTAGGTTTGACATAAATACACTACCATATGTAAAGTAGATAGCTAGTGGGAACCTGCTGTATAGCACAGGGAGCTCAGCTTGGTGCTCTGTGACGACCTAGATGGGTGGGATGGTGGGGGGGAGAGAGAAGTCCAAAAGGGAGGGGATATAGGTATACATATAGCTGCTTCACTTCATTGTATAGCAGAAACTAACACAACATTGTAAAGCAATTTTACTCCAATAAAATAAAAAAAGAGTAGGGAGTCAACTAAGAAAAAGAATGTAAATAAAAACCTATGCAGTAGTTACGGTGTTTTGTAAATTTAAAATGTAACTCTAGGGACAGAGCTTCCTAGCAACGAAAGAGGAAGCTAGTCAGATACATTGTTCTTATTATCAGAAAAGAGGAAGCATCCATTTCTCAGGAAGGACAAAATGGTCTTCGGGGCACTAAAACCTAACAGAAGTCTCTCTCTCTCTCTCTCTCTCTTTTTTTTTTTTTTTTTTTAGAGTGAAAAATATTCCCATGAACTCTTTATCTCTTAAGCTCATTTCTGAATGATTTTTTTAGATCTTTTTTTTTTTTTTTTTTAGAGTGAACAATATTCCCAATATATTAGGGTCTATATTTTCATTTTGAATACTTTAGTGCCAATCAGGCCTAAACTCAATGTGATCCTCTTGTTTCCAACACCATCTGGGCCACTTGGTCCTCATCCTGTCTCTTCATGACCAGGTCTGGATCTGGTCCAGTGGAAGAGCTGTCAAGAGAACAAAGCCATTCTGACAACCTCCAATAGTTCAAGGGCATCAACCATCTCTCCTGTGTCCCCCACCAGCCTGGGTGGAATAAAGCTGATCTCATCATTTAGTCAAGTTAATTCCTTTCTCCTCATGTGCTTTTTCTGCAGGGTTCTGCCTGTTTTCGGGATCCACCAGTGGTACGTGGAGACCAAATTTCCATTCAATACGAAGGGTCAAGGACTTCTAGAACTATATACTCTTACTCAGTTGATCCAATGTCTAACATTCTAGGATTAGATGCCATATTTTCAGTTCAGTGCTGCCCTTTTCCTATTGTCTGTATGAAAATGCAGGAGCTTGTAGGAACATATAAGTCACTGACATCTCAGTGGGAATGTGTCTATAAAATGGACTAATAATTTATTAATTACTTAGGGAGAAAGTAGCTATGGAATTGGGTGGTGGGCGAGGGGGTGGGGTAAGGAAACAGCAGAAGAGCAGACTATGTGGCCGATCAGTGTGGAGCTCAGCGTGGTGAGGGCTGGCAGCTCGTATGGCAGCTCTGTCATTCACTTCCATCTCTTTTTGTCATGAAGCCCAGCAGCTTCCTAGGGGCTGGTGTATAGCCCGCAGAATCAAAGGGACCCCTACAGTTTCTTATTAGATCAAAACCATTTAGCAGATACTAGAAAATTAGGCAACCGATAAACATCAGTGATTTCATGAGTACATTGATTTTGGTGAAACTCTGAATTCAAATAACTATATGTCTTTAATAGCTAATTCATATTTTATAGAAGGAGATCATAGTATGCCCAATATTTAGGTTGTTTCACAAAGAGGGTTACCGATGACTCACCACCAAGCCATTTAATCACCCCTTCCAGCTTCCTCCTAATAATATGCTAACACACACGATGCTGAATTTTTCAGTATTTCCTGGTTAGGGGATGGGGCTCCCCCATCACTGCAGAGGACAAAGACCAAAAGGAATAAGCACGCTTTGAGCCTTGTGGTGGAATTGTGACATGTCTTTGTTATGAGCCCAAGAAGAGCCACCTTCTGCGAAGGCAGAGCTGAGGAAGTGTTGGTGCTCTGGTGCGATGGCAATGCTCCTTCTGCCCCCAAATCTCACACACTAACCTATGAAGCAGAAACAAGGTTGTTCACCTGAGGGTACAAAGGCAGCTAAACCAATGCATTTTGGTCCATCTGGTCAACTTGACATTTTTTCCTCTGGTGAACTTGACCACAGAGCTTCCTTGGCGAGTCTGGGTCCAGCATCCTGCAAATGCCAAAGAAGAACAAGAAGGAAGACCGGGGGCTGAGGAAGAGCTTCAGGCCTCCTAACTCCATCTGTTTGTTTTGGTCTGATGGCTTGGTTTCCCAGCAAAAGAGTAGAGTCACAGGAATAAGCAGCAACAAGACTGAGGCCTAGGAGAAAGGAAATAGCAAACAGAATCGTGTTACTGAAACTATTTATCTAACTCTTATGACCTCAACAATCTTTCCCTGAGTGACGGCTGTGGGTTTGAGACAATATCTGAATTTGATCAGGAGGTGGACCTGCGAAGGACATGTACCCACGCTGAGGAGTGTCCTTCCATCAGAAGTGCTGGGTATCCTTTGCGTTTGGTCTTTGAGAAGCTCTGATCCAGCGGCTGCAAACACAAAGGGCCACATTGAATGACATGGTGATTCAAGGGAGGGATAGGTCCTGAACTGTTTCCAGTGACTTTGTTCCATAATTGCGAAAGGGTTAAATGCAATTTTTAAAATTCAGGTATAATTAGAAAGAAAAACTGAAAGGAGGGCTTCCCTGGTGTGCAGTGGTTGAGAGTCCGCCTGCCGATGTGGGGGATGCGGGTACGTGCCCCGGTCCGGGAAGATCCCACGTGCCGCAGAGCGGCTGGGCCCGTGAGCCATGGCCACTGAGCCTGCGCGTCTGGAGCCTGTGCTCCGCAACAGGAGAGGCCTGAGTATCGAAAAAAAAAACAAAAACTAAAAACAACTGAAAGGAGAAGTAAAGAGGGGGAGAGTTGAATGTAAAATGTAAATTACAATGAGTAATATGGTAATCTTACAAATATGGTAAAACAATCAAAATTGATGTAGTCTCAGTGATGGGCCAGGACACTAACACGGGCTGACTTCAAAGTCTGTTTCCTGAACCTACACTCCATTGCTTCTCTAAGACAGATGAGAAATGCAAAGAGAAGTGTCAAACACTTGCAAAATAACCGAAGAAAAGATAAAGGCAAGGCTATGACTCAGGTGCTAATGAGACACAGCGTTCTTACCATCTGAACCTTCCATAATAAGTCAGAGAGCCACCAGAGCCCCATAGAATCCACAGTTCCATTTTATTCAAGTAGCTTCAAGTATCATTAAATTCAAGGCCCTGGGTGCATTTAACAGGGTTGGGCAATCTTCCATCCATTGCCCTTAATCAGTTCAAAATGTACTGTGTTTGAATGCCAGAGATAACACGGAGAAGAGAAGGCCATGGACTATAAAAGTATTGAGGGTTTTTTTTATCCCCTTACTCTGCCTGTCTTTAAAATGCGAATTATAGAGCACTAAAAAAAGAAAGGGAATTCCATGGCAGTCTGGTGGTTAGGACTCGGTGCTTTTACTGCCAGGGCCCAGGTTTGATCCCTGGTCAGGGAACTAAGATTCTGCAGGCTGCTTGGGTGTGGCCAAAATAATAATAAGAAGAAGAAAATAAGAATTATACAGCACCAAGCAGCCCACCTTTCCAAGCTCAGCAGACCCTCACTGGGCACATGAAAGACACAACCACAGGCACCAACATATCCCCTGTGTTCAAGTGATGCTCAGGAATTCAGATGAGCATCTGGGCAGCCTCAGTGGGGAGGTTTGTCCTGATACAGCTTACAAGAATTCTGCTTTTACTACACAGGTTCTAGAGTCCCAGACCCTTAACAGTAAGATGCATTTCTCCACCAGCCGAAAGCAGCAGAGAAAAGTAACACCAACGAGACTTGTGGAGAGCGCTCGTGAATCTGCTGGATTAGAGGCTAAAACCCAACAGACTGTCATTCAGTGCCCCCAAGGGTGCATTCCTGTGGATAAAAAATTCTCCCAGAACAAAATAAATCTGATTCCATCCCTAGGCACTTTTTCTTTGATATTGTGGCTGTCTTCAGCTTCTTCAAGAGGACAAACATATGTAGATGTGGCCTGAGATTAAGGCATTCTTTTTTACTTAAGTATTGTTTCTTTTTAGCAAACCACAAGTTGAACCCAGGGCTCCAGAATGTCTTTTAAGCAAAGCGAGACATCTAGTGGCGAAGATTCACAACGTGGAAGAGACCACCTGTAAACAAAATCGGGTACAAACGTTCAGCTTGCCATGAGTGCACTCGGGGACTTGGGGGGTTGAGGGGAGGTAACCTCTGAGAACCTGAGCTACTTTGTCCAAATATTTGGCAGGGATTCTATTTGCAGTGGAGTTCATTCATTCATCTACTTATTCATTCAACATACATTCATATTAAATGTCTACTAGGTACAAGATACTGTGCTAGGCCCTGGGGATCTCAAAAATCTATAAATATTTCTAACTTTATAGAAAGGCTTGAGTTTAATAGAAAAACTAGGCCACCAAGAATCAATTAAAATCCTTTGTGATACAGGCTGACCACACTATGGCTGCCCCTAGAAGAGGCACTTAAATGAATCTTTGAGGGTAAGAGGAAAACATGTCTAAACCACAGGTCTCAAACTGGCACCCTGAGGGCCCCATCTGGCTCACAGATGTGTTCGCTTGGCCCAGGCAATGTTTTTAAAACTCTGAATTAGTTGTTAACATTTAAACATCCGGGGATTTCACATGAAAATCCAGATTTCAGCTTCTTTTGAAAAATGGGCAGGTCTGACAATACTGTTTCCATATTTCTGCCTTGGTGACATTTAACTGAAGCTGAGCGGAGACTGTCCATGTTCCTGTTGCTTTCTTTCATCGGAGCAAAGAATTTAATTAGTTCAATGAATTTTTGGTAGATTTTACATGAACGAAGGTACAAAACCCAAAATTACAAAAATATATTCATTAGAAAATTAATCTTCTAGAACTCTTGTTCCACAGCTCACAGCTCATCATCTACAAAAACACCCCCCGTCACCAGTTAGGTATTGTATAAATATGCATCCCTCCCTAGCAACGTGCACCAGAATCAATTTCATCTGGGTTAAAACAAAATATGGAGCTATAAAGATACTAGAAGAAAACAAGGAGTTGTTGCTCTTATATCCATTAAGTTGTTGATTTAATGAAAAAACCTTTCCAAAGTAAAACCATAACCCAGAATGACAAAGAGAAACAATTGGTATTTGACTATATAAAAAGGTGTGGGAGGGGATTCTTCATGGCAAAAACCACAAAAAACAGCATCCAAATATAAATAATTACTTGGAAAAGTATTTTCAATGTATGTCATCAGTGAGTCTTTTATTGACTATGTAAATAGTTCTTATAAATCTATAAGAAAAAGTTATGTCTGTTGAAATAACTTTCTGGGCCCCAAATGGATCCACTTCTGCCTGGAGCGCCACATCAGCAAACTCAAACTTGGATGACTTCTGTGTCCTTGTAAATGCTCCACTTGACGTGAAATGCAGTCTATCCTGTTAGCCAAACACCAAGCCAGTTCCGGGCTCTACCCTTATTTCCTTGTTCTTTTTCACCCCAAACAACGTAGACTCTGCAGCCCCAGTCAATCAGATAGGTTTTTTTTCTCTTCCTTATTCCTTATTCTTCACCTATAAAAGCTTCCTGCCGTCTGCCCCATTTTGCACCTCTCCGAATGGAGACTGTCTGCTTCATGAAGTGTTAAATAAAGCTTGTTTGGATCAACTAAATTGTCTTCTTTAATCATTGTTAATACAGCCAAAGAGAGAAATGGAAAAAGGGATATGAAAAAAAAAAAAGAGGTAAAAAGACTTCTGAAATATATGAAAAGCAAGGAAAAGTCTAATCTAACTTGAAAAAATGAAAAATAAAACATTAATGAAATATTACATTTCACCTCTCAGGTGGGGCAAAGATCAAAAAGGTTAATAATTGTTGCAGGTAGGAGGAAATAGGCAGTCTCATATATAGCTAGTGGGAGTATAAATCAATAAGTCTATGCCAAATTTTAAAATGTACATATCCTTTAACCTAGCAATTCTATTTTCTAGAAAGAGAACCTACAGATATACTTGCCCACGTGCAGAATGATATCTGTACAAATATGTCCAATGCAGAATTACTTGTGATATGTGACAATTGGAAGCAATACAAAAGTCCATCAATAGGTGTCGTGGCTTCTATTTATTTAAAATATGTTATATGCACAAAATATAAACCTTTTTTGTTTTAACAACTGAAATTGTTACCACCATGAATCAATTTCATCTGGGTTAAAAATGTTAAAATATGAAACTATAAAGATACTAGAAGAAAACAAGGAGCTGTTGCTCTTATGTCCCTTAATTTGTTGATTTAATGACAAAAGCTTTTCAAAGTAAAACCATAACCCAGAATGACAAAGAGAACCAAACGGTATTTGACTATATAAAAAGGTGGGAGGGGGCTTCCCTGGTGGCGCAGTGCTTGAGAGTCCGCCTGCCGATGCAGGAGACGCGGGTTCGTGCCCCGTTTCGGGAAGATCCCACGTGCCGCGGAGTGGCTGGGCCCGTGAGCCATGGCCGCTGAGCCTGCGCGTCCGGAGCCTGTGCTCCGCAAATGGGAGAGGCCACAACAGTGAGAGGCCCACATAAC
>NW_006778796.1:883463-895836 GCF_000442215.2 Lipotes vexillifer
AAAAAAAAAAAAAAAAAAAAAAAAAAAAAGGTGGGAGGGATTCTTCATGGCAAAAAAACACAGTAAATAGCATCCAAATATAAATAATTATTTGGGAAAATATTTTGTATGTATATTATAAGTGACTCACTCTTTTCCACTGTTACCACCATTGACTTAGTTGGCTAATACAGAAATTAGTTCCAAGAGTGGGGCAAAAACTTCCATCAGAGCAATTTGAAAATTAATGGCATTTGCTTCTGGTCTAGCTAATGGGCAGCAAAGAAACTGTTACAGGAGACTAAATTGAGGGCAATCTATGTAATGCAGTAAAACTTTTGTGAGAACTTGTCTGGTAGATAGTAATATACTGAATAAGCTTGTGGTCTTAGATAAAGAAGTTAGAACCCCTTTTAGCACAGCTAGTGGCTCTCTTGACAGTGTAACTCTCTTAAAAACGTAGTTGGCTTTTTATCTATTTTATTCAATTAGCTTTATGTGCCAATCGTTATGCCCCAGTTCTTCCAGGCAGGTATCTTGAGGATGTCAGGCTTTGGTGGGAGAGCCGTATCTTTGGTCTGTTTTCCTGGAGCAATTTTGTCCAACTGAAAGGATTTACTTAGAACCACCTTAATTATTCCAGATGTTTAAGCAAAAGGTTTTGACGGTCATACCCTTGACTTGCTTCTTGTCATGAGGCTTAGTAGTAATTGGCCTTAATCACTCAAAGGCCATCTCGGTTTTATATTTTTCCAGTTAGAAATGGGAATTAGTTACATCTTCTGTCTGACAGATCCTGGAGTTTGGGGACTGATTTTTTTGTCCTTTTATTCCTTTTTGAGAATAGCCATCTTTTTCTTATAATGCATAGTCTAAACCAGCCAAAGCAATTAAAGCTAGTAACTTTTTCTCCAGCTATTTACCCATTTGTTCCAACACTGTTGATTGAATAATTCATCTTTTCCTTATTGATTTGAGGTACCACCTTTATTAAATATGAAATTCCCATATTTCTTTGTGTCTATGTATGGACTTTACATTCTTTGCATTCATCTGTATGTACTCAAGAACCTGCTCAACACTATTTGCTGTAGCTTCATAATACACTTCTAGATATTTACCCAAGGGAAATGAAAATAATCTATCCACACAAAGAATTGTATGCAATGTTCATAGCGGCTTTACTAATAATTGCTCAAATCTGGCAACAATTCAAATCTCCATCAATAGGCACAGGGATTAACAAATTCAGATATAGCCATACAATGGAATACTACTCAGAATATATATAACATTCTTAGCATGATATCTGAGCCTGTAAGGTATAACAAGGAAGTTGTGCTCTGTGCAAGAACAATGCTGTACAAATACAAGGTATGCCTTCTTTGGTTTACATCTGTACTCTTCCTACTTTGAATTATAGTGTCTCCATGCCTGTTTGAATGGATGATAAACTCAATTCTATTCAACAAGTATATACCGAGACCCTTTATGCATGGAGCCTGGCACAAAGTACTAATATCTAAATACTGTTAGAGGCACAATAAGAAATAAACCAGGGCCAAGGATGTAAGGAGCTGACAGTTTTGCATGGGAAAGAGCACTAATGCATTAACAAAAATTGAGAACAATGTTACACATTAAAATGGACATTTCCAATGCCTGTCACCTGCTTACATTCAATAAAAGCAACAAGCAGAATAATAACCTCAATATCATAAGAACTTAATCAAAACCTTAAGCTATGCCTCACTTGCGGGTCCCCTCTCACTTCCACTTGGTGGGACAGCCAATTTGCCCTATGATGTCATCTTCCACAGACTGGGGCTCTAACTTTTTGTTTTCCTGCTTATTTTAGTAAACCAACACAGTGTTATCATATATTAAATTTTTAACCCTTTGCTGAACTTATTTTGTCTTCAGCACGTGGCAGCATCTCATGGAAGTAATTTTAAGCCCTCTTAAAAGAGTTCCTTTAATTTGCCTTAACTTTAATTTTTAGACCTCAAAGCACACTCTTATGCAGAATAGTCTCTAATTTAGTGCTTCTTTCATATATTCTGTATGCCTTTATTCATAAATTGATTGGACACAGTCTCATGCTTACACTTTGCAAGCTGGCGACCTAGTTTGTAATTTGTCATATGCAAAACTCTGTAACAAAAACTTCAAAAAAACTCCACATGAATTTAGAAGCTTTTAGGAGGAGGTCTAAATTTATCTTTATAAATCCATATTCCCTTTCTTAGTTCCTTCACATAACAGCAGCTCACTGTTAAGCAGCAGGTCAGGGTTTGGGGTGCAGATACTTAAATGCAGAAAAGCAAATTTAAGTGACCCACTGAATGCCTGAAGATACTAACACAGCCAGACAAAAGCATGCATAGTTTACCAAGTGTAATTAGTCAGGGTTCTCCACAGAAACAGGACCGATAGGAAATACGTATACATCTATATAGATACAAAGAGATTTATTATGAGGACTTGGCTCATGTGATTATGGAGGCTGAGAAGTACAAGATGGGCTGTTGACAAGCCAGAGTCCCAGGAGAGCCAATGTGTAGCTGCGGGCTGAGTCCAAAGGCCAAAGAATCAGGAGAGCCAATAGTGTAAGTTCCAGCCTAAAAGCTGGCTGTTTCAGGATCCCAGAAGAGCAGATGTTTCAGTCCAAGTCTGGAAAACACCAATGTCCCATCTCAATCAATCAGGCAGGTGATGTTCTCTCTATTCACAGGAGGGTCAGGTTTTTTGTTCTATTTGGGTCTTCAGTTGATTAGATGAGAGCCACACATCACATTAGGGAGGGCAATCTGCTTTATTCAGTCTACCGATTCAAATGTTAATCCCATCCCAAAACACCCTCATCGACACAGCCAGGATAATGTTTGACCAAATGTCTGGGGATGCTGTGTCCCATTTGACCTGACACATAAAATGAACTGTTGCACCAGGCTAACTAGCTATAGACGGTCCAGCCCAGAGTCTACAGTTCCAGATTTTTCATGCTGCTCTTCCAGGGCTCCACATAATTTTTACCATGTTCCTTAAAAATTGTAAAATTATACCCTTTTGTTGCGACCCATCTAGTTAACCCATCAGAAATAGATAAGAATCAAGGAGGTACAGGCATAACACAGAAGCCATCAATAGATCAAAACCTGCTATCCTTTGTCAATGGTATGGAAAGTTTCCGGCACTTCGCCTGCATCACCTTAGCCACCCTGATCCCACAGATGACTCCTACGACCTCAGTCAGAGGGCACACAGAACATGAAGGGCCCAACACTACGTCCAACTGCCCCCCAAAACTCTGACTAGCTAAGCAACATCTGGACCCTTCAGATTTACTCACCAAGCATCATTACTGTGTTCACCGTGACCCAACATCCCAAGAGGTCTCCAAGGGCAATGTCTTTTCAGAGGGACCACTTAGGCATGGGGAATACACTCAGAGGTACTCATATAAGTTCTAGTCATTAGGGCACTTTCAGGTATTGGCTTGCATACAAGATGCCAGAAACAAAATCCAAGGAAAAGAAGCTTTTGGCTGAGGGTAGACCATCTTGGGTGGCCTTTGAGAAAGAGGTGTAATGATTCACAGAACAGGTTTCTGTACTAAGGAACAAGGAGAATTGTCCTTCGGCGAAAATGTGAGGATTCTCCCTCTCTCTGGGGCGGGGGTTCGGGACGGGAGGCAGTGAATTTCTTCAGGGGTAACAGCACCTGTGCACTTCCCCCACCGACTCATGCAACATGTTAAAGTGGTTTTCCATGCCGTTGTCCCACAACAAACACACCACAACACTTGCTCCACCCACCCAGCCTCCTTTGCCACCTACCCCTTCCTAGGAGACGCAAATAGCCTCTGAATGAAAATAGCCGAGGCAGTACCACTAATTTATTTCACCTTCTAATTTCACATTTACGGGACACTGCCTAGTGCCAGGGAATCCTTTGGATATATTTTCTTAATTAAATTTCACAACAACAACCTATGATGTGTTCCGTTTTTTCTTCCCTTGCACAAGGATGAAACCAAGGCTTTGAAAGTTTAGCCAGCTCACCCAAGGTCACACAACCAGTGGCAAAGCTGACCCTGGAAGTCAGGTCTATCCACCTTGGGTTCCTGAGCTTTTCATGATTGATCTTGAAATCATGCCTTAGTGCCTCTCTGTCCAAGTTTAGGAATCACAGACCTTAAGTACATGGTTAAGAGCACACTTAAGTACATGGTTAAAAGCAGACTTTACAAGAAGTCTTGAGACATTTCAATGGATGAAGTTCCTCTCCAATATGCACAATGCATACAAGTTTGTGGACCTATTGGTTAAAAGAGATGTCACTTCAGAGGTTTCATTTGGGTCCCAGAATATAAATTTAAATTGCTAGATCCTTTAAGGATTTTAGATCCTTAAAAGGCGTTCAACCATTTGAGAAGGAGACAATGGAGGCTTTGAGTCTAACTTCTCTGTAACTCTACTCAAAATCACATGGTTGAAAATAAATGTTTTCTTCTTTTTCCAGCTTTATTGAGATATAATTGGCATACAGCATTGTGTAAGTTGAAGGTGACAATGGGGTGATTTGATATATGCATATACTGTGAAATTATTACCACTAAATAATCTGATTTAATTAATTCAGCTTGAGAGCCCATGGAGAGTTCCTTCCATTACTGAGGGACTTACTGAGCTAAATACTAACCATCCTCATCCTCAGGGAACATACAAGTTAAAAAAGGGCACGAACCAATAGACAGAAGGGTGATACCACGTCACCTATGACAGGAATTCGGGTCTAATAGGACTGATGATGAGCAGATCCATCCAGGTCATTTCGTTAGCCTCCCAATGAATTGACCCTACATCATTTGAACCTGAATTTGGAGGATGCCATTTACATTGTCACAGCAGGATTTTCTATAGCATTAGTATAATGGCTAAGTGTTAGATCAGCAGATGCCCAAGAGAGTACTGAGCACCTAACCCATGTCTGATCACAAAAAATGTATGTCAATTGCACCCACTCTGCCTATCAATCTCCACTCCCATTTCATCTCAGGACACCCTCTTGTCTCTCCTGTTCCACCATGAGAAGCAGTATAGGGCAGGGGTCAAGAATAAGGGCTCAGGGAGACGTCCGTTGGGTTAATCATCTGATGCTGAATGAAATATTTCACTGCCTCCCTCCCCCAGCCTCATTCATAAACCTAGAAAAATTCATGCCTACCTTATAGGATTGTTGTGAAGATTAAATGAGATAATGTGTGTAGAGTGCTTTGCTAATGACTAGCATTTAATAAATGCTTTTAAAAAGTAGCTTCCTGGAATGCCCATTTCCGTCTTCTCCATCTCCTCAAGTCCTACGCAGACTTTGTGGATGAAGAATGTCGCCTGCCATATCAGTAAACAAAGGATATTGCAGCCATCGAGCCACCAGCCACTGCAGCCAGCCCGGGCTGTGTACCCTGAGGGGTTCAGGATGGAGAAAAACAGGATACCGGCCTTAGATAATTAAGGTGCATACCAAAGGAGTGATTTCAGCAAGCCCAGACTCTTGTATCTTCCCGTACATAGAAAAGTGCTAAATCATTAACTTGAGATGTCTGGTTTTCTTTCATTAACAGAAGTCTTTTGATGTTCCAACTACCTGATTTTTGTTGCAAAATTTCCTATATCCTGGCTTTTCCCTTACCTCTTCAGAGCAGTCCCTCAGAGCTAAATGAGAGGCTGCCTCCTGGGCTTTAGTCCTCAGCAAGTCCAAGTCTGTGAATCAAACATAATTCTCAACTTTTAGGGTGTGCATTTTTTTCAGTCGACAACTTTAAAGCCTCTTCTCCCTGGCTACTTTCTCCCTGACTACTGCAGCTCTTACGGGAATGACTTCCCCCAAGTAATCCACACTGCACACTTAAGCCTTGGATAATAGGTTTATTAGATGCTGACAATGCCTGAAAAGGAGGCGGAGGCATTTGGATGGGTTGCGGTAAATATGGGGCAGACAGGCAAGCATTATTTCCCCAGTGTCGCTTGTGCTGGTCCAGGCTGGCCAGGTTGCCAGAGTGTCCCCAGGAGGGGGCAGAGGGGACCACAGACTGCACTTCTGTGTTACCATCCTTCCCCCTCAATCTACTTTCTAGCTGTATATCCCAAGATAAGGCCAGGCCTTGGTTGCTTTATCTGTAAACTGGGCAAGCTCCCATTTTCCCAAGCTGAGGTCAGAGAGTGGAACCATATCCGAACGTAGGACCTCCTCCAGCTCCAGATCTGGGGTTCTCCTGGCACGTGTGGCCCTGGGTGTCGGAGGCTACATGACCCTGCAGCTGAGTGCCCTGTACATACGACCACGCCGGAGGCCTCCATACTCTCTGAGTGAACAGGACATGTTGTTCTTGTTTCCCTCAACTCCCTCCAAAATCTGGAATCTCTTTCCAATCAGGCCACGAGCCAACAGCTACTAATACCCAGGCTGCCAGCAGGGCAGTGCCCAGAGCTCACTGATGTAAACACTGAGAAGGAATGATTGAAGATTGGCTCTGCCTGTCCCTTTCTATGCTATCCTCAGCCAAAGGCCTGCAGGCTTTCATCTGCTGAGCTGGGCTGTGTTCAACATTTTTCTTCCTGCCTGCCTTGACTCCCACCCCTTCCTCTGGCTGCTGTCTCAAAGGAAATAACCAGCAAGGACAGGACAGCCCCAGCCATTTAGACGTCTTGTAAATTGGAAGGGTGCTGAGAGAGACAGCCAGCTCTCTGCTTCCTTTAATATGGACCTGGTGACAAACCTCAAGGAGGAATGAGACACAGACAGAAGAGGCGACTGGAGACTTACTTTGGCTAGACAAGAGGGAGAGATTTGTGATCAAAGAGTCCTGACCCGATCTGTAACCAGGCAAGGCCTATGTGCTTCCAGGTCTCGCCTAGGCGCTGCAAGAGAAGGTCCCTGGTGACAGTGACCAGCGGTCAAAAGTTCATATTTTTATGGCAAGACAAGAAAAATTTAAACGAAAATTCTTCTCTGCCCTTTGGTCTCCCCCCTCCCTGCACTGTGCGCCGTGTATCTGCATTTGGCATCGACCAAACCTCCCCCGTCGGCAGAAATACGTGCTCAACCATAAAGAGCAGCATTCTCCTCACATCAGCAAGACAGCTCCTTAAAGATAACATGTCTTCTGGATCTCGTAAAGGGTCACATGACCCACCATAATGGCACTTACATCTGGACGATATAAACTATCAATAGTAGGTCGTTTGATGTACAGCCTCTGTCTCAAAAAACTTACAGAACTGTGCCTTGACTTCTAAGGGGCAGAACAGTTCTCAGAGCTTTCTGAGATGCTCTTCCTGGGTTATAATCCTCCAGTTTGGCTCGAATAAAATTTTCCATTTCTTTCTTAGATCAACTGATTAATTTTTCGTCAACAAAGCAAAAGAAGAAAAATCACACCATCATATTAACTGGTGCAGGAAAACATGTCAAAATTCAACATCTACTTATGATTTTAAAAATACCTCTCAGAAAACTAGGAATAAAGAGGAACTTGCTCAACTTGATAAAGAACATCTACAAAATGCCTACAGCTAATATTATGCTTAGAGGTGACAGACTGAATGCTTTTCTCCAATCAGAACAAGGCAAGGGCATCCACTCTCATCACTCTTTTTCAACGTGGTGCCAGAACTTCTTGCCAACGCTAAAAGGCAAGAAAGGAAATAAAAGGTATACAGATCATAAACTAAGAACTAAAATTGTGCCTCTTTGCAGATAATGTGATTATCTACATAAAAACATCTCAAGGAAGCTAAAACTCACACACACACACCCCTCCTTCAACTAATGAGTTTAGCAAAGTTGCAGGATCACCATGCAAAATCAGTTGTATTTCCATATGAAAGCAGTTGTATTCCTGGGCATTTGTATAAACACATGGTCATACAAAGCAGTATGTATATGAATGTTCATAGCAGCTTTATTCGTAACAGCTCCAAACTGGAAACAAGTCAAATGTTCTTCAACAGGTAACTGGTTAAACGAACTGTGGTACACCCATACCATGAACTACTATTCCGCAATGAAAAAACTATTGATACATGCAACAACCCCTGGATGAATCTACAGAGAATTATGCTGAGCATAAACAAAAAAAGCCAATAAAAAAAATTACATGCTGTATGACTCTATCTATACAACGTCCTTGAAATGACACAGTTGCAGAAACAAAGAACAGATTAATGGTTTCCAGGGATTAAGGAGGACATGTGGATGGGAAGAGAGTGTATACGAATATAAAAGGGCAACACCTGTGACCCTTGTAGCAATGGAAGTGTTTTATATTTTGACTGTATCCATGTCAATATCCTGGTTGTGATACTGAGCTATAGTTTTCCAAGATGTTACTCTTAGGGGTTAACAGTACACTGGATTATTCTGTACTGTTTCTTATAACCCATGTGATCCTATAATTATCTCAAAATAAAAAGGTTAATTTTAAAAATGTAAGGTAAATGTAGTATCAAGTTTTTAAGAAAACAAACAAAAAATAAAAGCCATGCAAACTCACTCTCACCCAGTTCTGTGGGTTCTAAGTGAGTCATAACACCATTCCATGCTCAAGGAGAGGGGAATTAGATTCAACCTGTTGATGGGGTCAGAAACATCAAAATTTTCCCTTTTAATTGGTTCTAGGTCCTATAACATGTGGACAGGAACACATGACTCATCCATTGACTTGCCTTATTTCTTCCTTCGAATGTTTTCACTTCCACTTTGTGCAGAGTCTTTAAGGTGACGGCTTAATATTTGAAGTCATAGAACATTTGAGCTGGAAAGCACCTAAGAAATCATTGTGCCCTACCTCCTCTGACCCTGGAAATCGTCCCCTTCATACAGAGAGCAGCTGAAAACATTAGGAAAGCTTACCCTAAAGCACAAACTCAAGGATCACAAGGGCCTTAAGGTAGTTGAAAGATTCTCCTTCCCCTTTCTCTGAACTTGTGGGATCAGAGTCCAAAAACTTGCTAAAGGTCAAAACATCCCAATGTTGGAAAGTGCCGTTTTCTGTTACGGAATGTGCTCACCCATGGACAGAACAGACACTCCACCTGGATGCTCTATAGGGGTTTTTGAACCTGAAAGAATTGTAGGATTTAATGACTTTGAGTCTTTTTTCTGCCCTGGGATTCTAGAGCTGTGCTATCCAATAGGATGGCCACTAACCATTGAGCACTTGAAATATGGCTCATCCAATGTATAAAATACATATTATTAGCTTTCAAAGACATAGTAGTAAAAAAATGTAAACTATCTCATAAATAAATGTCTTTTGTGTGGATTATATGTTGCAATGACAATATTTTGAATTGATTAGGCTAGATAAAGTGTATTATTAAAATTTGGTTCACCTGGTTCTTTCTACGATTTTGCACTGTGGCTCCTAGAAAATTTTAAATTCCATATGTGACTATGTGTCTGACATGATATTTCTATTGGACAGCACTGTTCTAGGTAATCTGAGGCACTTTCTCACCTCCAGGCCTCTCACTTTCCTTACGCTAGTGTATCTTCCGGCCATCTGTGACATGACCCTTTCCCACTTCATGCCTTGAAATTTACCCAAAGGCTCATCCTTTGGTTAAATGACACTGACACTGTGTGACATCGTTTCAAGAAGGCATTTAATACAAATTTTCTATATGAATGGGAAAGATAGAGATTCTCTAACTCTCCCCCATTACCCGTTAACATAGATTAGTTTATAAGACTAGAAGATTAGTTTATTCGATCTTGAAAAGAACATCTGGCCCAAGTTGAATTTCAGAGGATGAAACAAAGTGACATTTAGGTCATCAGGAAGCATGGAAACCAGTGGTGAAAGAAGCAGGGTAGAAATGACACAACCAGGTCTTTACGTTGGGTGGTTAGAGAAGGTTGGAGTTCTCAGGGCAGAGCAATTCCCAAGGTGATTGGCAGGTACCGAAGGCCATTGATTGGCAAGGGTTCACAGATAAGCACCTTTGCCTCCTTACCACACTCTGTCCAAAGACATCACCAAAAGCAAAGCAGGCTCTTGATTAAAAAAACAGAAAGATAGATCAATGGAACAGGATAGAAAGCCCAGAGATAAACCCACGTACATATGGTCCCCTTCCCTTTGATAAAGGAGGCAGGAATGTACAGTGGAGAAAGGACAGCCTCTTCAGTAAGTGGTGCTGGGAAAACTGGACAGGTACATGTAAAAGTATGAGATTAGATCACTCCCTAACCCCATACACAAAAATAAGCTCAAAATGGATTAAAGACCTAAATGTAAGGCCAGAAACTATCAAACTCTTAGAGGAAAACATAGGCAGAACACTCTATGACATAAATCACAGCAAGATCCTTTTTGACCCACCTCCTAGAGAAATGGAAATAAAAACAAAAATAAACAGATGGGACCTAATGAAACTTCAAAGCTTTTGCACGGCAAAGGAAACCATAAACAAGACCAAAAGACAACCCTCAGAATGGGAGAAAGTATTTGCAAATGAAGCAACTGACAAAGAATTAATCTCCAAAATTTGTAAGCAGCTCATGCAGCTCAATAACAAAAAACCAAACAACCCAATCCAAAAATGGGCAGAAGACATAAATAGACATTTCTCCAAAGAAGATATACAGACTGCCAACAAACACATGAAAGAATGCTCAACATCATTAATCATTAGAGAAATGCAAATCAAAACTACAATGAGATAGCATCTCACACCAGTCAGAATGGCCATCATCAAAAAATCTAGAAACAATAAATGCTGGAGAGGGTGTGGAGAAAAGGGAACACTCTTGCACTGCTGGTGGGAATGTGAATTGGTACAGCCACTATGGAGAACAGTATGGAGGTTCCTTAAAAAACTACAAATAGAACTACCATATGACCCAGCAATCCCACTACTGGGCATATACCCTGAGAAAGCCATAATTCAAAAAGATTCGTGTTCCAAAATGTTCATTGCAGCTCTATTTACAATAGCCCGGAGATGGAAACAACCTAAGTGCCCATCATCAGATGAATGGATAAAGAAGATGTGGCACATATATACAATGGAATATTACTCAGCCATAAAAAGAAACGAAATTGAACTATTTGTAATGAGGTGGATAGACCTAGAGTCTGTCATACAGAGTGAAGTAAGTCAGAAAGAGAAAGACAAATACCGTATGCTAACACATATATATGGAATTTAAGGGAAAAAAATGTCGTGAAGAACCTAGGGGTAAGACAGGAATAAAGACACAGACCTACTAGAGGATGGACTTGAGGGTATGGAGAGGGGGGAGGGTGAGCTGTGACAAAGCGAGAGAGAGGCATGGACACATATACACTACCAAACGTAAGGTAGATGGCTAATGGGAAGCAGCCGCATAGCACAGGGAGATCAGCTTGGTCCTTTGTGACCGCCTGGAGGGGTGGGATAGGGAGGGTGGGAGGGAGGGAGGTGCAAGAGGGAAAAGATATGGGAACATATGTATATGTATAACTGATTCACTTTGTTATAAAGCAGAAACTAACACACCATTGTAAAGCAATTATACCCCAATAAAGATGTTAAAAAAAAAAAAAACAACCCCACTGCTGAACAGGAATCCTTCTACTGAATGGCATGTATAAAGCCTCTTTCATAAATGAACCCCTGCATCCCGAGGCTATTGAAATGATTGAATGAAAGTGCCTGGTACAGAGTATATGCAGAGTATATATGCTCAGTAAGCAGTCGCAGGTATGATGTGTCTTTCTGCTGCCACCTTTAGGCAAATATTTCACATGGATGAACCCGAAGATGCATTCCTCACAGCCTCACAGGCTTGCAGTGAGCCTGTGCTTATGAAAAATAAAATAGCCGAACACACATTCAAATTAGTTGTGTTGTTAGTACATGACAGTCAAATACAAGTCCATTTGCAAAAGTCATAAATCCAAATTGCGAAAGTGTTCCCTGACCCAAAACTGTAATTTTATCTTCAAAATATTAAAGTGCATTAAAAGCGCTTAGCCATTTTAATGTTTGGCTAACAGCAGGGAATGTTTTGTGCTAGCTAACACTCAGTAAACACTCCACAAATGCTAAGGAGAAAATTCATACTCTTGATTATTAAAAACATTGGGTAAGCCGAATGGCTTTATCTCCTTTCTCATAGCATACATCCTCTCAGGCAAAGCTCTTCAGTGGTTAATACTTGAGACTTGTAAGTTACACCTGTCCAACTGGAAATGGTTGAGAGTCTATTCATTCATTCGTTCCTTCATTCATTTATTCACTCACTTGGAGAAACATTTATTCAGTTTTGGCACTGTGATAAATGCTGAAACAAAAATGAGCGATGCTGGTAATAAAGGGCTATGAGTCCATGTGAAAGAGTG
>NW_006778796.1:895882-927580 GCF_000442215.2 Lipotes vexillifer
AAAGAGTGTACAGAGTGCCATGAGACTCAAAGGAAGGTATCCTTGGTGGCACCTGGAGGTAAGGGATGGGTTAGTATTCAGGAAAAGTCTCCTAGGGATTAGAGGTGAAATAACTCTGGAATTGGGTCTAAAACAGATATGTAGATAATGTGTCACTGCAGTGGGTTTAGGGTGGAGGGAAATGGACCAATAGCAAGTTGGGAAATTCAGAAAAGGGACAGCATAATTCTGGGCAAAGTGAAAAGAGAGTGCATGTTTTTGTTTTGTTTTGTTTAATTAATTTATTTTATTTATTTATTTTTGGTTGCATTGGGTCTTCCTCGCTGTGCGTGGATTTTCTCTAGTTGCGGAGATCAGGGGCTACTCTTCGTTGAGGTGCGCGAGCTTCTCATTGCGGTGGCTTCTCTTATTGCGGAGCACGGGCTCTAGAGCGCAGGCTCAGTAGTTGCGGCGCACGGGCTTAGTTTCTCCGCGGCATGTGGGACCCACCCGGACCAGGGCTCGAACCCATGTCCCCCGCATTGACGGGCGGATTCTTAACCACTGCGCCACCAGGGAAGCCCGAGAATGCATGTTTAGCCTGTCTCTGTGGGGAGCGGAGTGCAAGAGGTTTAGGTGAGAGATGAAACTAGAGAACTGAGCGGTAGGCGGGGGCTGCATGATTTCTTGGTCCCACTAAAGAGTACGGGCCTCATATTAAAAGCAAGAGTGAGCCACTGAAGGAAGTTCACCCCAGATGCTTTGTGGGGGTAGGCTGCAGAAGAAGAAAACGGGAGGCAAGAAGAGCATTTTAATAATCCAGGGAAAAGTCAAGGATGGTGGAAAAGGAGGGCAGTGGATACATAGCACAGGTGCTATGGAGGTCAAGTCTACAAGATTTGGTAACCGACTAGCCATAGGAGATGAGAGAAAGAGAGAAAGCCAGGATGAGCGTCCAGGTTTCTGACTTGGGTGAGTAGATGAATGGTGGTGCTTTTTCCTGGATTGGGGTACAGGAGGAAGAGGGGTACAGGGTACAGGTTTTACAGGAAAGATGAGTGCAATTTTGAGTATGTTGAATTTGAGCTGCCTGTATGGTATTCCAGGAGAAGAGATCTTGAAGGAAGCAGTTGGAACTTAGGGCAAAACGTGGGGTAGAGATACAAACATAGGGGTCATCAGTACGCAGGTAGGAGGTGAACCATGGACATGGGAGAAATCACCAGGAGAGACTAAGAAGGGATAAGATCCAGGGATCCTGAAGAGCTTCAACAGTTGAGGGTTGATGTAGAAAGGAATCACCAGAGAGGGGAAAGGAGAATTAGGAGGTGGTAGTGTCTTAGAAATGGAGAGTAGAATTTCCAGAAGAAAGGAGTGACCATGGGGACAACTACTACATAAAATCAAACAAGCTGAGGGTAAAATGAGCTCTTTGCCTCTGACAATTAGGTCCTTAGTGTCTTCTTCCAATCGTTTTCGTGGCCTTGGGGGCTGGAAGGGGGAAGCTTGTTGTCAGGGAGTTTGAGGATACCATAGTCGTGAAGAGTGAAGCAGGCCAAGTGTGGATAGAAGTGGAGGTGTTAAATATAAAGCATCCTTTGAAAGATCTTATTTGGGAAGGGAAGAGAAAGGGAAGCTATCAGGGGAGATGGGGAGAAAGACAGGTTAAGAGAGGGTGTCTTTAAAAGATGAGAGAGACTTGAGCATCTTCATAGGATATGGAAATGGAGCCAGGTGACTAAGAAAAGGACACTGCAGTGCAGAGCAGACATACCTTGGAACCAGCTCCTGGAGGATACATTTGGATAAAGAACACAACAGGAGGCACCAGCAGTAAATTGGAGAAAGGCTGCCTTTGTCTGAAACTGGAGGAAAACAGCCAAGTGTAGGGTTCCAGGTGGCTTCATTTTCTCCCCCAGACTAGAGGCCAGGAGGTTTGCTGGCAGAGGAGGCTTGAGGGGAGGGAGGAGGGTTTAGGAGAGCAGATGTGGAAGAGGCAACATGACCTTTGTCATGATGCTTGGAATTAAACTACCTAAGAACACTGTTTTAAACTACCTAAGACTGTTTTGGCTACAGCCCCTAGAGGAAGTTTTCCTCCGAAGAGATAACCAGCTTCCTTGGAACTTCTTTTGCCCTTTATTTTTCCACACTTCTGTGTTCGTTTTAATTAAATTGGCCTTTATTTTGGTGAGTCATCAAAGAATATTCTGGGATGGAGCATGTTACAGCGTGCAAATCCGCTACACTCATTTCTCCCCATGGATCGAATTAGGGGCCACCCAAGGCTCATCATCATCTGCTAATTCAAGTGACATAGCTGTCCTTACGGTGGAGAATTAGTGTGAGTCTGGTTTGGCAAATCCGCAGAGCTTGTAAAGGATCCTCGTGAAAGGGGCAAAGTTCCTGGTACTGAGGGGACAGACCTGCTCTGTGTAACGTGATTGTGGCAGCAAAGCTCAGACCAAAAAGGGCACAACATCCCCTTTGGAGACCAGATCATGGGGCCAAGCAAGATGCTATCTGGCCCTGTCAGCCTCAGAAAAAAAAAAAAAAAAAAAAAAAAAAAAAAAAGATGGTCTTGAAACAATTTGGGCAGGGAGACAATAGAATTCTTTATTTCTTGGCACAGAAATGAATGAATCTTTATTCCAAATGCAAAGCAGGCATTAAATCCAAGGACAATAAATGGTGAGACCAGCATTCCAGGAACAATCATGGGCTTTCTCTGTGCCTTCACAGTGGAAACAGCCCCATGGGGCTTTAAAGAGACGTGAACTTCTTTTCTCTTCTTAAGCAAAACAAAATGAAGAGAAAACAAGCACTTCCTACAGCTGTGAATGCCCAGAATTTCTCCCTACCCTATCCCAACCCTGACCCCAATCCAAGGAGCCCTCATCCTCTCCGGCCTAAAGCAGCGAGGTACAGAGAGTGACCTTGAGGTTGAATGTGAACCTTTCCGGGCACTGCTTTGAGATCAAGGTTGAAGCATTCTCCAAAGCATAATGAACTTTCCTAACCCCCTGTATTTCACGGCCTCTTCCCTATTCTTTAAGGATAAATTTACACGCCTTTGAAAAAGCCCCAACATTGATCATGTGATCATGTATGCTTGCAAAATAGATAAACTTGGAAAGTGCGAAAGGTGAGATGGTCCATGTTGGAACAGTGTGCACTGGGGTACTTTGACTTGCCAGCTCTTTGATGCACTTTTTTTTTTTTTGCGGTACGCGGGTCTCTCACTGTTGTGGCCTCTCCCGTTGTGGAGCACAGGCTCCGGACGCGCAGGCTCAGCGGCCATGGCTCACGGGCCCAGCCGCTCCGCGGCATGTGGGATCCTCCCGGACTGGGGCACGAACCCGTGTCCCCTGCATCGGCAGGCGGACTCTCAACCACTGCGCCACCAGGGAAGCCCAATTTTTTTTTTCTTTGATGCATTTTAAAAATTAGTTTTTATTTATAGAGATATGTGAATCTGGTCTTGCAGGACAAAGAGACACAGCAGTATTCCTTGAGCTCAGGTTTTCCCCTC
The DNA here is from genome assembly GCF_000442215.2 of Lipotes vexillifer. Taxonomy (NCBI): domain Eukaryota; kingdom Metazoa; phylum Chordata; class Mammalia; order Artiodactyla; family Lipotidae; genus Lipotes; species Lipotes vexillifer. The sequence continues at coordinate 899,394 of NW_006778796.1, forward strand.
CTGAAGGAGAAATGTCATGCTAAAACTGATCCTAGAAAAGCTGGTGCTGGTCAGGATGGGACCTGCTGTCAGCTGCCCCTTTGTCCTCCACTTCCAGTCAGGCTGGCAGTGGGCCTTCTCTGTAAAACATCTTGTCTTTGAAGAGGCCGGCAAGGCTCTTCGTGGGGTCACCTCTTGCTACTGCCCAGAAGTCGCTCCTGAGTCAGGGAATTACAAACAAAGTTTGCTCCACATCACATGGTCCCCTCCTCCCACAAACATCCCCCCCTTGAATCCCACAGTTTACATATTCCCACAAGGTCAATTCAAGGACATTCGGTCATATGCAGAGTTATGGAAACAGCACGCAACATGGGCCGGCCACACACCAAACTCAGAGATTAAAAATTTCTCTTATTTCCATGTAAGATTTCACATGGGACTGCTTCCCTTTGATAGAGAGCTGTCCTTTTCCCAGAGCAAGACCACAGTGTGACCCATCTTTAGGACAGGCTATTCTGGTTCAGTTCCATGAATATTTCTCTCCTGGTCCTACCATTTGCTAAACATGAGGGTCTTAAAAGAAACTGAAAACCGGGTCCGGGCCTTAAGGGCCTTACAATCCAGACAAAAAAACAAGAAACATACACACACACATGAAATAGTTTGTTGATTCATTCATCCAATCAACAAATTTTTGTGAAGAATCTCCTTTGTGCCAGGCACTACAGGAGATACTGGAGAAACAGCAAAGAAGTCTCGATTCTGTCCTTAAAAGGCTTGCAGTCTAGCTGATGGAAACAGACCCATCTGTAAGCATAACCTCTATTGAAAGGAAATGTGTCAGGGCCAGTGGTGGCAGGAAATTGTTAGGGGCAGAAATGACATACAATAAAAGCTGTAGGAGTTCGTAACTGAAGAGGTGAAGGACAGCGAGAGATCAGGAAAAACTACATGGGGAGATAAGGTTTGATGTGGCTCTTAAAGGAAGGGTAGAATCTGGATAATTAGAAAAGAGGTGAGGCCATTCCAGGAAGAGAGACCCATCTGAAATTATGAGCAGAGTACTTCCCAGGACAGGGAGGGGACAGTCACAGCTGGAGTGAATTACTATGCATACTTGAGTCCTTTAAAATGCAGCAAAGTATCCATCCTCACACTGAAGCAATCTGCCACAAAGAAGTAATCATTGAAATGATGATTAAAATATAATGTAGACATATATAACTCATCCAACTTTGTCGCTTATTTGCTGTGTATCCTTGGATCAGTTATTAAACTTCTCTGGGCCTCAGTTACCTCGTTTTTCATGGTAATGCCCACTAGGTAGGATTGCTGTGTGACTAAGTATGTTATACATGAAATATGTTAGAACCGTGCCTGACACATAATATGTGCTCAATAAAAACGTGATTATCAAATATATAAAAAAGCACTGGGAGATATGATAATAATGGCTAGCATTTACTGAGGGCTTACTGTCTGCCAGGGAATGTACTAAATGCCCTATCATTAGTATGAGATAATTTCAGGTACACCAAAATATTAACATCTCTGGGTAGTGGAGGCACCAGGAGATGGCATGGAAAGATTTCTCCCCTACACTACTTAAAACATCCATTAGTGCCTGTTCTTGGTCAGGTACCTAGATATAGAGCTTGAGACAGGGATTCTAACACATGTGAAGTATTGAGGGCGCTCTCAGGAGAAAGGTGGGGAGAGAAGGAGATGGGGCAGGGAAGGAGCTAGCCTAGGATATGGCCTCACCGGGGATCTAGCCTTAGCCTAGTCCCACAGGGACCACCGGAGTGTGAATTGTACCAGAACCAAAGCTGCCTTGAGGCAAGGGGACCACCTTTTGTGACAATCAGTCATTGGCTGCAGGGTGGTGGACATAACCCCCCCTGTGACCCCCAGCCAGCCCAGGGCAAGTCTATGTGGAAGGGCGTGGCCACAAGATCTTGGCAGCCCACACTCACAGTAGCTGGAAGATGGATACACCAGCTTGGGAACAGGGATTCAGGCTCCACATAAAAAAAAACTACCCCAAGCTAAGTGGCTGAAAACATTTATTTTCCTTACAAATCTACAGTCTCAGCAAGGTTTCTCTGAGACAGTTTGTGTTACATGGTATCAGCTGGGGTAGCCTGAAAACCAGAAGTGACCTGACTGGGTACCAGGACCATCTGAAGACTCATCCTGACTGGCAGTTGGTACTGGCTGTTGGCTGGAACGCCTACCCATGGCTTCTCTGGGAGGCTGCTGGGCTTCCTCCCTACTCTGGATTCCAAGAGTGAGCATCCCAAGAGGAGAAGGGGAAAGTGCCTGGCATTTTTGTGATTAGCAGTAATCTCTTGATGTCTGACGACATGGCTTATTTTTTGTTTTTTACGTGTTTTGTTTGTTTGTTTTTTCAGCAAAAACTTCTATATACTTTAGTTCCTCCCTCACCTCTTTGGAACAGCTCCTCAGAGCTATCTGAGAGGCTGTCTCCTGGGCTACAGTCCTCAGTAAGGTCCCCGAATAAAGCATAACTCAAAACTGTTAGGTTGTACAATTTTGTTCAATCAATGGAGCTCACTACAGCTCTACTGGCACTGTATTTCCACTGTAGAACTAAGAAAACTGAAGCTCAGACAAGTTTTAAAAAACAGACCGAAATCACACAGCTAGTAAGAGGTAGACCTGCGGAGGTCCATCTCGGATCTGTCAGACCCTGAAGTTCCTTCCCTTTTTGCAGTTCCTGCTGCCTCCCTGCCACCGTGTTTTAAGAGAAGGCTGTTATGTCCTTGAAGATCCATAACAATTGAATAACAGCCACAGTAATCAGGAGGATAACAATTCTAATAAAGATGACAAGGACCTTGTTGTTGTTTTGAATACCACTAGAATTCATTCCCTTCCAGTCCTGGAATATTTACAGGTCTGGAACTGTCATATTTATCTGAAAGGAGGGCCCAGCTGGTTGCCACTGGCTCTTGGCCATGTGTAGACAATGCCTGGTCACTTCTCAGTGTTTCCCAGGGGTGCCTGCTTCATGTTAAAATCCTGACAGCATGCCTCATTTCACTGCATAATTGTACTGGCCATGGCAAGGCTGACTAAATTCTCCTGATGCTTCTGCTAATTCCGTGAGCCCTGCAGGTCTGAAGAGCCCAGAAACAGAACAGGGCACACTCAGAAGTGCAATCCAAAGGCTGGAGACTCCTCTGGTTTTTTGATGTGAGTAAACTTTCATTGTCGAAATGTCAGCATGAAAATACAGGTAGGGCTTTCTTCTCAGCTTGTATAGAATGCTAAGACTGGAATTGACATCAATGATCCCCTAATACAGTGTTTCAAACTGTACTCTGAAGAGCCCTGAGATGGCGGAGTCAGGAAAAGCTGAACAGGTCAGGGTCTTGGTTTCACACCCCAAGTTCAACCAAATCAGCCATACTTCTAACTATGGCTGTCACATTAAATTTATTTGGAGAAAGGGCCCCCAGCTAAAGCAAGTCAGAAGACACTCTATTTTACTGGTGTAGAAACCGTGGCTTAGAAAGTGTTTGCCGTGGCCGGACCATGGGAAGTTAGAGGCAGGGCTGGAATGAGTAGCTGATTCCTCGGCCAAAGCTCTCCCCGCTATCTGGGCTCCATCACCACTCGGAGTCCACCTGTCTCCTTTGTTCTGGGCTCTTATTCTTATGAATTTGCAGCCAGTTATTCCCTGGCCACTCAGCTGTGAATCAACTCATCCTGAATTCTCAAAAGCCCCTCTGTGAATCAAGGTTTCAGTCCAAGTGTTCCTGGCTTTTCCCTACTCAGTCCTACTTGTGGCACATCTTTCTCAGTTGAGTATCAGGCTGAGCCCTATTGGCACCTGAGGCAAAGGAAAAGTGTGTGTACCTATATACACTTACTGAAATCTCCCAGATTTTCAGCCAAGGGAAAACATTAGTGAAAGCTCTACAATTCAAAAAAAGTATGTATATATAAAGCCCAGTGATATCTAATTCGTTTGCTCACCAGTATCAACCCTCATACACACACCCAAGAGGACGCAATGTCAGTGCAGACCCGGGAACCAAGGGTGGATTGGAAATGGCTGTATAACAGGATCATTTAAAAAAATAGCAACAGCTTGTTTATATGTAAAATTTTACTATTTTGTTCATCAGGGATTTTTACATGAGTTTTTATTAAGTATTGCATTCAATGTTTTTTTTTTTTTTGCGGTACGCGGGCCTCTCACTGTTGTGGCCTCTCCCGTTGCGGAGCACAGGCTCCGGACGCGCAGGCTCAGCGGCCGTGGCTCACGGGCCCAGCCGCTCCGCGGCATGTGGGATCCTCCCGGACCGGGGCACGAACCCGTGTCCCCTGCATCGGCAGGCGGACTCTCAACCACTGCGCCACCAGGGGAGCCCCCCAATGTTTATTTTTAATGAAAAAAATCTTGATTACTTGATTCTTGAATACTGAGGTGGTTTTTTTTTTTTTTTTTTTTGGTGCTCCCTTAAATTTTGTGCTTCCCTTGCCTGACCCTACTTCAAGTGCTGCCGCTTACTTGTGCAGTATGACAGCTGCCCCCACTGCAGGGCTTCCCAGAACCGTCTTATGTACGGAACCCGAGGATACAATAGCCCATATGGTCAGCCAGTATTTTACCTCTTGTGTCCCCGTTAAAAATCTTGGAGACCCACATTCCTTTATCTTTTATCTACCCTCTCCTCCCACCCAGCTCCACATCAAGAATGCTCTCTCAAATCATGATTCCATTTGGAAAGTGATCTGCTCTTACTCCTTCTACCAATTCCTTTTCCTGTGGATGCTGAATCAGAACCGGCGCAAGACTTGGTTATCATTAGAGCTAAGTCAGATATGTAGATTCCAGAAAACTATGTGAAGGCATTTCCAACGTGTCCATAGATGGTTTAGCGTTTCCGGTTTAACTTGTATCCCTCAGACTTCTTCAGTCTTTGTAATTCCTTGTTTGGACAAAAATAATATAGAATTGGGGGGGGGGGGGCTTAGTATGGACTTCTCTGATACCTTCATTCCCCCACAGCTATTGATTATGAAATAGCCAATACCTACTTGGAAACTGTATCCTAGGGGAGGATGCAGTATGGGAATGAACCAAGGGATCGATAGCAACTAGGTTATGCAACTGTCCCTACACTGTGACACACCAACACAGGTGCAAAAAACACCAGGTTGAAGAGAGGCAAAATGTTGTTTTGCTCTTTTCTTCCTCTGCAACGTCTTGGAAGCATAATTAGCAATATACTTAGCCACTTGTTTACCCAAATTCATCCACAGTGCCGGTTGTGGTTGGCTGTCACTCGTACTCACCTCCCTCTCTCAGGCCTGGGTCAACCAGCTGCAGGAAGCAGGCTCAAAATAAAAGCTCCCTGAGCTTCTTACACAATTCCCATCCTTCCATTCCAGTGACCCTGCACTTTTTGTTTACATGCCTATAGTCTTGTTTGTATTCCTAAATCTGGGATGTCCCTTCTGAATTCTATTTCCTTCCTGTTCTCATTAAGGCTAGAGGGGGTCAGGTCTCTGGGGAGTACCCTTTTATGTTGCGGTTATAATCTGAGACTGCTGTTGGGTGGGCCTGAAACTCTGCAGTGGGAAGCATATCTGTGAGGCATGAGTCAAATGAAAATCATTTGGAATTTTATTTTATGTATTGACTTCCTAGGTGTACCTATTGCATTATGATTTTAGAGCTTGCTCTAGGGATCACCATATACATTCTTAATTTTTCACAGCCAGTCTAGAGGTAATACTGTACTACTTTCATGTAAAATATAGAAACTCACATCATTTATATGATAGTTCTAATATGTATTACATCCACATAAATTATAAACTCCATATGACAATGTTACAATTTTTGCTTTTCCTTACATATAGGTGATGTTTTCCTGTTCCTTCATACATCAATCAATTTTGGATTATATCAATATTTCAGACATTATGAAAAATATGTTATAGAAACTCTGGATTCTGTTATGTTCCGCTGAAGAGTATTGATTTTTTTTTTTTAAAGTCGGTTTCTTGGACACACATGATTCAGAGATCATTTAGTGATTTAGGCAGAGCCTGGAAACAGAATTTGGGGATTTTCCCCTCTGATTCTTTCCTTTTCAGGATTTTCCCTTCACTTTCCAGCAGCTTTGGTTGTCCGGGATTCCGTCTTTTGGTTCTTCAAGCCAGAAGGATACAATATTCCACTGGCTTTATTCACCTTCCCAGGCCACAGTTTGGGGCCTGTTCTCAGGCTGAAAGCTGTAAATTAAAAAACAAATTAAAAATAAAGGGAAGTGTACTCAGTGCTATCCACTTTGCGCATGAATCAACTCTCTTCCAGTATCTGCGTGCTTTTATTCACTTTCTAGTGCCTTCAAGTAACTGGGTTTTTCAGTAGGTTTTGTCCACAGTTTATAGTTTATATCTTCATGAAGGCTGGCTCAACAGAGGCTACTTAACCCAACCAGAAGCAGAACTGTCTCACATGCTATTGGGCTGATATTTCTTCTAATGTAAAAATGGGATAAGAGAGGCAGAGGGACAATCTGAAGTTTGATTAACAACCTGGTGATATTTTCAGCTTCATAAATATTTCTGAAGTGCCTTCCAAGTTCTAGGCACTGTGACAGGGACAGAGGGTACAAAGATAAACAAAGCCCAGTAGCCCTGCCTTTGAAGCAATTTACACTCTCATTCCAGTTAAGAGGGAAGTAAATCTTCCCTTCCCTCTGACCCGTAAAATGTGAGCTATTTGTTGGCTTCTGCTGGGAAAAGAAAGGGGTTAAATTCATTACCACAACTGACAGGGATGGGGAGAGATGAACACATTTCTGTACCAGGTGTATCCTCACCTGTGCTATTTCACTTTTCCCCCATAGCAACCCCAGTGATGTCATTGTTGTTTTGTTCTTCCCCCTCCTCGTACAGATGAAAAAAAAAAACCAAAAACAAATGAGGTTCTGAAAGGTTCAGTGTAACTTGTCTGAAGTCACGTCACTAGTCAAGGGAGGAACTGGCTCTAAACTCTGGTTTCTTTCCACTTCCCTTAACCAAAGTTGGAAATATCTGGTCTCTACCTCACCCTTTCTACCTGAGCACATCAGGAGACTTCAGTTTCCTTGTCTGTATAAATAAAGCTCACATGTGCTCTCGGTACCAAACCCCACCCTTCAAAGATAGACCAGATGATTTAAGGACCCTTCAATTACTCAGAGCTACACTTCAAATACTATGAGCATGAATCATCCAAGGTGTTTGGTTTTAATCTAGAAATCTCTGAGTTCCAGGCAACCTGCAAACATTACCCTTGGTGGTGTCATTCTTGGAATTCCTGTAGCTGTTGTTCTACCCCTAACTCAACATTTTTCACCCAGGGCCTTTGAGCATCCATGATCATTCAGTCCTCTCTGCAAGGATTACAGCACATTAGATGCAGCAGTGGAGTCTAATAATAATAATAATAATAAACATAACAACAGTGCCTTATATTTAAAGCGCATCTTTACTTTCCAAGGCTCTTTTTGAGTCATTATTTCATTTGATCTGCACAATGCTTTGGGGTCGCCCTCCCATTTCCCTTTCTCCTTTTCTAAAGGAAAGACTAATTACATTTTTAATGTCTTTTTTTTTAAAAAACAGAACATTGTTTCTATTTTAGGAAAGCAATTTTTATGTGCCAAAGAACATAAGATCCCAGAGATTTTCAGTCCATCAATGTCAGGGATTGTTTTCTACTATTTTCTCTGTTCCCCAATCATCTAGCCCTGTATTTATAACATAATCAGCATTTGACAATAATAATAATAATAATAAACCTCTTACTTATAAGTTTCAATACAATATCTCATTTTATAAATGGTGCATAAACAAATGTCAAAAATTCAGGCTCAAAATGCCAACTCTGCCATTTGCTAGTATCAGGATTTTGGCCAAATTTCTTCACCTCTCTGGGGTTTTGTTTCCTTACGTGTACAGCCTGAGCAATAATCCAGTGTTGTGAAAAGTGAGGGTACATTTTTTTTTCTTTTTTGGCTGCGTTGGGTCTTTGTTGCTGTGTACAGGCTTTCCCTAGTTGCAGCCAGCGGGGGCTACTCTTCGCTGTGGTGCGTGGGCTTCTCGTTGCAGTGGCTTCTCTTGTTGCAGAGCACGGGCTTCGGTAGTTGCAGCACAAGGGCTCAGTAGTTGTAGCACGTGGGCTCTAGGGTGCAGGCTCAGTAGTTGTGTTGCACAGGCTTAGTTGCTCCATGGCATGTGGAATCTTCCCCAGACCGGGGATGGAACCCGTGTCCCCTGATTCTTAACCAATGCGCCAAAGGTACATTTTAAGGAAAATCTAGTGTATTGTCTGTGCACAGCATGCTCTTCAAAATACTAGTTCCTTGGTTTTTAAGTGAGGAGAATAGCATTTTCCCCTATTTTTTAAGATGTAAAAGCTAAGGCCCAGTTTGTCCAAGGAACACAAAACTTGGCAATGGCAAAGATGCCCACCCACCCCCGCATCCGCTTCCTTTCCACGGCCTCTCAGTTAGACTGTGGCTGCCCTAATCCTGACCCATACAGTAGAAATTTAACAAATGATGGTAATAATATTCCCTGCCATGAAGACCCTGCTATCTGCTGGGCACTGACAATTTCTATACTCACATTCTCCAAGCATTAACAATAACCTTACACCCTGTACCTGGTTTATAGATGAAACCCCCCCCCCAAAAAAACAAAGGAGATTTTGAAAAGTTAGCCCACTCACTCAAGGGCTTACAGTCAATTAATGGCAGATCTAGAATTTGAACCCACTTCCCAAAACCTGTGATCTTTCCATTGATTCTTTTCCCTTTATGCTATCTTTCCAAAGAAAAAAACATAACATGGAAATATGACAAATTATTGGGAAATTTTTACACTGTGCAACCTCTTGATGCAATGTATTCAGGGACAAAAAAAAATTTTTTTTTCTTCCTAACTGCTGCAGTTCTCAAGTAGTTTATCAAGCAGTGCTGTTTTTGTCTACCCCTGAGAGGCAAAGAAGAGGGAGGATCTGCAAAGGCAGTTCACCCCAACAGTGATGGGCAAGGTGGGTCCCAGATAACAAATCCACCAAACGAAGTCCAAAGGCTCATGGGCTCCAATCCTGTTTTCAGGAGGAACACACTGAACTGAGTCATTTGGGTATAAACATGTGTTTCTTCTCAGTAGAACCAGACTCCTCCAACAAGCTGTTTCAGTGATATAAGCTGGACCAATCTGTTTGCTTGTGAGGGTCGACTCCCAGCTGATGTATTTTAGTTGTTCTTGGCTCTCTAAGCACATGGCCATAAGGAAGTGATTGCTGCGGCTTCCCCAGCTTGGCAACCAAAGCTCCTGGGTGGTTTACTGGGCATGTTCAGTCCTAACACCTACTTTCAGCTCTTGAGAGGGACACAGGCAGAGAAGCAAAGAAGAAAGCCAAGTGGTAGACAAAGAAGAAAACATAGGTCAAGCCAAAGATGGATAAGGAATTGTCCAATGACCCTGAAAATACATAATCAAGACAAACAAATTCTCTTCTGAACTTCCACGGGGCTTCACCCTAGTACTGATTCAGATGTTTTGCTCAGAGCTTTAGACGTAAGTTCTTCCTGAGTAGAAACTTACATACATACATCTGAGCAGCCACGTGTAACTGTGGTCACGCTATTTCCTTATAGGTCATTTTGATAATACAGGTGGAATGGGCGTGGGGTGGGATGTAATTGTGCTGAGTTACACCCAAAGTGCATTTCCAGACCCACGAACCAGGAGGCCAATCAGCCACAACGGAAAAAGCAAGAGGATGGTTTCAAACCTAAGTATTAACCTTATGTATGGGGAAAAATCCTGAGCTTGCGCATGGCAGCAAGAACAAGGCTGAGTAACTAAATTCCAGAAGCCCTGGGTTTTGGTGTGAGTGCCTCCACTTTCCAGCTTTGCAACTTTGTGGCCTCGGTTTCCTTGGATGTGGGCTTTTGGTTCTTGATACATGAAACAGAGGCAGCACAACATGATGAAAAGGGCATCAAATTTAGACTCAGGAGGCCGGCAGGAAGTTATTTAATCTCTCATAGCTGACTCAGTGCAAAAGTTATTTGTCAGCAATTATATATGGAGCATTAACCAGGTTCTGGGAATGCGGCAGAGAGCAAAACAGACTCAGTCCGTGCTCTGGTGGACCTTACCTGTTAGATGGGCAACTAGATAATAAGAAAATAAACAAATAGGAAGATGTGGGATACAATGTCAGAGAGTAATAAGCTCTATGGAAAAATAAATAAATAAAGCAGGATAGGGAAACAAGGAGGGTTTCCATTTTCATTAGAATGGCCAGAAACAAATAATACCAACCTCAAAAAGTTGTGAGAAAACTAAAAGAGAATGTGTTTTAACATATGAAGCAAACATACCATAGCATTGTTATTTTTGAACATATCATAGCACCTGTTCTTTTTTTTTCTTTGAATGGCAAAATGGACTACTTTCCATAAGATAAGAGTGGAGTTCCCAGGCTCTGTCCATGGCTGAGAAATAAAGCTTAGCATGTCAATTGCTACCATCTCCTTTTCCCTGGTTTCTTTCATTGCTGCCTCCTTAGATTTGGGGTTTCTTTTTCTTTCTTTCTTTCTTTTTTTTTTTCCATTCCTGCAGTGGGAACTTGACCTCTGGTAGCAGGGACTTACTGAATGTAAAAACCTCTTGCAGCACTGGTATTTGCTGCCACTGATGATAAGTCCATGGTTCATCTCTTTTGCCTGGAGTTCAGGGCTCAGCACAGAGCTCAAAGCTGGGAGGCCTGTTTGTTTTGGAGAGATCTGTCTACCAGGTGGTAAAAACTTCCTGTTCAGGAAACGAGCCCTGAAGCAATTGGGCCAGTGGACTCCCTCTGCCCAGAGTACAACAAAGCGCTTCACTGTGCAGCCTTACCCTGGCCCAGAGAACACCGGCAAGTAGCCATACCCACACGGTGGCCCGGCCTGACTCTGGGGATTAAGGTTCTGACTTACATCTCTGAGAATTCGTGGATTTTAGGTTTTAGAAGAAAACCAGTCATCTGAGAGCAGACTCTTCCACATTAAAAGCAAAACTCTGTTGTGCTCAAGTGTGACTCCTTTTACACGTTTCTAAGGCATTTCCACCTCAATATCATGGCAAAGCTTTACTGTGGGCTGTAGGATGTTTGACAGAAAGGTCACAGATCATTACCCACAGATAGCATTATGGGAAAGTACAAAATAAGGAAAATGTTTGAAATGTTTCTGCTTGCCCAGTCAACAGCCTCTTCCCAATGTAATTTGAATCTGTTGATGTTCCATGCGTTTCTCCCGTAAACCCTTATAGGGGATGAACTTTTCACTAGAAACCCACGGTAACCAGTCTCCAAGATGACCACCTCCTGCTATTCACTCCCTGTGTGGCCCCCTCCACACTGAATCAGGACTGATTTGTGTGACCAATTAAATAAAGCATAAATGACAGTGTGTAATTTCAGAGGCTAAGTCAGAGAAAGCATTACATCTTGGCCCCTTGGATTGCTCCCTCCAGCATAAGTCAGCAGCCATGCTGTAAGGATACTCAAGCAGCTCTGCAGAGAGGCTCATGTGAAGAGCAGCTGGGGCATCTCACCCATAGCCAGGCGTGTGAGTAAGCAACTTTGGAAGTGGATACTCAGCCCCAGTCAAGCCTTCCGATGACTGCAGCCCTGGTCAACCTCATGAGAGACCCTGAGCCACCACCCAGAGAAGCCACTCCTGAATTCCTGACCCACCTAACTGTGAGAGATAATACATGATTCTTGTTTTAGAACACTGAGTTTGGAGCAATCTGTTACACAGCAAGAGATGACTAATATAAAACTTATTCCAAGGTACCAGGATTGAATGGAAGAGTCTATGGTCTGCTAAACCCACCAGGCTGGAAGCTCTTTAGACTGAGCAGTAAATTCCAATGAATGTTATACCAACTTTCCCAGCACCACACCAGTGATCTTTAGAGAATTACTGACTGAAATTGGCACTGGATTTTGGAATCCTAATAAAGGCCCAATCTCTGCCTTTAAGACACTTGTGGGCATTCTAAAAGGAATAGCCTTCTAAGCATTGCCTCTGAGCATTATCTTACAGATGTCCTAGGTTTCACATTGTCCTTACGTTCTGCAGATGATATATTGAATTTCCTACAGTTATTGGTTGAAGGCTACTGGTGAGGTGGACATCAATTCCCTGGCACTTCCAGATTGCTTTGCACATGGCCAGAGTAGGTTTCTGCCTCCGGAAGAAGCCAGCAGGCGGGTGGACACAGGTGCTGGTTGTTGCAAGTTGAACGAGTGAGCTTAGTAATGGTATGAGTTGACAGGATGTGGGTGGGTTACCAAGTCAAGGCCTCAGCCACAGCAAAAAGACACATCTAGTCATCAGAATTGTTACTACGAGATGTTACTGACACTTAGGAACACAATCAAAGCCCAGCTATCCAAACAGGTGTTGAAATCAGGTACAGGCTAGTAGCAAAGGCTTCCTAGGCCCGAATTTCCTAAATCACACTTGTTGGGGAAAAAAAAAAGGAAGCTTAGAGTCTGGGAACCCCTCCCCTGCCCCTCAGCCCTAACTACAGGCATAAGATTCACCAGGCTCACCCTGTTGGGACTGTACTACCACCTCATTTCCTTGCCGCTGGCTCTCACCTGAGTAGCCCTACCATGGGCCATCCTATTTAAGGGACAAGTCTATCACTTAGAAATAAACTCAACCCAGAGCTTAAAAAGAGCCAAAGGATAGGACTCCTTTTCTAAGGAAATCAAAGAGTTAAAGTAGGGCCCAGCACACAGTAGGTGCTTAACCAACATTAGGCCAGTTAGCTCCTGCCATCACTGGCTTTGGACTGCCAGACAGGAACAGAGTGAATCTACATCTGCTCTCTGGGCCTTCTTGTATCTTAACAAAGAAAACACAGATAGTGACCCTCCGTCACTATCTGTGTACACACTCTGTGTGTAGTGATACTGCCTTCTCACTGGGAATCCTTCCCCCTTGGTGAGGGGCTGCTGCCGGGGCCCCATTACCTTGAGGCAGGTAAACAAGATAGAACACGCAGGAAGATCCATCACGGGGGACAAATCAGAAGCTTGGACATGGATTTGAGGAATCACTTGATTTCCTCATCACTAGCCCAGTGGTCCCATGATATTTCACACTTGGGGGTCACACTAGGAAAAACGTTCCTTCAAAGTCCCCCAGCCTTTTACTTGGAGGCAGGCACTTAGATAAGAAGGAACAGGGACAGTAAACTGTGCCCTTCTCTCTTGCCTTTGCTTCTCTGAGTTCAGCCTCCAGAGGGCACTGATATTCAAAAGACTAAAGCCAAACACGGAGGCTGGGCTGCTCTCCCTGCAGGAAGGGAGAGCCTCAGCAGTGGTTAATTCTCTGTGAATAATTGATACTGGTGAAACTGAAACAGAGATTTCATTAGCACTTACAAATGGGCTGTCTTCCCCCAAATACTATCAGGAAATTCCAAAGCCATGTTTTCTGCTACTCTTTGTGTCTTTCTTTTAGGGTCACTCACCTCCTCACTGTTAGTTCCAGGCATCTCGCAGGCTTTCTCTACAAAGAACTCAACATTTCCAGGTCACGATTAGTACCTGGGTAACATCAGAAACCGGAAGAAACCTGGTAGCCCAGGAGCCAGTCCAGAGATTTTCAGGGCCACCAGGAGGCAGCAGTGATGCTTCCAGGGCTACATGTCTGCAACCGAGGATGGAGGTCTTAAAGAGTTTAGTGGACCTGGTTTCAGATCCCACCTCTGCCTCTCACGAGCTGTATGACTTTGGATAAGTTATGCAACCACATCTCAGCCTTACCTGTAAATGGAAATGATCATCTTGTAATATTTTGGCATGGAATAAATTCATCTGGACACGTAAAAAGCTAGCCAATATGTCTGGCACAGAATAAGTGCTTTGTAAGTATTAGTTCTTTTGCCACCATCCATTCTCTTTTCCTTAAATGATACTGTACAGGTGATTGCTAAGTTTTCCTGTGGAAGCCTCAGTCACTTACTTGAACCCAACCTCTGTCCCCGTAAAATATAAACTTTATTCATTTGTCTGCCATCCCCCAACCAACAACAAAGAGTGAAGGTGTGAAAATCAGAAAGCCAGCAAACCTAGAGGCCCTGGGGCTCTCTTAAGGTTTTGTTTTGGGGGAGGTGGGGGTTATAATTTTCTATTTAACTTTCATTCGCAACTAGTTGTTTTACAGTGTTGTGTTAGTTTCAGGTGTATAGCAAAATGAATCAGTTATACATATACATATATCCACTCACATCTGGAGAACTAACTCAGAGGTGTCTTGTGTGAGTCTTCATGCTCTGTACTTTTTTTTCCCTAAATTTATAAATTATATTTTAATAAAATGTGTACATATATAAAAATATTTCCCCTGTCTGTCTCTCTGTATCTCTCTCTGTCTCTGTCTCTCTTTGTCAGTCTCTTTCTGTCTCTGTTTGTCTTTCTCTCTCAGGCACTCTGTATTTCTAACAGCTCCCCTGCCAATTCTGCGGCACAGTCAGATCTGGGAAGGGCTCGCTGCTGAGGCCTCTGTGGCACCTGGGCCCTCTTTCCTCATCAGTAATTTTTGTTCTCACTTCCCATTTCACCCTTTTCTATTTCATTTTGGTGATAAACAGAAAATACAGCACATACAGAAACTATGTATATCCTCCATAAAGGTGATCTCCATCAGGGTAGGAATTTTGGCCGACTTTTTTCATGTCTAGAGCATTGCCTGGCACAGAACTGGCACTTAGGAAATATCTGTTAAGTGAACATTGAATGATTTATTAAGAACATTTACCCAACTTTGCAGGGCTTAGATACGTTCAAGTTTGCAACCTCGAGAAGGTTATGACCTAAGTGCCATATTGGATTAATATCCTAGCAAACAAAAAAGTGACCCAGATAAAGATGAATTCATCGTATAAGCTGAGTAAGTTGCTGCAGAGAGGTTTAATATCAAACTAGTGGCTTTCCTGGTATTTCCCCCCCAATCTGTCCTTTGAAGCCTGATGTGCACACGGTGGCTTATGCTAAAAGCCAGGCGGTTGCTGTAGACATCAGTCAAGGCCATGCGGAGGTACCTTGAGTTGAAAGCCCAATTTATTCAGATTACTCATGGTACCCTTTCTGATGCAGAGGTTGCTGGGCATTTTCAAATTGAGTGTTCAAAATAAATTTCTATGCAAATAAAAGCCCATATTCAGGCACATCTTTCCTACCCCTGACCCATCCTACCTGGTCCTGGGGTTTAGGATTGTTGCTAATTGTCTAAGGGGACTGACTCATCCCTTCCCTTTGTTCCCTACTTTCCTTATCTTTTTGAGTTGCTAACAGAAAAATCTCTTGGCTTACATTTTTCTGACACCAGTACACCAGTACCATTTCTAGCTCACTGACCTCTTTTCATGCCAAGACTAACTTTACAGGGATAAGTTTGGTTGGAAAGCATTCTAGAGGAAGAAACACACTTCTCCGACTCTTTATATGGATTCTACTGCTGATACCCTTTGTAGCATCTTTTCTAAATGACCTGTGGTCATCATTATGAAAATCAATGTTGATTTTAAAGTATTTTATACCATTGACTGCCCAGGGGCCAAGAAGATGTATAGATCTGCTTGGTCCTTTATAACTGGCCCCAGCCTGATGCACTGGCTTGGTCTACTGTCCACTCTTTACAGTTTTTCTGTCCTCTCCATTGCTGATTGTGTCTTGCTGTTGGCAAGATGCTTAATCCCAAAGGTCAAGTTGCCAAAGAAAGAGCTCTCAGGGTAGGTGAAGGGTCACTCAGCGTTTTTATACAAATGTATGTTTCTGCTCTGAGTTATGCAGGAACTGACCTGCGAAGCCTCTTCACCACTTGAAAGATGTCATGAAATGAGAAAGTTCTAGGAATTAGCAATAAACTGATCATTCATCAAATGTCTAAAAATGGTTTTAAAGGTTTGAAGAAAAGATGAAGAAATGTGTGCTATTTAACTTAGAAAATAAGTTTGATGAATGATTAAATCTACTTTGTTACTTTTTGGAGATTATGCAGCTACAATTAGAGAGAAAGAGACTTAGAAAGGATACAGAAAAAAAAAAACAAAACCGTGAAGGTTTCTTGAAATGCCCTTTTGAAGCGGTTATAGAATCACCATGTCTGGCAATCTCTACAATTAGCGTGACCTACTTAATTTATATGTACTGCTACCCTAGGACAGGGGGATGGATGCTATAGCTTCTCCACTTTCCTCAGGATTCAGAAATATTACTTCCCTATGTTCTTGCTACAGCTTTATGCATGTTTAAGGTATGTTGTCCCTGGATTCACAATTAGGTCTAATCCCTTTCATAGCTGGGTTTTTGTTAGGGTATTACAGAGGAATGAAGCCATCCACTGTCTAGGAGAGATGGAAAGACAGAACAAGTGGAATTCAGGATTTTTAAAATGTAATATTATTTCTGGTCCTTGGAAGGACTTGTACCCTAAAGCATCCTGACTCAGTTATCCCAGTACCAGTCTCTTAGCAGCATCTGAGACGCTTCTTTGGGTTACACAAGGAGAACGTATGAAATATTAGGAAGAAAATGTGCTGGAAACCAGCATTTAGCAGAGTATCCAGCATCTTCTCCAAGATACCAAATGCATATATTTACATATGAAGAAAGATGGCATCTTGGATTCGGTTTGCGTCCATGAGGTTCTAATCTTATCTCTTCTATCACAAACCCTAAGATGTTCCAGGCACATTACTCTACCTCTCAGCATTGTATTTCCCTCCATAAGACAGGGGCCCATTATTCTCTGATTACATGTTTATATCTCAAGAACAAAAATTCAAGCAGCGAAACATGGAATGACTGGCCCCTGGCCACCTGGAATTGGTTTGGCAAGGTATTTGCTGCTCGAGAAAAAAATGTCCTCCCATAACTATACATGTTACCGAGTCCAAGCTCGCTCTGCTGGCTGCATGACAGGCCAATAAATCAAGAGACGAGGTGTTGAAGCAAGGAATCTGACTTTATTCAGAAAGCCCACAGACCAGGAAGATGGCAGACTAATGTCTCCACAAAACCATCTTAACAGGGTTTGGATGCCAGTTTCTTTTATAGAACAGAGAAGGAGAGGATATGAGGAAGTAAAGTAAAAAGGCCATAAGTTTTGCAAATATCCCCTGGAATGGCCAGCCTCATAGAGGGGATGCGTTAATTTCTCCTTTCTTGCAGCTGTTCACAGGTGGACAGGGGCAGGATGTTTCCCTGAACAAAGGCACTTTGGTTTAACATTCAGGCAGAGGGGCAGGGTTCCCGGAGGCAGGCCATTATGTATAGACAGTATCCTTTTAGTGAACAAAAGCAGCGGAAAACAAAGGTTCAACTAAAAGAAACAGATCCAACATGTAGTCAGATTCCCCTCTTCCCTGTTACATATGGAGACCTGGCTTGCCCTGTATGGCCCTCTCCTAACTTAGTCATCACTCCACCCAGTCCTAGAGGAGGAGTCATCCAACAAAATGACTCAAAACATTTTCATTCAAAAATAATAAAACTGACAGTGCCTTCCTTTCAGGCCACAACAGGAAAATCTCCATTGCCAGGGAAAGACACGGCTTGTTACTTACCTGCATGAATTGGCAAAGGGGGCCCATTGCCATGGGAGAAGTTTGTCTGTGGTGCTGCAGTGGCTGAAAAAGAGCAAATATATCCTTGGAGCAACTGTTTGGTGTAATTGCTGAGAAGTCAATGTAGCCAAAGCTGCCTGCTTTTAGCAATTTTTGTTAATCATAGTTCTCTGAGCAAACTTCAAGTGACAGAAGACAGCAGGGAAGAGAAACAGCCTTAGGGCCAAAGGAGACAAAGAAGCACAAAAAGAACCAACTCATCTGTCCATTTTCACAAATATACAGGTTTGGGATTGCTAGGCCAATTTCAGGTATAGCAGGCATTGAATATCCTTGGTCTGAGCTCTGATTAGAACATAAAAATCGTGGAATTTTGGAGCTTCAAGGAGCTTCAAGAGCCTATAGGCTGCCTCTTTTCCCTCTACAGATGAAGAAGTAAACTCAAGGTGTGTTTCTTTTCAATGTCTGTAGAGTGATTTATTGAATGTCTCAGAAACAGCGTCAGGATTAGAACTCAGGTCTCCCAATGGCAAATCCAGTCCTTTTTCCATGTGTCATTCAAGGAGTTTTCCTGGCCTAAGGGCCCAAAATGTGGAGCACAGGCCATAGTATAGGTTAGAGCCACTTGTGGAAAGTGGAGCACAGGCTATAGGTTAGAGCCACTTGTGGAAAAGAGGGGAGCAGTAGAATGCCAACTCTTACAGGAACCTCCCAAGGAAGACTCAGCGTCCTTGTACCCATGGGGGCCCTGGTCCTTCCAGAGGTCATATTGGTCTTCTCTTGGGGACCCAGTATATATTTTAGGGGAAACTAAATGGCCTTGTTTTTGATGGCAGCCCAGTCTTCCAGTCCTCCAAGGACAACACACCTGCCAGCCACGGTACTGGTTTAGACACTTCCCACAGTTCCCTGTAGGCTTTGAGAAAGTCAATGCCCTGAGCGGTCACAGCCATCCTAGTTGGCCCAGGAGAAGAAACCAAGACACCATTTATCTTTGGCCTGCAGAACTAGCCCCTGTGCACAAGAAGCAGGAGAGGATTCATGTACAAGTAGAGTGAAATGGAGGAGCCCCCTTTAGCCCCCTTTGGTCATTGTTGCTGTTGCCTCTGGGCCGTAAACACCTCAAGGTTTCAACCATACCCCCTCTGTAACCTCTTTAGGTCTCTGGCCCTAACTCCTCTCTCGAGGCACAGTTCTGTATCTCTGGTGCTCTGCTGATGTTTCCAGTAGGGTGTCCTCTATCACCTCTTTCCCATCAAACCTGAAACTGAACTCACTCTTGCCCCGAAAGATGGACTTCTCTTTTTCTGTTTAAAAAAAAAAAAATTAACACACTACTATTCTCCCAGTCATACCTCTGAGTTACTTTTGGATCCAGTCCCCCTTTCCCACTCCCACCTGGCATATCAATTGGTCCCAAAGCCTTATCAAGTCTCCTTTTGTAAAGTTTTCTCTTACTGCCTACATCATGCTAGAAAAACAAGTCACTACCCTAGGCTCCTTCTCACCTCTACCTCTAGCTTAATCCATGCTGCAGGGTCATTGCATTTGAGACAATACATTCCTGATGGCTAAGTCACCCAGGTGGTGGTGTTGTGTGACAGCAGCCTAGCAGACTAATACACTGCTTGGCCCTGCCTAGGTGGCTCCAGGGTGTCCCCCACATGTCATCCCTCCATGCCTTGGCACTGGCTGATTTCTTGGCATGGAATGCACACCACCACATCACTTTTGTCTGATTTGATCAACTTCCTCTTGTCCTTTAAGATGGAGCTGAAGCGTCTCTCCTTCTGTGACTCTTTTACCCAACATCACCTCCCGAGGAAAAATTGATCTCTTCCTCCGCTGCCATGACCAACCCGGACTCACACGTTCCTCTCCTAGCACGTAGAGTTGCACCCCCCTTCCTGCTCTGCCTTGGCTTTTAGACTGTTGGTCTCAACCTTTTCTGCATATTAGGGCCACCTCGTGTGATTTGAAAAAATACTGACGCTCAGATCCTTACCGTTGAGATTCTCATTGTGTGGTCCAGGGTGGGGATCTGGCATGGCATTTTTCAATAGACCCCCAGGTCACTCTAATGTGCTGCTGGGATGAGAAACATTGTATTAGGGCTCCTGGAAGATAGGGCTTCTGCACTATTCTTTGATCCGTTATCACCCCTCACGTAAGCACACCCTAAATGGTCACTGAACTGGATGAAGGGCCCCAGGTCCTCTGTTCTCTGCTTTTCTCCTTATTTCTTCTCATTGAGCATCTTCACCTCTTCTCAAAAGAACACCTGAAACAAACCCCCTGTAAAATGCCAATTGGAGGTTTAGAGAGACATGTGGGGGGACATAAAAGTATGATCATAGTGCTTCGAAAAAAGGTAAAACAAAAATGCAGAAGGAGCTCATTTTAAATACACATTTCCCCAACTTCTAATGTTTCAAGCAAACTCTTCTCTCTTTCTGGACCCAGAACGTGGGAAAATGTCTCATCAACCAACACTCTTGCTCCCCGTCCACGCCTTTTCCCTGAGAGATTTCAGAAAGGAAATGCAATGCTATATTTATGCTTTTCTAATGTTCTTATCCCACCATCCCTCAATAAAAATGGAATCTGGGAAGATTTGGGATGCCCCAGCTTCCTCCTCCAGCACTCCCTTTAGCTCCTCTCAAATAGTCAGCATTCAGTCTTTCTCTCTTTCTTCTCCCTCTATATAAACACTTAGATGAAAATAGCTGATAAAGAGCTGTTTCTTCCATTTTTTCTGGGGATAAAATTAACACATGTTCCTTATGCAAAGTTCAGAAAATACCCAAAAAATTAAAATGAATAATAAAAATGGCTGGTACCCTCCCCATGAAGAATTAACAACTGTTAAGATTTTGGTGGTTTTGTTCTATACTGCATATCTATATAAGGAAAATGTATATAATGTATATATGAGTAAGGGTGTACATGTAAGAAAGAGAATAAAGCACATATAAAGCACTTGTCTTGGTGGGGAGATCTGTCTTCACACTGCACTAACATGCTTCTTTATCTACCCAAAGAATAAAAACTCAATCCCACAATGCACTAGACTGAAGTGTTCCTGAAGATTCCAAAGAGGAGATGGAAGAGGCTTGCCAGCTTGCTCACCCTTAGCCCTCACCACCACTGTCCCAACGTCAACTCTAGCCTTCCTCGCAATACTCTGCCCAAGTTCATTTCCCTTGGCACCAGCTTCCTCATGCCGAGATCTTTCTCCCAGCTTCTCCATGTTTCCTTTCCTAGACAGAGCAATTTAGTTCACCATTCATTCCTTCGAGCTGATATCCTCACCCCTAACCTGTAACTGGGTGGAGAAAGGACCTTCTTAGAAAGTAGTAGGAGAGATTCGTTCAAGATGGTGGAGTAGAAAGACTTGTGCTCACTCCCTCTTGCGAGAGCACCAGAATCACAACTAACTGCTGGACAATTATCGACAGGAAGATACTGGAACTCACCAAAAAAGATACCCCATATCCAAAGACAAAACAGAAGCCACAGTGAGATGGTAGGAGGGGAGCAATCACAATAAACTCAAATCCCATAACCGCTGGGTGGGTGACTCAAAAACTGGAGAACATTTATACCACAGAGGTCCACCCACTGGAGTGAAGGCTCTGAGTCCCACGTCAGGCTTCCCAACCTGGGAGTCTGGCAACAGGAGGAGGAATTCCCATAGAATCATACTTTGAAGGCCAGTGGGATTTGACTGGAGGACTTCGACAGAACTTGGGGAAACAAAGACTACACTCTTGGAGGGTACACACAGAGTAGTGTGCGCATCAGGACCCAAAGGGAAGGAGCAGTGACCCCATAGGAGATTGAACCAACCTACTTGCTAGTGTTGGAGTTTTCCTGCAGAGGCAAGGGGTGGCTGTGGCTCACTTTGGGGACAAGGACACTGGCAGCAGAATTTCTGGGAAGTACTCCTTGGTGTGAGCCCACCCAGAGTCGACCATTAACCCCAACAAAAAGCCTGTAGCCTCCAGTGCTGAGTCGCCTCAGGCCAAACAACCAACAGGGAGGAAACTCAGCCCCACCCATCAGCAGACAAGCAGATTAAAATTTTACTGGGCTCTGTCCACCAGAGCAACACCCAACTCTACCCATTACAAGTCCCTCCCATCAGAAAGCTTGAAGAAGCCCCTTAGATAGCCTCATCCACCAGAAAGCAGACAGCAGAAGCAAGAAAAACTACAGTCCGGCAGTCTGTGGAACAAAAACCACATTCACAGAAAGATAGACAAAATGAAAAGGCAGAGGGCTATGTACCAGATGAAGGAACAATATAAAAGCCCAGAAAAACAACTAAATGAAGTGTAGATAGGCAACCTGCAGAAAAAGAATTCAGAATATTGATAGTGAAGATGATCCAGAACCTCGGAAAAAGAATGGAGGCAAAGACTGCGGAGATGAAAGAAATGTTTAACAAAGACCTAGACGAACTAAAGAACAAACACCTAGAAGAATTAAAGAACAAACAGAGATGAACAATACAATAACTGAAATGAAAACTACACTAGAAGGAATCAATAGAAGAATAACTGAGGCAGAAGAACAGATAAGTGACCTGGAAGACAGAATGGTGGAATTCACTGCTGCGGAACAGAATAAAGAAAAAAGAATGAAAAGAAATGAAGACAGCCTAAGAGACCTCTGAGACAACATTAAACGCAACAACATTTGCATTATAGGGGTCCCAGAAGGAGAAGAGAAAGAGAGAGAGAAAAGAAAATACTTGAAGAGATTATAGACGGAAAATTCCCTAACATGGGAAAAGAAATAGCCACCCAAGTCCAGGAAGCACAGAGAGTCCCAGGCAGGATAAACCCAAGGAGAAACATGCTGAGACATGTAGTGATCAAACTGACAAAAATTAAAGACAAAGAAAAATTATTAAAAGCAACAAGGGAAAAACGACAAATAACATACAAGGGAACTCCCATAAGGTTAACAGCTGATTTCTCAGCAGAAACTCTACAAGCCAGAAGGGAGTGGCACAATACACTTAAAGTGATGAAAGGAAGAACCTACAACCAAGATTACTCTACCTGGCAAGGATCTCATTCAATTCAATGAAGAAATCAAAAGCTTTACAGACAAGCAAAAGCTAAGAGAATTCAGCACCACCAAACCAGCTACACAACAAATGCTAAAGGAACTTCTCTAAGTGGGAAACACAACAGAAGAAAAAGACCTACAAAAACAAACCCAAAACAATTAAGAAAATGGTCATAGGAGCATACATATCAATAATTCTTTAAATGTGAATGGATTAAATGCTCCAACCAAAAGACACAGACTCACTGAATGGATACAAAAACAAGACCCTTATATATGCTGTCTACAAGAGACCCCCCACTTCAGACCTAGGGACACATACAGACTGAAAGTGAGGGGATGGTAAAAAGAGATTCCATGCAAATGGAAATCAAAAGAAAGCTGGAGTAGCCATACTCATACCAGATAAAATAGACTTTAAAATAAAGAATGTTACAAGAGACAAGGAAGGACACTACATAATGATCAAGGGATGAATCCAAGAAGATATAACAATTATATATGCACCCAACATAGGAGCACCTCAATACATAAGGCAACTGGTAATAGCTATAAGAGAGTAAATCGACAATAACACAATAATAGTGGGGGACTTTAACACCTCACTTACACCAATGGACAGATCATCCAGACAGAAAATTAATAAGGAAACACAAGCTTTAAATGACACAATAGACCAGATAAATTTAATTGATATTTATAGGGCATGCCATCTGAAAACAGCAGATTACATTTTCTCCTCAAGTGCACATGGAACATTCTCCAGGATAGATCACATCTTGGGTCACAAATCAAGCCTTGGTAAATTTAAGAAAATTGAAATCATGTCAAGCATCTTTTCTGACCACAACTTATGAGATTAGAAATAAATTACAGGGAAAAAAAACGTAAAGAACACAAGCACATGGAGGGTAAACAATACATTATGAAACAACCAAGAGATCACTGAATAAATAAAAGAGGAAATCAAAAAATACCTAGAGACAAATGACAACAAAAACATGACAATCCAAAACCTATGGGATGCAGCAAAAGCAGTTCTAAGAGGGAAGTCTATAGCAATACAACCCTACCTCAAGAAACAAGAAAAATCTCAAATAAACAATCTAACCTTACACCTAAAGGAACTAGAGAAAGAAGAACAAACAAAACCCAAAGTTAGCAGAAGGAAAGAAATCATAAAGATCAGAGCAGAAATAAAATGAAATAGAAACAAAGAAAACAATAGCAAAGACCAATAAAATTAAAGCTGGTTCTTTGAGAAGATAAACAAAATTGATAAACCTTTAGCCAGACTCATCAAGAAAAAGAGGCAGAGGACTCATATCAATAAAATTAGAAATGAAAAAAAGAAAAGTTACAACGGACACCGCAGAAATATGAAGCATCCCAAGAGACTACTACAAGCAATTCTATGCCAATAAAATGAACAACCTGGAAGAAATGCACAAATTCTTACAAAGGTATAACCTTCCAAGACTGAACCAGGAAGAAATAGAAAATATGAACAGACCAATCACAAGTAATGAAATTGAAACTGTGATTAAAAATCTTCCAACAAACAAAAGTCCAGGACCAGATGGCTTCACAGGTGAATTCTATCAAACATTTAGAGAAGAGTTCACACCTATCCTTCTCAAACTCTTCCAAAAAATTGCAAAGGAAGGAACTCTCCCAAGTTCATTCTACAAGGCCACCATCACCCTGATACCAAAACCAAAGATACGAAAAAAAAGAAATTTACAGACCAATGTCACTGATGAATATAGATGCAAAAATCCTCAACAAAATACTAGCAAACAGAATCCAACAACACATTAAAAGGATCATACACCATGATCAAGTGGGATTTATCCCAGGGATGCAAGGATTCTTCAATATACACAAATCAATCAATGTGATACACCATATTGACAAATTGAAAAATAAAACCATATGATCATCTCAATAGATAACGAAAAAGCTTTTGACAAAATACAACACCTACTTATGATAAAAACTCTCCAGAAACTGGGCATAGAGGGAACCTACCTCAACATAATAAAGGCCATATACGACAAACCCACAGCAAACATCATTCTCAATGGTGAAAAGCTGAAAGCATTTCCTCTAAGATCAGGAACAAGACAAGGATGTCCACTCTCACCACTATTATTCAACATAGTTTTGGAAGTCCTAGCCACGGCAATCAGAGAAGAAAAAGAAATAAAAGGAATACAAGTTGGAAAAGAAGAAGTAAAACTGTCACTGTTTACAGATGACATGATACTATACATAGAGAATCCTAAAGATGCCACCAGAAAACTACTATAGCTAATCAATGAACCTGGTAAAGTTGCAGGATACAAAACTAATGCATAGAAATCTCTTGCATTCCTATGCACTAATAACGAAAGATCAGAAAGAGAAATTAAGGAAACAATCCCATTCACCAGTGCAACAAAAAGAATAAAATACCTAGGAATAAACCTACCTAAGGAGGTAAAAGACGTGTACTCAGAAAACTATAAGACACTGATGAAAGAAATCAAAGATGAGACAAACAGATGGAAAGATATACCATGTTCTTGGATTGGAAGAATCAATATTGTGAAAACGACTATACTACCCAAAGCAGTCTACAGATTCAATGCAATCCCTATCAAATTACCAATGGCATTTTTTATGGAACTAAAGCAAAAAGTCTTAAAATTTGTATGGAAACACAAAAGACCCCGAATAGCCAAAGCAATCTTGAGGGAAGAAAATGGAGCTGGAGGAATCAGAATCCCTGACTTCAGACTATACTACAAAGCTACAGTAATCAAGACAATATAGTACTGGCACAAAAACAGAAATATAGATAAATGGAACAGAATAGAAAGCCCAGAGGTAAACCCATGCACCTATGGTCAACTAATCTATGACAAAGGAAGCAAGCATATACAAGGGAAAAAAGACAGTCTCTTCAATAAGTGGTGCTGGGAAAACTGGATAGCTACAGGTAAAAGAATGAAATTAGAACACTCCCTGACACCATTAACAAAAATAAACTCAAAATGGATTAAAGACCTAAATGTGACACTGGACACAATAAAACTCTCAGAGGAAAACATAGGAAGAACACTCTTTGACATAAATCACAGCAAGATTTTTTGACCCACCTCCTAGAGTAATGGAAATAAAAACGAAAATAAACAAATGGGACCTAATGAAACTTAAACACTTTTACACAGCAAAGGAAACTATAAACAAGACGAAAAGACAACCCTTAGAATGCGAGAAAATATTTGCAAATGAATCAACGGACAAAGGCTTAATCTCCAAAATATATAAATAGCTCATGCAGCTCAATATTAAATAAACAAACAACCCAATAAAAATTGGGCAGAAGACCTAAATAGACACTTCTCCAAAGAAGACACACAGATGGCCAAGAGGCACATGAAAAGCTGCTCAACATCACTAATTATTAGAGAAATGCAAATCAAAACTACAATGAGGTATTACCCTCACACCAGTTAGAATGGGCATCATCAGAAAATCTACAAACAACAAATGCTGGAGAGGGTGTGGAGAAAAGGGAACCCTCTTGCACTGTTGGTGGGAATGTAAATTGATACAACCACTATGGAGAACAGTATGGAGGTTCCTTAGAAAACTAAAAATAGAATTACCATATGACCCAACAATCCCACTACTGGGGATTGGGAGGAAACCACATACCCAGAGAAAACCATAATTCGAAAAGACACATGCACCCCAATGTTCATTGCAGCACTGTTTACAATAGCCAAGTCATGGAAGCAACCTAAATGCCCACTGACAGACAAATGCATAAAGAAGATGTGGTTCATATATACAATGGAATATTACTCAGCCATAAAAAGGAACAAGATTGGGTCATTTGTAGAGACGTGGATGGACCAAGAGACTGTCATACAGAGTTGAAGTGAATCAGAAAGAGAAAAACAAATATTGTATATTAACATATATATGTGGAGTGTAGAAAAATGGTACAGATGAACGGGGTTTGCAAGGCAGAAATAGAGACACAGATGGAGAGAACAAACGTATGGACACCAAGGGGAGAAGGGGGGGGTGGGATGAATTGGGAGTTGGGATTGACATACATACACTAATATGCATAAAATAGATAACTAATAAGAACATGCTGTATAAAAAATAAATAAAATTTCTTAAAAAAGAAAGTATTAGGAGATTGTTAACACAAAAAAGAGAGAGAATGAGAGGGAAGGGGAGGGGCAGGAGGAGGGGAGAAAGAAAGGAAGAAAGAAAGAGAGAGAAAGAAAGAAAAAGGAAGGAAGGAAGGAGGGAAGAAAGAGAAAGAAAAAGAAAGAAAGGAAGGAGGAAGGAAGGAAGGAAGGGAGAGAGGGACAGAGGAAGAAAGGAATCCTGGAAGGAATATAAATATACATAATTTTAGGAAACCATTAGGTCACATTACTTACCATTTTGCACCGTTATTTTCAAGCTCAACACTATGTTAGGATGGCTATCCTCTTTTTAATTAGAGGCTGAACTGAAAGCTAAAGGAATAGACTCACAGAGGGTGAAAAATGCAAACAGCAGCCCTCTGGTATGG
The DNA here is from genome assembly GCF_000442215.2 of Lipotes vexillifer. Classification (NCBI taxonomy): domain Eukaryota; kingdom Metazoa; phylum Chordata; class Mammalia; order Artiodactyla; family Lipotidae; genus Lipotes; species Lipotes vexillifer. The sequence goes on from NW_006778796.1 coordinate 926,725, forward strand.
GTGGAATGTGGGGTACAGAGGGCTTTCTCTTAGCCAAGGGAAACTTCCTATGTGAGGGCAACCTTATTTAACACAGACTTTACCCGCGATGTAAGCACATGGGTTCATTTTTTGCTGCCAGTTATTTGTGGAAGATGTTGGTTGGCTTCATTTGGTGAAAACTATTCTGAAATCCTGTTCTTGAGTAAAGGAGAGAAGAATCTTGAAGGACACAGTGCCTCACAGGGGTCCTTCTTTTGGAGCCGGATGAGGAGACCCTCCCATATATCCACACCTCAACATGATGACACGTGAACCTACCAACACAAGAGGATCTCGGGAACAAAACCCAGATACCCTCCATACTCCACAACTTCCTAGGTCTTGATGCAGGACTGCTGGTAAAAAGTTGTTTGAATATTGGAAGAGGATGACACACAGCAAAAAGGATTCCGGGGGAATATAGAACTAAAAATTGAGCGAAGTTATGTGCTTTCCTTCTCCTGAACTGGCCGTTAGAAAAGGTTCAGTTTTAGGGTCTTGAACGGGAGTTGGCAAACCATAGCCCTGAGGCCAAATCCAGCCACATTCATTTAAGTGTTGCCCATACTGTTCTCTGACTACAATGGCTAGATTGAAGCCTTCTGGCAGAGAACACATGGTTCGTAAAGTCAAAAATATTTACTATCGGGCTTCCCTGGTGGCGCGGTGGTTGGGGGTCCGCCTGCCGATGCTGCCGATGCAGGGGACGCGGGTACGTGCCCCGGTCCAGGAAGATCCCACATGCGGCGGAGCGGCTGGGCCCGTGAGCCATGGCCGCTGAGCCTGCGCGTCCGGAGCCTGTGCTCCGCAACGGGAGAGGCCACAGCAGTGAGAG
>NW_006778796.1:927715-938746 GCF_000442215.2 Lipotes vexillifer
GCCCTTTGTCCGAATAAGTTTGCTGATGTCTGACCCAGAGAAGTGCATTCTAGTTCCAGGGAGTCCCAAACTGAGTATTCCTGGTATGTTTTGTTGCTGTTGTTCTCTGGTTGGGGAAGAAACTTCATTCTTGGTGGGAGAGAGGAATGAGGGAAATGCCTGCCATTCAGTGGGAGGATCCAGGTTTGCCTCAGAATCTAAGCCCTCAGGCCTGTTAGGGCAGAGTCTGTAGGCAGAGGATGGAACAGGTTTCTTAGAATCAGATAGAAAATCAGCTCTCTCCAGCATTACCCCACCCCCCACACCCATGACTGAAGAAACACTCTTTATCAACCTTCCGTGGGGACCAAAGGGGGTTGACTCATCCTAGCACTAACTGGGGAACATTTCAAAGGAGGCCACAAAAGAAGATTTACAAATGACAAAGCTTTCTGTGAGGGATTTGTTCTTTTTTTTGGTTGTTTTTGGAGTATAGTTGCTTTACACTGCTGTGTCAGTTTCTGCTGTACAGCAAAGTGAATCAACCGTATGTATACATATATCCCCTCTTTTTTGGATTTCCTTCCCAGTTAGGTCACCACAGAGCACTGAGTAGAGTTCCCTGTGCTGCACAGGAGGTTCTCATTACTTATCTATTTTATACATAGTAGTATATATATGTCAATCCCAATCTCCCAATTCATCCCACTCCCCCCTCTCCCCCCTTGGTGTCCATACATTTGTTGTTACGTCTGTGTCTCTATTTCTGCTTTGCAAATAGGTTCATCTGTACCATTTTTCTAGATTCCACATATATGTGTTAACATATGATATTTGTTTTTCTCTTTCTGACTTAACTTCACTCTGTATGACAGTCTCTAGGTCCATCCACATCTCTGCAAATGATACACTTTCAGAGACAAAGCCTTGTACAACATACTGCGTTGTTTTTCAAGAACAAAGCCCTTTTTGTGGAATATTACTCAGCCACAAAAAGGGATTTGTTCTTGAAAAACAATGCAGTATGGTGTTACAAGTCTTTGTCTGTGGAGTCAGACAGGCATGGGCTTGAGTTCTACTAACTGAGGGACCTGGGGCAAGTTACTGTAGTTCTGGAAACTTCTCTTGAGTCATCTGAAAAATAAGAAGAATAATAGTAGCCTCCTCATAGGGTTGTTATGAGAAGTAGATTAAATAATGGATGAAAAATATTTAGCATGATTCCCAGCACACAAATAGTGTTCAGTGAATGTAAGCTGTTATCATCATGAAGACAGTCTTCTGGCTGACTCATAGACAGGGAGTGCGTCATTGTCATTTCCTAAAAAATTTTCTTAAGCATTGTTATTAATGGGCCTGGAAATATTTAGGCATTTAATAAATGGTAATAAAGATCTAGGTTGGAGATTACTTTGGTGAATGGAACATCTTTGAAATTGTTTGATTGAATCTGTGAGGAGAAATATATTTTATAATAAAACCCATCATGTACACTTGTGTGCGTGTTTATAACTTAAAAAACAATGCTCATGAAAGGCATAACCTTCCTACACACAATGCACTTTGATATTTTCTACTGTATTTTTTATATGGTGGACATAATCCACTCAATTTTACAACCCACTGAGGGGCTGAGACCCACAGTTTGATAAATCATGCACCATGGAATCATCAAGCTTTGAGTCCTCTAAGGCATGAATGTCTCTTGCCCCTAACATAACCATTTCTGGTGACCTATAACACCTCCCATTATGATTTGTTTTATGTTTCTATGTCTTGCATCCTTAATTATACCTTTTGAAGTCAAAACAAAGTTGTTTGCTTTCTTAGAATCCGGCTCCCAGAGAAGGGATATTGAACAAAATATATGACATTGTTTTTAGGTGGAAATGAATTTATATTTGCTGCAAATTTAAGAAACAGATTTTCTGTCTTCCACCGGAGATTTCATAACACAAATTGTAGAAGTTAATCAAATGCCACAATTATCTGTCTATTATGGTCTACACTGGGATGTGAAAGTTTCTCAGAGAGGGGATTTTTCTTTTTTTTTAATTATTGAAGTTGAGTTGATTTACAATGTTGTGTTAGTTTCAGGTGTACAACAAAGGGATTCAGTTATATATATATATATATATATATATATATATATTTATTTATTTATTCTTTTTCAGATTCTTTTCCCTTATAGTTTATTACAATATATTGAGTATAGTTCTCTGTGCTATACAGTAGGTCTTTTTGGTTATCTATTTTATATATAGTAGTGTGTATCTGTTAATCCCAAACTCCTAATTTATCCCAGCCCCCAGAGAAGGGATACTGAACAAAAATATATAAGAAAAAAAGAAGCATGACCAGTCCTACTTGTTCCTTTCTCCACCTACCCCCTCAACGCGCTGCTGATGACGATTGCCGAGAGGCTGGATGCCAATGACTGTTCTGTCTTGACTCTCTTCTCCCTCGAACTACACTCTTTTTAACTTTCTAAATCATGATTCCCTCTGTCACTGACAGAAACACACAGCCAATCCACTGTTTTTGCCCAGGTGTCTTAATCAGAACTCTGCCGGTGAAGATCCTAGGAAGAGGCTCCAAGACTCAGAGGCAAACTGGCTGCAGGACTCTACCTGCATTCCAGAGCCACCCTGTGCTTCCAGCACATTCTACCACCCACTGTCCTGAGCCAGATGAGACCAGCCTGCAGAATCCTCAGCCTCCTTTCCTGTCTATTTCACACACATTTTCTAACCTTAGTCCCTTATAATCTGTTGACCTTTGCCTGCACTGGAATTCCTAAATAAGCTATCCACTCTCAGCCAGCTTAGGAAAGCCATTTGAGTTCCAAGTTATTGAATTTTTACTTGAATCTTTATCCTTCAAACATTATGCCTGAGATAAATACTACAGAGAAAAACCCTCAAAATATTAGTGGTACAGTGTTGACTCCTTTTCTTTCTTTCTTCTTCCACCTCTTTCTTTCTCTTTCTTCCTTCCTTCCCTCCCTCCTTCCTTCCTTCTTTCTAATTTGCTGAATAACTTATTTTTTAATGAATTATGAAGGGATAGTTTTTAAATTGCTTAAGAAAAACTATACTCTTCTCTCTCTAAAATTTTAAAGAGCTTGTGTAAGAGAATGCATCATAGCTGGTGTGTTCACAGCTGAGTCTCAGAGGTGAGATCAGGACAACAGGACATTTTTTTGTAGAGTAGTAATTAAAGGGAAGATAACCTGGTCCTTCCCTTTGTTATTTGGTGGCTGTGTGACTCTAGAATGGTGCCTTATCCTAGATGCCTTCACAGCATCGTTGTGAAGAGAAGCACAGCAAGCACTTAGCATACTCACTGGTCCCAGGCAAGCACACAATACATAATTGTTACTATTATTATTTCCATAGGAGTTCTAATCCAAAGTCAGAACCCCTATGGGAGGAAACTCTGGTGATGACTGAATGCTTATTATCTTGATTGTGGTGACAATTTCACAGGTGTATGTATATGTTCAAACCCATCAAATTGTATATATTGAATATATACAATTTTTTAAAACATCAATTACATGTCAAAAGAGCTTAAAACAGTAGAGTCGGCATGCATGCAAATATGGGTGGGGCACAAATAGCGTCTGTCTCTGCTAGAAACCAAACATGTTATTAATAGATATGTTAAAAAAAATTTTTTTCTAATTAAACCGTAGAAATGGCAGAAAACAAACAGAAAACCAAACCAAACAAACCAAAACCCCACAAAAGCCAGAGCCTGTAATCTTGGTTAGAAGGAGGACCCCAGCAACATAACGGAGAAAACTTTACTTCCGGTCCCATCAAGAATTTCCCACCAGTGAACAGCCAGTCCTGTGACCAGAAGTTATGGGAAGGACCCCCAAGAAGAAGATGTGACCTCCTGAACGTCCTGTAACAGATCATCGAAACCTTCAGTTGCAACTGGCGTGCTGCTCCAAACAGACTCCCCAGGCCGAGGGGTCCTAGGAGTTCACCTGCCCTTCCCAACAGTCCCTGAAAAGCACACTGTGAGTTCAGTGATGGAATGGGGTTAAGTGGAGGCGCATCCCTGAAGATAACCCACATCAGCTGGGGACAGGTTCCCACAACACGGTTATCAGGAGCAGATAATCTGAGGCAGTATGAGGAAGACGAGCTGCAGCTTGTGTTTTGCAACATTACCCAGAATTCCCCAGACTCCACAACTTTGACCCTACGTCCTAGAAGCACGGGCCGGGAGCACGAGAACTGGGAATAAGGGGTCACACATGTCCCCAGCTCCCACAGTTTCCTGCCAGGCTTCTTAGTGGTTGGGAACTCTTTGCAGGCCCTTAAAGAGATGTGAAGGCTGGTCCCCAGTTCACCAGACCTGTTGAAAAGTTAAATTCCTGGCTGAGTTGCTCAAAGTAGACCACCTATAACCGGAAGGAAGAGATCTATGGATGCCCCTGAGGCCAGCTCTCTGCCCTTTTCAATGCCCTGGGCTGTACCTCAGCCATTAGAGGGTATAATGAAATACACGGTGGCCTCTGGCTCCTCTCTCAGCTCACAAGATTAATCAAGGTAAACTATTTTTGTTAATTGGAGTATAGTTGCTTTACAATGTTGTGTTAGCTTCTGCTGTACAGTGAAGCGAATCAGCTCTATGTATGCATATATCCCCTCTTTTTTGGATTTCCTTCCCATTTAGGTCACCACAGAGCTCTGAGTAGAGTTCCCTGAGCTATATAGTAAGTTCTCATTAGTTATCTGTTTTATACATAGTAGTGTGTATATGTCAATCCCAATCTCCCAATTCATCTCACCCCACCTTTGCCCCCTTGGTGTCCATACGTTTGTTCTCTATGTCTGTGTCTCTATTAGAGTCTGATTATCTAAGTCTCCATCTGAAGAAATGAACTAAAGACATTCCTCTGCATTTCCCAGCCTCCAGCGTTTTGGCCCAGGGCCCTGGAGACCCAGGAGGCTGAGAAAAACATAGACATCTCGCCTCATGCTGAATTCCCATCTCCTACCACTTCCTGTCAAATCCTCAGCTGTTCTCCACTCCAGGGCTTCACAAGGAGTAAGTCACATCCCTCTGACTGGGAAGGGCTCTAGGGAGCATGAAGGCCATCCCCCTGCTTACTAGGAATTACATTCAAATCGTGAGATAGGCTCGCGACTTTGTGAAGGGGATCGCCCTTAAACATCCCCCAGATCCTTTCCAGGATGCAGCTTTCAGGGTTGGCTGTCCTGATGCAGAGTCAGGAGCTGCTCCTTCAAGTTTCCCCAGCCTCCAGCCCATGTGCAGAATCTCTGATTTGCACTTAACAGGAGCCTTTGATAACATATGTACCATTGCCACGTGGGATAGAAACCGCATATTTCTGGCCAGGGTCCCTGGGTTGGGCTAGGCCACTGTGTGATGGACAAAATAGGGTTGCCTCTCAGGACTAAAGATGAGCTAAAGGTGACCCCATGGTTTTGAGCCTGAATGACAGAGGTGTAGTCTCTGATGGAATAATCAAATCAAGAAGTGGAAGGACGGTGAAGGTCTGGGGATAACAAGAGAGCAGATTCATGGAGTCATTTTAGAGGATGTTTTAGACCTTCATTCTGAATCCAGAAAGGATGAAGCTTATTAGATAAATGAAACTATTTCTGAAGATTTAAAGTGGGGGAGATTGTGCTATTATTTGTCACAGGAGATAGCTAGAAGAATAGGAAGAAAGTACTACAAAATAACACCAGAAATTACTTGACATTTATACATAAAATAATAGCATTCTTCCATTTCCAGTAAAACTTCCAGAGAAAAGGGAAATTATAGGAGAAAGCATAGGGGAGCAAATAATGTTCCCTCTCGCAAAGTCAACCCTGAGTTCTCAGCTCATCTCAAGATTTGAGAATAGTTCTCAAGTCTCCCCAAAGCCATCTATTTTTAGTACAACAGTCCCCAGTTCATACACGACTGCTTCCAAAACCCTTGACACTTACTCTCCTCTGAATACATTCTAGTTTCTCACTGTGCCTCTGAAGATGTAGCATCCAGAATTTTCGAAAAGTCTCTAAATGCAGTATGATCTCAAAAAAAAAGGAAAAAAAATTAACAGGCCTATCACCCACCTTATGCTGTCCGCGTTTTCCCCTTCATGCAGCCTAAGACCACATTGGAGTTTTAGCAGCAATGTGGCAGTCACAGTTGACTTTGTATTGCCTTTTGGTCAGTTAATTTCAGTTTATCTTTTTCAAACAAACTGGGTTTTTTTTAATACGCATTTAGCTCTTTGGGTTGTTTTGGTTTTTTTTCTGTCTGTCTAAAGGCAAACATTTATCCACGTTAAGCTATATTGCAGAGATGGTAGATGCCTACCAATGTCATTTATTGAGACCTCTTCAAATCTGGATTCTGACTTATTAACCATCCTTCCCAACTTTGTGTTATTCCCAGATCAATAATCAGGCTACTTAAGACTTCTTTCAAATGTTTGATTAAAATATTGAACTGGGGAGGAAGGAAACCAAGAACACTTGGCAGGTGATATAATTTTCCTTCTTTTTAACTGGGTTTTTCAGGATCATATTCGTTTTTTTTTTTTTTAATTGAAGTGTAGTTGATTTACAATATTGTGTTAGTTTCAGGTACACAGCAAAGTGATTCTGTTATATATATATATGTGTGTGTGTGTGTGTGTGTATATATATATAATATATATGTTCTTTTTCAGTTTCTTTTCCATTATAGTTTATTATAAGATATTGAATATTGTTCCCTGTGCTATACAGTAGATCCTTGTTGTTTATCTATTTGATATATAATAGCGTGTATCTGCTAATTCCATCTGCCTAATTTATCTCTCCTCCCCCCACCCCCCCACTTCCCCTTCGGTAACCATAAGTTTTTTTTCTATGTCTGTGAGTCTGTTTCTGTTTTGTTAATAAGTTTATATGTATCATTTTTTAGATTCCACATATAAGTGATTTCACATGATATTTGTCTTAGCCTGACTTACTTCACTTGGTATGATCATCTCTAGGTCCATCCATCAAGACATTGTTAATGTAAGCTTCATTTACTTAGAAAGTAAGCCATTACATAAGTAATTGGAAATTTTAAAAACTCTTTTTGCAATGCCTGTGTCATGAACTTCATTGGACTGAAGAAACGTGTAAGTAGCTATTTCATTATAAGAAAAAAGTATGTCTATGTTATTAACTCAGAATAAAAAAATGATAAGGTATTCAACTTGAAACTCCCACTTGATTTCATGACATAATAACTTTCTAGCCCGAGATCAAAGATTAAGGCTAAAGGGAGAGTTGAGAATCCATGAAATAGATGTTGACAATGCGCTAGAAGAGGTCACTCCCCAGATCTCAGCAGTGTGGTGACGTCACAATTACTTTTTGGTTGCACAGGCATGTGAGTCACTCAGGCTTGACACAAATAGAGTAATAAAGAAAGGCCATTTATTTATTTTTTTAAACATCTTTATTGGAGTATAATTGCTTTACAATGGTGTGTTAGCTTCTGCTGTATAACAAAGTGAATCAGCTCTACATAAACATATATCTCCATATCCCCATATCCCCTCCCTCTTGCGTGTCCCTCCCACCCTCCCTATCCCACCCCTCTCGGTGGTCACAAAGCACCGAGCTAATCTCCCTGTGCTATGCGGCTGCTTCCCACTAGCTATCTATTTTACATTTGGTAGCGTATATATGTCCATGACATTCTCTCACTTTGTCCCAGCTTACCCTTCCCCCTTCCTGTGTCCTCAAGTCCATTCTATACGTCTGTGTCTTTATTCCTGTCCTGCCCCTAGGTTCTTCAGAACCATTTTTTTTTTTTAGAAAGACGATTTAAAATACCATTTCCCTCTTAAATGATGTTTCCCACTGAGTGTAAACTAAAGAATTAGCATAATTGAGTGGCAGATTTTGACATGGTTATAAAAAGAGCAGAGGGAAACCTTTGCAAGTATGTTGATATTCACCTAATAAAAATTTTGTAAGTGAATTAAATCGAGTTTCTTGCCAGCTATGAATCCCTAAAGGGTAATCACAGTTCCTCAGTGAAACAATCTCCAGCCTAGCCCACACTCTTATCTCCTCTGGTGTCCATAGAAGAAGTGGGTTTGTTCGCAATCGGAAGTTTTGATTGTTGAAACTGATGTTATCCTAGCTCTGCTATGACCTTCCCAGACCAGTGGCCTTATGGGAAGGTCCTCTTACTGCCAGGGCATCAGAGGCCATGTGCCCTGAAAAGGTAAGTAAGAAAGCTGGAAACCCACTAAAAGAGGGCCTAGCTCTGGGTGAGGAACCCACTGAAGGTCAGTGACTCTCCTTTCTTCTTGGGTCCACGTGGAACTGAATGTGGCAGGAGTGTTTCAGATTCAGGTGCAGAAACCTCACACTAGGGTGACCGACAAAGGTGGGGAGGTGGGTGGTGGAGCATTTCAGGCAGAGGGTACAGGCAGCATTTTCGATTGCTATAAAGTTTGGGAAACGTGCTGCTAAAACCTTAAATTCCGTGCCCTGGGAGTCCCACTGATAGACTGAGGGTCATGGCAGAGACTAAGAGTTGTCTCCATTCTCCACTTCTTTCTTTTAGGAGGACTCTGATCTCTTTGGGTTTTAGCTGAGCACATAGCCCCCCAGCTTCCCTTGAACCTAAGTGTTAGCCAGTGTCCCAACTTCCAGAATACATTTTTTAAAAAAGCAATCTGCTCGCCCTCCACTTCCTCTGACCCGCTTCCTGTGGGCTGGACTGTGTGGATGTCGAACGAGCCAGCTTCAACCATGCAGATGAACCCTGTATCCTAGGAGACGGAAGAACCACATGAAGGAGGGAATCTGGACCTTCAAATGGCCTGATGGAGAACAGCCTCCTTGAGCCACTGCTTCTGGACCAGTTCAAAAAGGGAAACAAATAAACTCTCTGCCCTTTTTTCAGCCACAAGATCTTGGGGGTCTTTTTGTTATAACAGCTTATCATGTACTGTAACTAAGAGAAAGACAGGGGAGGAAGAGGGGCAACACTGGAAGGGGAAGGGGAGTGGGAGAATAAGAAAGAGGAAAGAAGACGTGAGAAGCTGTGGGGGGGAAGGATAGAACTGAGAAGAAAATGGAAAAGCTGTTTAAGCTTCCTAGTGCTTAAGTGACTGAGGATAGTACTATTTCCGACTAGGCAAACCTGGTGATTGAGGGAAAGGGGACCTGAATCAGCCAAGAGAAAAAGAGGCATATTAGTGAGTGGGTCCAAGGGCTGGTCTCCATCCTCTTGGGCAGAGCTGCCTCCACCTGTCCAATGCTGAAGTAAAACTTAATGATGAGTACTAACTCTTCTGGGTAGTTACTAGACCATGAGTACTTTACATGGGTGCTCCTGCTTAATCCTACTATGACCCTAAGGGCCATTATCATCCTCACTTTACATTCTAGGACTAAGAAGTTAAATTATTTACCCAAAGTCACCAGGTAACAAGTGGATCCAACTCCAAGCACATGTCTCCGTACCTATTTGTTTCACTGCTACATTACACTTCCTAGTAGGTTGGAGACTCGGGGGGAGCCCCTGAAGAACACTGAGAAAACCTGCAAGTTTCAAAAGAAAGTGCAGTTTTGATCATAATGGGGTAAATTCTCAGCCACTGTAAAAAGAGCACAGAAGAAATACACTTTGTACTGGGTGCCCCACTTTACCACCACAGCTAATGGGCTCCGAGGGACACCTGGCCCAAGGGCAGCTGGTCTTAGTGTCACCCGTGAATATGCTATGACTGGCACTGCAATATGACCAATTCGAGTTCTTCCCTTATAACTCTGGGCTTGAAAACATCAAGGGAATGTGCAGTTATCTACCGGAGTTTAAGGGAAAACGTCTTGCTATTGAGAGGGAGGCTAGTTTAAAGTTGACAGAGCAGAAAGTATGAGAAAGGAGAGGAAAGAATGGAGCTGGTAAGGTGTCCTGGAGAAAAAAATATGTAGTTCATGAAAGCGAGCCTGAGAGAATGTACCTGTAGGAATCCAAGTCATCTCTAGCCATAAAATAAACCCACCTCTTCTGAGATAACCTGGAGCAAATCTTTACGCTATGCGACTAAAAGAGCCTAAGGGGGAAAAGAGAGAGAGAGGGAGATTATTCACCTAGGACAGTGGTTCTCAGAACCGTGTTCGAGGAAGCCCTAGGGGCCCCTCAGACCTTTTCAGGGTGTCTTGGAGGTCAAAACTATTCTTCGAAGAAGTGGGAGGGGGAGGACGAAGGGGAGGAGGCATGATTTTCCCTTTTTACTCTCATTCTGTTGCATTTGTATAGAGTATGACAAGTTCATTGATATAGCTTGAAATGTCACATTGCAACTCGTCTTTAAGGTTCATAGGTGAAGGGGACTAAGAGGTACAAAGTACTAGGTATAAAGTGAATAGTTTACAAGAGTGTAATGTACAGCAGAGGGAATGTCAATATTTTATAGTAGCTTTGTATGGAGTATATTCTATAAAAATATACAATTACTATGTTGTACTCCTTAAAACTAATGCAATATTGTAAGCCAACTATACTGCAATAAAAAAAGAAAAGATTTCCTTGGAAACAGTAGTAAAAACAAATGAAAAAAAAAAAGAAAGAATCAAACACCTGTCAAATTTTAGTGTATTATCAAAGAAGAAAATCCATAATTTCCTGAAAGCCTATTAAACATACTCCTCCCTTTTCCAACTAAATACGTGACAAGCTAGATTTTCAACAAAATGTTATATCACAACAGACTGAACGAAAAAGTAGATATAACAATCAAGCTATTTATTAAAAAGCCAAACATTAAAGAGGTTTGCAAAAACTGTAAAGCAATAACACTTTTTTGTTTTGGAAAATATAGCTATTTGTCATAAATATGAGGTTATTTATGCTATCAATACATAAGTTTTATTATTTTTAAGTTAATAAATATTTTTTAATGTGTTTAACATCCAATAAGGTAAAAATAAGATAGAAACAGCCCATGTTCACAAAAGCTCTTTGAAGTCTGCAATAATTTTTTTTTTTTTTTTTTTTTTTTTCTTTTTT
>NW_006778796.1:938929-945968 GCF_000442215.2 Lipotes vexillifer
TTTTTTTTTTTTTCTTGCATTATGCGGGCCTCTCACTGTCGTGGCCTCTCCCATTTGCGGAGCACAGTCTCCGGACGCGCAGGCTCAGCGGCCATGGCTCACGGGCCCAGCCGCTCCGCGGCATGTGGGATCTTCCCGAAACGGGGCACGAACCCGCGTCTCCTGCATCGGCAGGCGGACTCTCAAGCACTGCGCCACCAGGGAAGCCCTGCAATAATTTTTTTAAGAGTAGAGGAATCCTGAAACTTAAAAGTGTGGAAATCACTGCTCTACTGTGTTTCATCCCCCTTCATCATTTTTGCTTTTTATTCAGCTTGCTTCACACATTGGCCCCAAAGCCCCCGGTCACTGTTTTTCCACCATTTTAATCCACAGCCCTCTCGGGTTGCTTTAAGGAAAATGGGAAGCCAAAAGCTAGCGTGCACGCACGCTGCGAGGCCTGTCCCCACTACCTAACCTGCTGGCACTGTTTTTAATTCGCCCTTTAATTGTAGCCTTAAGTTATAGCTCTCCAACTGATTTCATTTAGCAGGAGCTTGTTGGCAAATTCAAATGAACTCACTTCATATGCGAGATTCACGGAGATTGCCTCCTATTGAAATCGCCTCCCTCCTGTTAAATTATTTATTTCACTCCAAAGGCATGATGATTTCACTTTGCTTGGGGACACGAAAAACAAGTAGCCTTGATTAAGTCTTAGCATGGCTGGGCACAGTCTAAAGGGTGGTGCGTGCATAGCCTAATTGACTTCCATGGACGATCCTCTGGGGTTGTTGTGGAAATTAAGGGCTTAGAAACAGAAAGTGTCCAATGAACAGGACATGCTCAGGAAATGATGATGATTGTTATAAAAGCCTCTCTACGGCCTTGTGAGTTATTTATTGTTATCATACCCATTTTGCAGATGAGAAAACAGACATTGAGCAACTCCTCCAAGGTCACCCTGGCAGCTCTGCCAGGCTTGGAACCCAGACACTCTTTATTTGGAGCCCACATTTCCTCTTTTTTTTTTTTTAAATTAATTTACTTTTATTTTTGGCTGCATTAGGTCTTCGTTGCTGAGAGCGGGCTTTCTCTGGTTGCGTTGAGCAGTGGCTTCTCTTGTTGTGGAGCACGGGCTCTAGGCATGCGGGCTTCAGTAGTTGTGGCTCATGGACTCTAGAGCTCAGGCTCAGTGGTTGTGGCGCACGGGCTTAGTTGCTCCTCGGCATGTGGGATCTTCTGGACCAGGGCTCGAACCCATGTCCCCTGCAATGGCAGGCGGATTCTTAACCACTGCGCCACCAGGGAAGTCCCTGGAGCCCATATTCTTAACCCCTATACTTATAATTCTTATTTGCTAGAAATTTATGGAAGTTTCAAGTAAGACAGACTTTTTCAAAATTTTGTTTTAGACTCCTAGTAGTCCCTACAAATGGCTAAATAATCTTTTTCCATTTAAATTCCTTTGCATGGTTTTTCAGAAGCAATTATAAATAAACTTACAGTTATACTTAGTGCTGATCTTATCAATACTGTAAAAAAAAAAAAGGAGTAATGAGTTGACAATTACCTAATATTATAGAACATATATGGATAATTGCCCCCAGTTCTTTCAAAAGATGACATTTCTTGGGGAATTCCCTGGCGTTCCAGTGGTTAGGACTGTGCTTTTACTGCCGTGGGCCCAGGTTCAATCCCTGGAGGGGGAACTAAGATCCCACAAGTGGCATGGCAAAAAAATAATAATAATAATAATACATTTCTCTACAGATAAAATTCTTCTCTCTCTCTCTCTCTCTCTCTCTCTCTCTCTCTCTCTTTTTGGCCCTGGCTATCCATACCACTAATAACTCCCTTATTTCGGGTTCTGGCTTGTGGACCCTACAAGTTGCAAAATAAGTACTGCATTTGGTTGCTGCTCAGAAAGATTGTGCCATAAAACATTACAAGCAAAGTTAAACGACTGGCAGGGGAGAAGCTGTATAGCTGCATGTAGGTGATGCAATTTTGTTATTATTCATTATAATAACCATAGTGGTGCTTTCACTTCACCAAGCCCTTTGTTCCAAGGGTCACAATTCATACCTACCTTCTATTCAACACATACCCACTAAATAAGGGACAATTCCCGTTTTACTTCCTGGGGTACTGAAAGGATTAATTGTAGAGTTAAGGTTAAAAGCAAGTAAGGTTAAAAGTAAGTTGGGGGAAGCAGAGACATATATGGTCTAAGAGTTGGGTTATTAACAAATAAACCCTTTAATGAGCAAATGTTGGAGTCAAACTCAATTATGCCCAAGAGTGTAGTTCAACGTTTATCACTGGATAAACCGAGGCAGTGTGAAAGGGTTCTGAGTTCTCAAACCGGCTTACTCTTTAGGGACAGAGTTTAATTTTAGTTTAATACAGGAGAAACATGCCCTCAGAATGGATGGGAGAAGGAACCAGCCATTTGGTTTGTCTTAATGTTTACAAATAACAAGAAAAATAAATAAAAACGGAAGTAACATCCAAAGAGAGCTGAGGGATGTCTCATCACGCATAAGAGAACTTGGGGAATAGTTGCTTATAGGAATTTGGCAACAGTTGCATTTGTACGTGCTGAAAGGAAAAAAGAGAAAACCAGTGCTGTGTTGTGGGTCTCACGGACAACCAAGGGTGGGTGACACCAGCATTCTGTACTGTCAGGTCTAAAGACCCCCCAGCTCTGAGGATATCAGACCCAGTCCCAGGACTGTCTTTGGAAAAGGCACCCAAGTATAAATAGAAGTCATTTACACTCATAGAAGGAGTGTTTTTAACTCATCACAAACTGAGCTTCTGCCCCTTGAGAAAAGAATCAGGAGTGCAGAGCACCAGGGTGCCAAACGGGACCTGGATGAGGAACCCCTTGGCAGAGACCTGACAAAGCATGTCGACAGAATGGTACCTGGGACACTTTGGCCAATTTGATGGAGGCCAGGCAACACCTGACCAGGACGGTCGGAACTGTACCCGGGTCTTATGTGCGCCCATGCCCCGAAGAATCTTGGGTTCGTGGGCAAGTGATATTGAGCATTTCATTCAAGTTTGCAATTAGCACAGAGAGCAAAACACAGAGCAAAATCGGATACAAAGATGCAGAAAGCCGAGATCTTAGCCTAGAAGACAAAGACCTTTGATCTCTAGAATTGCTGCTGCGAGACACAGGTGAGAGGAAGTCCTTCTCAGCAGACCTTTCTATGTTCTCCTTTCCAGGCCTCTGCGGTGAGGATTTGCAGGATTCTCTGTGTGGGTGACAAATATCTTGAAGCACATTGGAGATATTTTTAGGCAGAATGCGGAGTGCACCCGCCATCCCCACCCATGGACTAGGGTAAACAAAGGCTACAGAACTCCTTGCACGGGAGAAAGCATTCCTTCCTTTCGCCATGATAATATTTCTGTGAGCTGAGCAGGGATATGGGTGGAAGGCAGATCCAGGACAAAGCCTCAGCTGCCTCCTGTGACTGTCATCTCTGCCTCCTGAGACCTGCAATAGCTAAAAAGAAAGGGAGAGAAAAGAAAAGAAAGAAATTTCAAGGAAAGGAGATGTCGGCAGCCTGCCTCCCCATCTCTTGACTTAGAGGCTGGGGTACATCAAGCTTCCTTTTTTTCTCTGTGTTAATGACACCAGATATTGAGAAGCAACTTGCATCCAGAGGCATAAAGCCACCCAAATTGCCTGAGGTGTTCTTCTGGGGTGCCCAGTGCCACCAGAGACAGCAGGAGTGTTCAGAGATGATTTTTTTTTTCATTTGCGTTTAATATACGTGGAGCCAAAGGGTATACATTATTCCCTGCAGTGCCAGAGCACCTGGCAGATGGTGAAAAAAACCAATGCAGATGGCCGAAGCTCTGCTTTTAGGATTGGGAAATGGGCCAGGGACACATCTCTGTAAGCCCCACCAGTATTGAAAGGCAGGTGGGAGCGAGTCAAAGGAGCATCAGGGGTACTCTTCTGACAAATAGGTTATTGATTTTTACTTTTAAACAGCAAAAAGCAACAGCGTGATTTACAACCGCCCAAACAACTCTGAAATGTACACATCTAAAGCCAAGATCCTCCTCCCGTCCCATCCTTCCCTGCCCTCCAGGTAACTGTTACTAACAGTTTGGTATGCATTCCATCGACCACTCTTCAGTATAACCAAGCAAGCATACACGTGCGTATCATAGTGAGATTATTATTATTTTTTTTACTCCAGCCCATCAGGAAATCCTATTAGAAATATTTTCACAAAGCATCCAGAATCTGACCACTCACCCCCTCCACGGTCAGCACCCCAGTCTGAGCAGTGCCATCTCTGGCCTGGGTTACTGTCGTAGCCTCCTAAGTGGCCTTCCTGTTCCCTTTAGAATTTGTTAAAACAAAAGATGCATGTCCCTTCCGGACCTAAATTCTCTAAACATTCCCATTCTCTTCAAAGTCAAAGCTAAGGGGCTTACCTGCCCACGACAAGCCCTGCCCTACTCCTTCATCTGAGCCCCAACCTCCTACTCCTTTTCCAGTACCTTCTGCACCCCATCCTGAGCCCTGGCCCCCTTCAAAACGCACCAGCTACACGCCCCCCAACCTTTCCACCGCGGGCTTTCCCTGTTCCGAATGTCCTTGCTCAGATTTCAGAATGGCTCTGTCCCTCTGGACGAGTGTCACTTTCTCGGTGCGGTCCGCTCTGCAAACCCTATCTTAAAGTTAAAACGCTATGTCCCTCTACCTCCCCCTTACCGCTGCTTTATTTTGTTCACAGCACTTGTCAGCTTCTAACAAAATTTTCATAATTTATAGTGTCTAGTAGTTACCGTTTCTTCCCCAACTAGAATGTCTGCAAAGGTTTCCATCTGTTTGCTTGGTTTTCCAAAGACCTAGATCAGTGCCTGGAACAATCAATAATGAACCATCAAGGAAAATTACTTTTGCATAATTGTTGGAAATCATTGTGTGACACTCCATAGAGGTGTGCTCTATCAGTGATACACTCTTGATGAGGAGCTAAACAACGACAACAACAAAAGGATCTTGACAAAGAAATAAAGTGTAACCCGTGGAGTAGGACAAGGAAATTGTGGAAAAGTGGGACCGGATGCCTCAACCATGTCATATATTAAGACTGGACCTTTTAATAAAACAGATAAAGAACAAGGTCCTGCTGTATAACACAGAGAACTCTATTCAATATCTTGTAATAACCTATAATAGAAAAGAATCTGAAAAAGAATATATATATATATGTATAACTGAATCACTTTGCTGTACACCTGAAACTAACACAACATTGTAAATCAACTATATTCCAATAATAATAATAATAATAATAATAATAATAATAATAATAATAAAAGACTGGACCTTTTAAAACATAATAAACGGCACTTTCCCTGGAGTGTTGCCTGGTACCAGTAGTCTCACTGGTGTCATCTGCATACTGGGACCAAAAAACAATAACAGAATAAAAATGCCAAGTTTCTAAAAATAATTTTGGTCAAACCTCATGATTTAGGAAAAGTCACCCTTCACTCTTTGTTCTCCTTTGAGCTACCTTTCTGAAAACTGGAAGTTATCAACGCTCAGCTCTGTCTGCCTGGTGCAGATATGAGAACTAACACAGCCAAGGGGATTGGGGGAGATGAAGATGAGAAACACAGATAAAGCCCACGGAAGGTCAACCCCTCCACCCTCTACTACACCAAGTCTCCCAGCCATACACCCTTGTTATAATTCACTTTGTGTACTGTGGCTCCATTTATAGCCTCCCCATCCCTTTCCCCATGCTGTCAAGTTGCTAGGGAAACAGTAAAGGGCAGGGATATGGTTAGGGTGAGGAGGGATTAGAATGCCCAGGCTGGGTACAGTATGTTTAGGTTATGGGAGGGGAGGATATATACTCCAGGAATTATTGTGATTGCTCTCAGGTCTCTAATGGTCTGTAAATATACATGCCAGAGGTTCAAGCCTCTTTCTGCTTGCTGGAGTTCCCGAGCCTGACAAGACCATTGGGTCTGGCTAGTGGGGAAAAACTGGCAGGCATTCAACTGAGCCGTATGAAATTCAACTGAATTGTTAAACCCCTAGCTGGTATTTGAAATTTCTTCCCATCCAAGCATATTTCTCTTCCTCCTGGCTCTTCCCTTCCCTCAGAAAAATCAAAGCTCCCTTTGATCTTTGCAAGATTACCACCCAGTTGCCACAGTATTGGCCCTACGGAGCCAGTCATATTTGCAGCTAGATCTCTGTTTTACCACGTAGCTAAGTACGAGCCCCGTGGCTCAAATATTTTCAGATCCAGCCTTTGCCTTTTTCTACATGTTGTGGCCCAGAGGAGAGGGTGGGAATGGAACACAGTGGCAGAGGAGCCAGTCTGGCCGTTGCCATGGTAACTTGCTGTTGCGTGAAATCCCAGTGTGGATGGTTGAGTGGTACCCATGTGTAGCAAATTTTGCATTCATCTGTTCCTTCACTCAACTCATCCAACAAATTCTTATCCAACACCTGATATGTACCCCAAACTGTGCCACCGTCAGGAGAGTATTTATTTTTGTGTCTGCTGAAAGACGTTATTGAACCTTACAAAGATCCGTAGTTACAAACCCTGTCCGTAATGATCATCTATTTTTAGAAGAGAAGTGGAGTTCCTCCATTTGTAACTACAATACAATGTAAAAATTAATCCTTGGGCTTCCCTGGTGGCGCAGTGGTTGAGAGTCCGCCTGCCGATGCAGGGGACACGGGTTTGTGCCCTGGTCCGGGAAGATACCATATGCTGCGGAGCGGCTGGGCCCGTGAGCCATGGCCGCTGAGCCTGCGTGTCCGGAGCGTGTGCTCCGCAACGGGAGAGGCCACAACAGTGGGAGGCCCGCGTACTACAAAAAAACAAAACAAAACAAAACAAAAAAAACATTAATCCTTGAGTAGGAGAAACGTGGACAAATGTCATGTGATGAAGTGGGGTCAGGGAATCCAGAGGATCAAGGCTTATGGCAGAGATAACATCTAAAGTACATTTAAAACATGGATTCACTTCAGAACAACAGGGAAAGA
>NW_006778796.1:945978-951481 GCF_000442215.2 Lipotes vexillifer
AAAGAGAAGAGAAGGGTGACACTGGCTTTCAGATCTGAAAGGAAGCTGCCGGAACCAAGGTCAGTCCATGGCAAACTAAAAACGGCGAGAAGGTGGACCCCGCTCGCCTGCCCGCTTTCGTGCCTACTGCATACCCAGGCCAGCCCCACTCCATCTTCATGCCCCCTGCTCTTCTGAAGGCGGAGGGGCTATAAAGTCAGACCCCTTCACCCCCACCTGGTCTTCAGTGTACTTTCACATTTTCCCTTTTTCCCCCATCAAGGACTGATAATCTGCTCTCAGGAAATGACTCATACTAAGGTGTAAGTTACCAGTATTGACACAGCACATTCCCCTGCAAGGAGATCGCGCACTTTAACAAGAGATAAGCCGCCTTTATCCACGTAAATGACGTTGGGCCTCGGGCTGCCGGGCGCTTGGAGGAGGAGAGAATTGCTAGAATTGCTAGGAGGGGCAGCTCCCCCAGCAATACACACCTCATCCGGTTGCGGGATCTACTCCCCCTTCTTTATGGGCTTATTTTAGGGCTTCCCTCCAGTCAAGTGTAAGCTCTTTGGGGGCAGCTTTGCCCATCTTGTGCACCTCTACAAACTGGTGTGTAGAACAGTGCCTGGCCTAGAATGGATAAGTAAGGGTTATTTGTTAAGTGAGGGTTTAGGGAACGTTGTCTGTTGCTAGTGCCTGGCAGCAAAACTGACGAAGAGAATGGGAGGCAAGAAAGCCTGAAATTTTTCAAATAAATATAACATTTTTTCACATAAACTACATGTTCATTGTTGGAAAAACACGTTTTAAACAGATAAGCAAAAATAAGAAAGTTAAAAGCATTCATAATCCTGTCCCCAGTCAATTATTGTTAACATAGTGACGTAACCCCATTCAGATTTTTATCTATGTCTGTATCTCTCTTGTATATATATACTTCAACAAACAACAAAAAATCAGCGTCCTTAATGCTTTATGATTTGCTTTTTTTTAATATAATAAACCACAAACATCTTACCATGTAGTAACATATTTTATAATCATTTAAATGACTGTCTAACAGTCTAGAACCTTGCGGTACCAGAAGGCCCTGTTTTACCAATTCCCTATTGCTGGACATAGGTTGTTTCCAACTTTTCACTATTATTTACAAAAACACAGTTAAGAATGTCTTTATCGCTAAATCTTTGTGCTTGTTATTTCCTCATACAAGTGACAATATCATGATTAAACACTGGCAATATTTATTGAATGCACTAGATATGTTGGGATATTTAACGTTGCTGTATTTAATCCTCTCCCAAACCCTATTTTTTCCAGATGAAGATATGACCTAGAAGATACTGAGTAATTTGCCCGAGACTACTGTGAGTCATGTGTTTACTGTTTTGGATACGCATTGCTGAATTGTCTTCCGGAAACACACTTTGGAATGCTTCAGGGAATAACTAGGAACCTGCTTCATCAGGTAAATCCTCTACTAAGGGAAACGGTACACAGTCTCCTTTAGTGAACAATTCACATGTTTTATTGACCCATCAAAATTGGTTTTCCCCTTACATTTACCCAAAACCTTTGTGATAGTTTAATCACCTGGTACTTCCTGGCAGCAAGGTGTCTTTTGACTCGCTCTCTAAGTGAACCACACTCAAGAGACGCAGTGTAGTCCTGGGTTCAGAGTCCTAAAACACAGGCTTGACCCCTGAGTTCATCTCTTTTCCTAGGGTGGCATCCTCAGGCATATCAGTTCACTTACCCCAGCTTTGGTTTCCATATAAGATGACAAAAATAATATTGGCCTAACTCATCTCCTAGGTTGCAATAAGAGGAGAAAATGGAATTGAAGGAGCTTTGCATTGCTGGAGAGAACAATGGAATTCGAGGTAGTGTTATCAGTACCAACATCTTCATCTTTATCACGACCCTTAAATCTATTACCTGGTACTTTATTCAGGCCTTGGCCTTTTTAATAAGTAAAAGCAGTCAGAAAGAGGAAAAATAAAGATCAGAGGGAAAGGAAGATAGAAAAAAACAGAGGTCAGAACGGAATGGACTGTGGGATTGGGGGACATTTGAGGGAACACCCTGTAAGAATGAGCAATTAATTGAAATGCAGAACAGGCTGAATGAAACCGGATTATACATTCCAGTGCCTGTATTCAGTGGGTAGTGCATTAGAGAAAGTACTCACGGGAAACCTAGCCAGACCTGCAAAAATCTGCGAGCCGCACCCATAATTAACTTTGCATCTCATTTTCTTAATCTTTAAAATGAAGGAGTTAAATTATATACTTGGACTCATTTAGTCCTGAATTCTACAATTATTGGAAGTATTTCTTATCAAATTCCTTTGTCCTTGGGACTTTGAAAATTTCTTATCCTCTTTCCAAGACCCTGGACTTTAAGAAATCTGAAATCTCACCCTGCAGGGACAGAAGAATAGATTAATAGCGCCCTGAATCTGTTATTCCAGATGTGGTCCAAAAGGTATTTTGTCTTTCTGGCAACCACAACCCAGCATGAAGTGATGGTTTTACGGAGGATCCCATCCCTATCGCTAGCAAGGTCTAGCGAGCTTGAGAAAATCCACTGTACAGAGTTGAATTTTTAAATTTAATGTCTGCTTTCTAATCAGTCATTCCCAAAGGAAAGAAAAAGAGGTTAATCTAATACAGGCCTTGAAACAAAGCAGATTAAAGTTAGCTTCTGAGTCAGGAAGTATTCAGAGTCGAGCACAAAGAGAAGGAAAATGGATAATAGATATTAAGCATGACATGTCAGAAAGAAACTTGAATGATTTCTAAATAGAACTATTCTCTCCCTTAATTTCTTAAAGATGCACTTCCCGCCCACCCCCACCCCCCCATCCCCAAGGATGGATAGGAAACTAATGGCTTTCCTTCCCTACCTTATTTAAATCTGAAAGCTGAATGTCATTTCACTGCCAAATTATTCTAACATTATTAACCTGGCTTTTAAAAGGCAAAATGGGATGTTCCTATGAATGGCTTGAGACAGTAAAAATGCAAACGCAAATTTACAAAGCTGTTAGTGCAGGGAGGGGGGCTGAGCCCAGAAGAGTGGGTCCTGAGGTTCACACACTGCTTTTCCCATTCTGTGGGAGCCAACAAAAGGGGTTCAGCCCAGGTATCTCAAATTCTTTGCGCGGAACCTACTCTCTTAAAGCCCATTATGTTAGATTACGAAGCTTTGTCTTTTTCTTTCTTTCTTTATTTTTTTTTGCCGTACGCCGGCCTCACTGCTATGGCCCCTCCCATTGCGGAGCACAGGCTCCGGACGCGCAGGCTCAGCGGCCATGGCTCATAGGCTCACGGGCTTAGCCGCTCGCAGTATGTGGGATCTTCCCGGACCGGGGCACGAACCCGTGTTCCCTGCCTCGGCAGGCGGACTCTCAACCACTGCACCACCAGGGAAGCCCACAAAGCTTTGTCTTAAATCATTTAAACAAGAAGTTGGGCAATGACTTCTGTGAAGAAACCCAATTCCTGGAACCAAACAGATGAAAAAAATTTTTTAAACTGATAGGTGGCTACGTGTCTTGTAAGTGGTAGTTTGGAAAGAAATTTATTGGAAATGATGGGAAAGGAATGAAAGTTACTGAAGTGGATGGTCTCGGTTACAGAGGCTGACCCAGGTTTTAGGGGTTACCCTGAAGTTTTCTCTTGTGGGAAAATACCCAGGAAGTGACTGGGCCAAGCCCGTCATTATCGGAGGCACGTAGAAGAAAGTCAGGATTGGCTGTGAATCTCTTCTGGGAAACTCTGGAAAGGGGTAGTCAGGGTGCTGGGATCAGGCCAGCCCCGCATGGCCTCAGTTTGCAGGAATAGAGGGGAAAAAAGGATGGTATGTAGGAAAAGCAGAGTGGTCCTGAGAATTCAAGTGGAAGGGGACAAAGGAAGGAGTTGCATAGTAAGTGTGGTGGCATCAGCTGTGACAGTCCTGTTCTGTGCAGGATTGAGCCCAGGGGTCCCTGTCAACCTCTGCAATAAGCGGAGTGTACGCACCTCTGAATAAAACAATTTCCCCTTCAGCCTGCTCTGAAATCCCCACCTGTTTCCCTAAGAGTAAAAATGTGTACCCCGGTGCAAAAGCAAATAAGCAGTTTTGGGAATGTTGGAATAAATTAAACCTTGATTACTCATGAGTGTCTTGGAAAATTTGCATTTACCAGAAGTTATCCCTTTTGCAGGAATTCTGACGAAATAGGTATTAACAGTGGAGAGAAGGAGACAGGAAAATGCTTGCAAAGGTTTTCATTCATGAATGTGTTTAACAAGTGTTTACTGCAGCAACGTGGATGGACCTAGAGATTATCATACTGAGTGAAGTAAGTCGGACAGAGAAAGACAAATATCATATGATATCACTTATATGTGGAACCTAAAAAAATGATACAAGGGAACTTATTTACAAAACAGAAACAGACTCACAGAAAACAAATTTACGGTTACCAAAGGGGTAAGGTGGTGGGGAGGGATAAATTAGGAGTTGGTGATTAACAGATACACACTACTATATATGAACTAGATAGCCAACAAGAACCTACTGTATAGCACAGGGAACTCTACTCAGTGTTCTGTAATAACCTATATGGGAAAACATCTGAAAAGGAATAGATAGATAGATAGATAGATAGATAGATAGATAGATGTATAGCTGAATCACTTTGCTGTACACCTGAAACTAACACAACATTGTAAATCAACTGTACTCCAATATAAAATAAAAATTTTAAAAAGAACCCAGGGCTTCCCTGGTGGCGCAGTGGTTGGGAGTCCACCTGCCAATGCAGGGGACACGGGTTCGTGCCCTGGTCCGGGAAGATACCACATGCCGCGGAGCGGCTGGGCCCGTGGGCCATGGCCGCTGAGCCTGCGCGTCGGAGCCTGTGGTCCGCAACAGGAGAGGCCACAACAGTGAGAGGCCCGCGTACCGCAAAAAAAAAAAAAAAAAAAAACCCAAAAAAAATTTTAGAACCCTCTCTGCGAAGTCCTAGACTTGAAGTGTAGTGGGGACTTTCAAAAAGGCTTAGGACAACATGACTGCCCTCGGAATCTGATAGTACAGCTCAGGATCTAAGTAAGCCCTGAACTGCAGGAAAGGGAACACTTAACAGAAGGCAGGACATGGCGCCCAATGAAAAGTAGAGTCAATTCTAAGTGATGCAAGAAGTCAGAGGAGAGAGAAGACCTTTGAAGAGGTTCAAAGCTACCCCAAGAGAGGGTCCTGAATAGGATATTGCAAGAGGCACAGACAATGCAAAAAGGATGGTGAGACTGGGGCCAATAAGGGGCTCCAAATGTGGGTAGCTAGATGAGGATGCACAACACAGGAAAATGAAACTTGCAGTGAGGAGAAGAGCTCCAAAAGAGGATTCACAGGGGGCTTCCCTGGTGGCGCGGTGGCTGAGCGTCCGCCTGCCGATGCAGGGGACACGGGTTCGTGCCCCGGTCCGGGAAGATCCCACATGCCGCGGAGCGGCTGGGGCCGCGAGCCA
>NW_006778796.1:951543-969739 GCF_000442215.2 Lipotes vexillifer
CCAAAAAAAAAAAAAAAAAAAGAGGATTCATAGCTGGGAACCAGACTCCCACAAGCCCAACCACCATACCTATCAAGACAGTTCGGTAAAGCAGAAGCAGTGGGTTTGCCATCAGAATAGCCTTGAGTCAGATGACTAGTGGTCTTGTGTTGGGCTCAATGCAGTGCCATGGTGTCCTTGTTTGTAAAGTTGGGATAAAAGCCCCTGTCTCACAGGATGTCACACAAGCTCAGTCCCTTCCCCTGACCTCCAGATCCTCACACACACACACACACACACACTCCTCCCCCAAAATTAGGAAGAGAAAGGACAGTCATCATATGTTCCTGTTTAACTTGACCCATAAGTCAGTGCTGTAAACTACCTTTAGGAGAGTGAACTAGAGGAGATGTAAAAGGATTCTGAATGTGTCGGGGTAGAACATCTTTTAGGTTGTATCTCTTAAGAAAAACCACCATTGGGAGTAACAAAGAAAATAGATATTATATATGTACCTGGAATGGAGAACATCTCTGGTTGAAGTTAGCACTCTACGAATAAGAATGTTGTTAGTAAATCAAGATTCATATAGCTGTGGTCACTCCCCTTCTGTAACCCCCAGTATTCTATTTCATCTAATAACTGCATCAGCTTTGGTCTTTTCTTGGAGGTGAGTTATAGTAACTCCTCCTCCGAGTCTTACAATTTCCTCTCATTCTTGATCATTATTACTCAAAAATAGTGATGGTTTTAAGGCACATCCTCCTCCGTATGGTTAGGATTCTCCACCAACTCTGCATCCTTATTTGTCTCCAAGAACAAATCCTAAAGGTCAGATGAAAGAGAGACGGTGATGGAAAAAGAAGAAAATTTCACGGTAAAAGTCAAATATTTGGCTATACACCCATCTGAAAGTACTGAGCACTGTACTTAGGTTTTTTGTCTCGCACATGAGATTTTTAGACTAAGAACTGTTTTCTGCTCCCTGAGCTTTTTGTTTTTGTTTTTGTTTTTTTTTTGCGGCACGCGGGCCTCTCACTGTTGTGGCCTCTCCCGTTGCGGAGCACAGGCTCCCGACGTGCAGGCTCAGCGGCCATGGCTCACAGGCCCAGCCGCTCCGCGGCATGTGGGATCTTCCCGGACCGGAGCACGAACCCGTGTCCGCTGCATCGGCAGGCGGACTCTCAACCACTGCGCCACCAGGGAAGCCCTCCCTGAGCTTTTTGGTACCTGTCTTCTCCCTCCTTTTATGACCACTTCTATTACCATTTAGCTTCTCTGGAAAAGGTCAGTGTCAATACAGACTAAAATGTTTGACTTTGAGATTCTAGCACATACATTTAGAATATGCAGTAAGGATTAATTACAATAGACTTCATGTCACAAAGACTTAGGAATGCTAAAGTAGCTCAAAAATTTGCCCCTCTTAGAATTCTGCCTGCAGTTTTGATAAACTGCTCTAAGATTTACTAGCTCAATAAGGGTAAACTATCCAAAAGGTATGTATCCCTTTCATATGGCTAATAGTACACGTGTTTTCCTCCATTATACTTTTAAATAAAAATAGAATTTAAAATTTAAATACTGTGTTTGTTAGGAAAAAAATGTCAAAAACTTTGAAATGGGCAAAAAAAAAAAACCCTGAATATTCTTTCAATGAAATATCATACATTATCTAGTGGACCTTTCGGAGTTATCTGATGCCATAGGATAGGTGCCTTTCATTGTCTTTGAGCCATTTTACAACTTTATAAATTACAGAAAACTGATAGTAATGCAAACGAATCTTGTCAATAAAGATGCAAATGAATTGTGCCCAGCAGAAATTCAATTGATTTCTCCCAAGTGGAAGAGACTGGTTTTGCATTTGTAACATCTTACTGGTTTCCTCATTAATTGATGGCTTAAATAAAATCTTTGACATGTGTTCACTTTACAGTTGTAGGAGAGTCATAATTTTACCATTTTGAATTTTTTTCTTTTAACATTGGAAAAGTATAAAAATTACTGATAACTAATTCCGTACTTAAAAGAATGAAAAACATTTAGAGCAAGACTTATCTAATACATGTAAGTAGATAAATTTACTGATGATCATTCCCAGCAAGCCCTCCCAAAGAATTGTAAAACCTGTCTGAATCTATTTCCTTGCAGTCATTTCCCTCAGAAAAATCTATCAGTTCAATTTTTTTCCTAAAGAAATCTCACCTGAACCATCCTTCCTCCTCTGCCACTGAGGATGATTTGCTCCACTGTAGTCCTGGGACTTTCCCTTCCCTCTCTGAATTTCTGGTCCCATGTTTTCCTCTTTCTTTTTTTAACCCCTTGTTTTTGAGAGGCACATCCTACAGTATCATTTGAGAAAGAGTTTACAAGGAATACATTTTTGAGACATTGCTAGTCTTAAAATATAGTCATATTCTACTCTTACTCCTGTTTTTTTTTAAATTAATTTATTTATTTTTGGCTACTTTAGGTCTTTGTTGTTGTGCGCGGGCTTTCTCTAGTTGCGGCGAGCAGGGGCTACTCTTCATTGCAGTGCTTGGGCTTCTCATTGCAGTGGTTTCTCTTGTTGTGGAGCACGGGCTCTAGGTGCTCAGGCTTCAGTAGTTGCAGCACATGGGCTCAGTAGTTGTGGCTCATGGGCTCTAGAGCACAGGCTCAGTCGTTGTGGCGCACAGGCTTAGTTGCTCTGTGGCATGTGAGATCTTCCCGGACCAGGGCTCGAACCTGTGTCCCCTGCACTGGCAGGCAGATTCTTAACCACTGCACCACCAGGGAAGTCCCTTACTCCTGTTTTATTTGGCTGGGTATAGAATTCAGCTCCCCCTCTACACACACAAAAGTAATAGTAATAATCGTTTCTTTAGAATTGTGAATATGTTTTTTCATTGTCTTTTTTGCTTCCCGTATGTATATTGAGAAGACAAATACCATTCTTATTCTTCCAGCAATGGTTTAATTTTCCTCTTAGAAACATTTATATTTTTTTCTCTTTATTCACAATTTATGGGTATTTCATGATGAGACACATTTATATGAATCATTTTTTTCTTTCATTGTACTGTGTCCTTGGTGTATTCTTTCTATCAGAAAATCTCAAATTCTTCTCTTGTGAAATGTTTACTTGTATTATTTTAATACTCTTCTTCCTCCTCTCGGTTTTTTTTTTTTGGCAGTACGCGGGCCTCTCACTGTTGTGGCCTCTCCCGTTGCGGAGCACAGGCTCCGGACGGGCAGGCTCAGCGGCCATGGCTCACAGGCGCAGCCGCTCCGCGGCATGTGGGATCTTCCCGGACCGGGGCACGAACCCGCGTCCCCTGCATCAGCAGGTGGACTCCCAACCACTGCGCCACCAGGGAAGCCCTCTTTTTAATTTTTATTTCTGGAATTCTTATTATTTACTAGGTTGATTCTCCAAGTTTCTTAATTTTTCTCTTTACTTTTCAGGGTTTTTTTGTGTGGATTTTTGTTTTGTTTTTTTACTTTTTACTCTATATCTAAGAAAATTTCTCTAACTTTATTTTCCAACCTTCCTTTATTTTCCTTCTCTCATATTTCAAACTTCCAAGAATTCTTCTTGTCTCGAACTGCTCCTTTCACTAAGATGTTAGTCTTATTCTCTGGAGGCAGTAACTTCTCTTGATCCTCTGAAGATTTTAATTATAGATTTAAATTTTTTTCTTCTATTCCCTGAATTATTGCTCTTTCCTAAAACAATTTTCTCAACTCAGGGAATCAGCTGAGTTTCACCTGGTTTCCTCTCCCTGAACCACAGGCTGGAAACTGTCTAAAGGCAGTAAACTGGAGAAATCAGAAGACTCACATCCTTTGCTTTCCCTGTTTCAGGGATCAGTGTGCTTCACTGCCTGATGACCATTGTTTCAAAATCTGTTGTTTTATATATTTCATGAGGTTTTGGGTTGTTTCCATTAGGAAGGTAAATTTAGTCCCTCTTACTCTATTTTAAGAAGAAACAAAAGTTCTGTGTATGTGTACTTATTACTTGTGTAAAAACAGTTACTTTTTTTTTTTGCGGTACGCGGGCCTCTCACCACTGCGGCCTCTCCGGTTGCAGAGCACAGGCTCCGGACGCGCAGGCTCAGCGGCCATGGCTCACGGGCCCAGCCGCTCTGCGGCATGTGGGATCCTCCCGGACCGGGGCACGAACCCGTGTCCCCTGCATCGGCAGGCGGACTCTCAAGCACTGCGCCACCAGGGAAGCCCACTCCTGTCTTCTAAAAGCTTGATGCCTTCACCACCATCCTGGCTAAAAGATGCATTCCTCATGGAACCTGTTTCTTTATATTATCGCTCCTCAATCAGCCTCACACAGATTAGTGTGACTGGTAGAGCCTGGGCCGCCTGCCTGAACTGAAGTTGCAAGGAAAGATACATGAGTTCTGCATTCTGTCTTCAAGACATAGGACTCATAATGAAGAGAACTGGCCACATTTTTACAGGTGGGTCAGGGTTAGCATACAGTTAAGATATAATGGGCTCCCAGGTAAAAATGCCTGGATTCAAATCATATCTCAATTACCATTTGTAATTACCAGATGACCACATGCATGATAAACATCTACCACCTAGTATGAGGATAAAGGTATATGGACAAAGGTTCTCACACTTGTGGAGCTTTATAGTTCAACAGAGATACTGATATTAATTAGAATGTAATCATATATAAACATATAAGGAATTGTACACAGTTCTATGAGAGCTTAGCATGTTCAGGCCTAGATAGATGGTCAAAGTTTCCCTGAGGAAATGGTAATTGAGTTGAGAGCTGAGGAAAATGCAGGATAGGGGTTTATCAGACTAAAGGTGAGGAAAAAGCATAAGAGGCAGAGGGAAGGATTTGGGCAAAGGCTCCTCTTAGGAAGGAGATGGGAACCTCATGAGGGACTGAATGAGAAGTCCTCAAGTCAGGCAGGTGGAAATACACTGGAGAGGTGGGCAGGGCTGCCCCTCGGAGTCCCCCTCAGGGCTCTGAGACTCTCTCCTTACCTGGGGAGGGGGCGGCATCCCCACCCCTTGTGACTCAGGTAGTGAACAAGGAAACAGGGGACGTGTATAATTGTAAACTTTCCCCAGGGGCTCTTGTGCACGGTCAGGATTTGGAAGCGTCAGTCTGGCCTAGCACTCCCCCTTCAAGTGACTTTTCCAAAGGTATCAGTAAGGGCAGCGAAAGAAAAGGAGTGATTGTTCTTTAAATACCTACCATTTGCCAAGCACTGTGCTTATGGGCTTTACAGAGATGACCTCATCAGTGGGTGTATTTACAGCAAGGAGGGAATTAATTCCCAGCAAGGTTAAGTAACTTGCTCAAGGTCATGCATGTAATGAGGAAGAGCAACAAGATTTGTGCTCATAGCTCTCTGGTTCCAGACTCCAAAGTCTTTCCATAATACCGTGTAACCAACAGCAGGTTGGGGGAATGAGGCTCCAGGCCAGTGGTTCCCCAGGTGTGGTCCTCAAACCAGCCACATCAGCGGGTTTAACAGAAACTTGTTGTGACAACCTAAATGGGAAAAAAATTTGAAAAAGGATATAGGTATATGTATAACTGAATCCCTTTGCTGTACACCTGAAACTAACATAACATTGTGAATCAACTATACTCCAATATAAAATAAAAATTAAAAAAACCCAGGAACTTGTTAGAAATACAGATTCTATTACATGTAGGATGGATAAACAGCAAGGTCCTGCTGTATAGTACAAGGAACTGTATTCAGTATCCTGTGATAAACCATAATGGTAAAGTATATGAAAAAGAATGTATATGTGTATAACTGAATCCCTTTGCTGTACAGCAGAAATCAATACAACGTGGTGAATCAACTATACTCCAATAAAATTTGAAAAAAAGAAAGAAAGAAATTCAGATTCTCAGACCTCACCCCAGACCTACTGAATCAGACCCTCTGCGGGTGGCCCCAGAGAATGACCTGAGTCTTAGCCGGCCGTGCAGGTGAGTCTGAAACACACCAAATTTTGAGAACCAGTGCACAAGGCTAGTCGTTCTCAAGGGTATTTGATGAAGGGCCCCTAAACTTGCGTCTACAACTTTCCTTGCCTCTATTCGCCTTCAAACCAGAACAGCCGTCTTAGCAGGGCTTTTCTAGGAAGGATCTCGCACTGCTGCCATGATTCTGCTGTCAGCAGCAGTCCAGTGAGTTCACACCAGTCCATACAGAAGTGGTGTGTTCACAGATGCTATTGCCCTCCTCTAGAAATAGTCCAATGGAGCCTGCTCCAAGGCCTGTGAGTAACAGCATGTGCTTTCTCCCCTCCTCTGGAGAAAAGAAAGCAGAGGAGGAAGAGAAAGAGAGACTTCCTGTCCCTTTGTACTTGTAAGAATATAGAAGAATGGGGGGAGTAGCCTTAGTGCTCCAGAAAGAACTCTCACCATCTTTCATAAAGGAAATCCAGCAAGAGGGGCCCTAACTGGGCAGAGTTACCCCAGGGAAGCAGGAATCCATCACTTGCTCATGCATTTTTTAACGATCTTAGCAGCTGAAGTCTTGTTTAAAAGAGCATGGTAGGGCTTCCCTGGTGGCGCGGTGGTTGAGAGTCCGCCTGCCGATGCAGGGGACGCAGGTTCGTGCCCCGGTCCGGGAAGATCCCACATGCCGCGGAGCGGCTGGGCCCGTGAGCCATGGCCGCTGGGCCTGTGCGTCCGGAGCCTGTGCTCCGCTACGGGAGAGGCCACAACAGTGAGAGGCCCGCGTACCGCAAAAAAACCCAAAACGAAACAAAAAAGCGTGGTGGCAGTGGAGTGGGCAGGGAAATCAAGGAAGTGAGATGCCATCAGCAGGGCACCTGGAGGGGGCAGGGGAGAGGATTGCCCGTCAGCCCATCTGGGTCTGCCTGACGGAGGGATTTGAGGGTTTGCAGTTTACCCGTGAGATGCTGCCTTTTTCACATCGCTGGAAGAGCTTCCTCCCCTCTATCCCCCTCCCCAACTTCAGCCCTCACCCTCACCTGCCAGGGCCCCAAACAAGTTCAAGCTTTCCTCAGAGCATCCATCTCAGGAAGAGTGACCCAGTTTCTTGTCCCCTGAGAGGGTCTGGCATCTGGGAATTGCTGTGTCAGGTCACACTGCCTCTTTGTCATTTGCTCAAGACTTGTGTCAAATGTCAGCTTGGTGCCAAGACAGAGTCCAGATCCGAGGGTATGGTGGTGACACCAACCATACAATCTTTACTTCGGGTTCAAGTCCTCAAGCAGAATTATGCTGACCCACGAATTTTCAATCAGGGCACTGGGCAGTTCAGAGGGTTGGTAGAGGGAAAGAAGGATGTTAAATAGGAAGCAAAAACTATCAGTTGCTTCAGTCAACAGTGACGAAAAAAAAGGAAAACTCACACAGTTATGCCCACAGGAATCGTGCTTGTCCCTCTGCCCATGACGGAGCCCGGCCAGCTTGTGAAATCTCAGTAGCCTCTTTATATGGTAACAAAAGAAACAGTGAGAAGAAAAATATTTTGTTTTCGCTAAGCAGACTCCCCTGGTGGGTGTCAGGTGTGTCTCTTTCTTTTCCTGGAGAATAGGTTTTCTGTTTGTTTATTTGTTTGGTTTGCTTGTTTTTACCAGGTTCTGGTTACAGGGGAAGGGCCTGGATTCTCAATGAGTATTTTGCTATAGCAAGGCTTGTACAGCGATGCACCATTTGTGAACTCTACTCCGATGCTCACATGAAGAATGGAAGTGGGGACTAAGCTGATGCTAAAGAGTGAGCCGAATTATTTAGTGGACTTAATCATATTAAGGGCTGCTTCTGCTTACCCTTAAAAACGAGTTCACCAGCCTCTCACAGGAGGAGGAAATTAACACTGAGGTTAAAGAATTTCATCAGCATGAATCCAACTCAACATCCCTCAATCAGTGGGGTCCAGAGACGCTGCTGGGAGAACCATTTTTAGAGGTTCTCCCAGCCCACAGCTCTGACTGGAGCCCCTTCAGCCTCCTCCTGTGCCCTCCTCACTGCCAAACTGAATGCCTTGCTCTCAGATGAATATGAACTGCAGACATATGTATGCAGTGAACATTTGTCATTTTCCTTCAGTCTCCCAGCATCTTCAACACCCTTCTCGTGACTGGGCAATTCCTCCATATAGACACCAGACATTCTCTTCTAGACTGCTTTGCAGCTGGGGCCTGGCATATGACTTAGGTTTTGACATCAGAGCCACCTGCTTCAGACTTCGCTTTGAAGCCTGTAGCATAAAGGAGTGGGTACCGTGCAGATTCCATTTTGGTGAGCATGTTGGCAGGCAGATCCAGTTTCCTAGGGCAACAGTGATGGGGGATTCTAGCAATAGCTCCCAGTGTGCCAGCACTAAGAGGGGGGCCAGTCCTCTGCCCTCCCCCAGACTAGGTCCTCTACCAAATCTTAGCCATCTCTGACTACATAGCCCTTAAGCCCAGTTCGCTCGTCCTGACGGAGATTCTGTAGGTTACCTATTCTCCAATAAATTATTTTTCAGCCTTAACTTGTCCAAATTGGATTCTGTTGCCTGCAACTAAGAATCCTAAGTTATACAACATGCTCCATCTCATTCAATCCCCCATAACAGCCCTGTAGAATAGGATTAACCTTAGTTTACAGAGGGGAAAACAGAGAATCTTAGCAGTCACTAAGCCTAATAAATGGGAAAGCTGAGATGTTTTCTTTTTCCGATTTCATGGACTCCCTATCTTCCAGTGAACTTGGAGTAATACTTTATTTGATTTTTCTGCCTCTGGTATTCTACCCCAAACGCAACAGTTATTCTTTCTCATTGCTCTAGGCACTTAGGTCTTATCTCTCAGTGTGAACTTTCAGCTGCTGGGACCCTATTAATACTTATGTTATATCACAGCTAGCTCTTTTCTCTTTCCCCTCTTCTTACTTATCATTTTTAATACAACTAAAATCTAATTCAAGTGAAAATATTATAGATAACGTTTCAGTGTGTACATCTTAAAATCAGCACGCAGCCTATGGAAATCCACGGAAGGAAGGAAGGAGGGGGATACTGTTGCCAGGTACCCCGTCTCCATCTTCCTGCTGGTGGGGTGCAGAAGAGCATCATTTCTCCTTTGGCAGCTGTGGTCTGCTGCCAGCTACGCCCACCCCTCCATGCATACTTGCCGCAGCCTCTCTGAGTCGCTCAAATCTTCTTGCCTCCAAAGAAACTCAAAACTTTCCCTCCGAACTCTTCATGAGTTCATCTCCTTTAACCTCCCCTTGCTGTCAGCTCTGGGGCAATCGGAC
The DNA here is from genome assembly GCF_000442215.2 of Lipotes vexillifer. Lineage (NCBI taxonomy): Eukaryota > Metazoa > Chordata > Mammalia > Artiodactyla > Lipotidae > Lipotes > Lipotes vexillifer. The sequence continues at coordinate 960,788 of NW_006778796.1, forward strand.
CAAGGCTGTCCTAAGCCTCATAGCGGTGTAGCAAACAAGATCTGCCCAGCCTGGCATTCCAAGTGGAGTTGGCAGCAGTTGTTAATTGCCTAACATGAAGCCTGTGTTCCAGCATCAGTGTCAGCAGTCACAAGCCACTGGGACCCCCCCACACTTCCCACACTGCCCACCTTGCAGCAAATGAGGTCTTTGATCATGTGGCAGCCACACTAGGCTCCACCTCTCCTACCTCCTCCATTTTCCTTCTTTTCTCTTACCTCTAGGGAGATGTGGGGGATTCATGCTCCTCGAACTTCAACAACCTCACAGCGTCCTTTGGGGCTTAGGATTCTCTCTCCGGAATCTTCCCTACTAGTGAGCGCGAGCTGGGCACTACAAATGAGACCAGAGAAAGGAAGTATGCAATGGAGACAGAGAAAGTTGCAGTCTTTGAAATCACTGCCTGTCATGCAGATGTTGTTATAGACCGAAGGTTTGTGCCCCTCAAAACTTACGTCTTAAAGCCCTGACTCCCACTGTGATGGTATTTAGAGGTGGGGCTTTGAGGAGGTAATTAGGTTCAGATGAGGTCAAGACAGTGGGGTCCCCATGATGGAATTAATGACCTTGGATGAAGAGGAAGAAAGACCAGATTCCCTCTCCCCGCTGCATATGAGGACACAGTGAGAAGCCAGGAAGAGGGTCCTCACCAAGACCCCAATCTCCCTACACCTTGATCTGGCACCCTCCCAACCTCCAGAACTGTCAGAACTGCGAGAAATGAGTGTCTGTTTAAGCTGCCCAGTCTATAGTATTTTGTTACAGCAGCTCAAGCAGACAGGCAGATGTTATCCCATTGTGGCCATTATTGATTCATTCTTCATAGAAACAATAAAAAGAGGAGTGGAAAATAAGCAACTAATATTTCCCAAGTTTCCTGTATGTGCTATGCTCTATGCCAGATGATTTAAGTTTTTTCCTCAATTTTCACACCACCACCACGGTATCATCTGTTTTGTTTCAGTTTTAGAAATAAGAAAATTGAGCCAATAAGAGAACAAGTAATCAAAATTATAAAGGCAATATCTACCAGAACTACGATTTGAACTCAAAACTTGTTTAAGTTTAGTTTTTTATTGAAGTATAGTCGATTTACAATTTGTGTTAATTTCTGCTGTACAGCAAAGTGACCCAGTTATAAACATATATACATTCTTTCTTATATTCTTTTCCATTATGGTTTACCCCAGGATATTGAAAATAATTTCCTGTGCTCTGCAGTAGGACTCTGTTGTTTATCTGTCCTATATGTAATGGTTTGCATCTACTAACCCCAACTTCCCACTCCATCCCTCCCCCACCCCCCTCCCCCTTCGTAAGCACAAGTCTGTTCTCTATGTCTGTAAGTATGTTTCTGCTTCATAGATATGTTCATTTGTGCCATATTTTAGATTCCACATATAAGTGATATCATATGGTATTTGTCTTTCTCTTTCTGACTTACTTCACTTAGTATGATAATCTCTAGTTGCATCCATGTTGCTGCAAATGGCATTATTTCATTCTTTTTTATGGCTAAGTAGTATTCCATTGTATATATGTACGACGTCTTTTTTATTGAACTCAGAACTTTTGATCCTGAAATTTCTACCACAGTAAAATGAAACTTTTGAACAGGACCCCCCCTTCTTAGAGCACACACAGCATAATAAAATGCAGATAAACAAAGATTTTGTCTTTTAAAGTCCAGACTGTTTTTGCTTTGGGGTATTTTGAGAAATATAGATGCTGGTTGCTTCTTCCTTAAACCGGGTTATTTCATGCAATAATTCATAAAAATTATTTCCTTAGCTTACAAGTCTAGAGATTCAGGCACAGACATATCTCATTCATCTTAATATATCTCACAGTGACACCACTAGCAAAATGCAACAGGAAAATAACATTAAGCCCCAGCTGGCCTTAAAATGTGGAGGAAAATGAAGCTAGTGCAGTCTTCACACTGTCAGGCCTGTCTTTGAGGCAAATTTTTTTTTTTTTTTTGCGGTACGCGGGCCTCTCACTGTTGTGGCCTCTCCCGTGGCGGAGCACAGGCTCTGGATCTGCAGGCTCAGTGGCCATGGCTCACGGGCCCAGCCGCTCCGCGGCATGTGGGATCTTCCCGGACCGGGGCACGAACCCGTGTCCCCTGCATCGGCAGGAAGACTCCCAACCACTGCGCCACCGGGGAAGCCCAAGGCAAATTTTTAATGGACTATAAATGAAAAGCCTACAGCCAGAAAACACTGGGAATTCTAGAGTTCTGCCTCCAAAATTCCAAGTGTTATCCCTATCTGCATAAACCAGGGATTTTTAAAACTACCACAACAACCCAATATTATGCACTGAATCAATTTCAAAGATCTGCACAGCAAAGAGAAGGAAGCCTTCCTTTTTACTTTTTTTTTAATTTATTTTTTTATACAGCAGGTTCTTATTAGTTATCCATTTTATACATATTAGGGTATATATGTCAATCCCAATCTCCCAATTCATCACATCCCTTTTTACTTTTTTCTTCTTTTTTTCTTTTCAGTTGAGCATGTGCTGCCCAGATCTCAGGGTTCGAGGAATATGGAAGATGGTTCTGCTAAACAAACAACCAGAAACATTAATGCTGATTCACTCCAGATCTAGAAAAGCAACAAAGGAATCTTTTACTCCTGGTGATGAAATTCAAAGAGAGAGACTGAAAGAGACAGAAAAGTATTCCACCTTTGGAATCACAGTGTTGTTTTTTCCCCCTTTCATCTGTTACATCTTTCCTTTCGTATGACAGATACTCAGAAAATTATAGTGAAAACTGCTTTGCCACCATACCTAGAAATTTGGGGGTATAAACTGTACCCACTAGGTGGGTTTGAGGTCAGCTGTTGGGCAAATATTCTTCTTCTAAGTCCTCAGTACTACGCCAAGTGCTAGAGAAAATAGAGTTGTTTACAAACTGGTCCTTATGCTGAAAGGGTGTATATACTTTTATGGAAAAAGATAATCACAAATGAAACAAGAGTGAGCCAACTAACATATTAAATTATTACACTTTCTGGCGTATACTACAAGTGCTGTAAGGCTTCACAAGGAAGGGGAATTGATTTGAAGGCTGTGAGTAGGCAGAATCAGGTTCGCTAAACTCCTTAGCCTCAACCTACCCCTTCCACAAGGTCAGCTCCGAGCCTGGAGGATTCCCTGCCAGGCCAGTTGGTACCTTGCTTTGGTATTAACCATAAAGACTTCAGACATTCATCCCTTACTAGCTTCCAGTTCAAATAAACGGACATGTATTAATAAACGACTACGTGCAAAGTGCTTCCTGTCTTTTGAGGACACAGCGATCACTAAGAAACCAGCATTCTTCGACACTCACCTTCAGTCTTTGGATGTGGGCTGCTGCAGAAAGGAGGCGTGTGGCCTCGGGCAAAGCAACGCTCTTTAGCCAAGGTAAATATTGCAAAGCGCTGACAGCTGAGGGCATCCGCACTTAGCACTCCCAGCAGGTAGAGAAATAAGCCCTTCAAGTGCTGATGGGGAAGCTAGGCAGGGTATCACTGCATACACTAGCCTTTCCTTTATACCATTTAAATCCACTACTTTAAGTTCTGGAAACATCTCCTCTAGAATCCCAGGGTGGGTTGTGAGGGGTGAGGAGATTCTTTTGAGGGAAACTTAAAAGAGGAAGGTTAGCCCTGGGCACTACCACTGGTTTCAGGGTCAAAACCAACGGTCATTATTTCCTTCCTCTTCAACCATTGTACATTATTCTACCTCCTGGCCAGCACTTCCGGGGGCTTGGTGGCTCACTTCATGGCATCACCCATGTCCTCATCCCTGAGGAATCTCAGTCCTGGTCATCCTGCCTTTATCAGACTGTGGCTGCTGCACTCTTTTATCATCAAACAAGGGAATTTTGAGAGGCGCCCAGGTGACTTCCTTGTGTCTCCATTGTATAGCAGAAACCATACTTGGTCCTGATAATCAGGGTTAATTACCCCTGTTGGACTGTGACGTGAGCTCACAAATACAGCCCTCTACCCTTAAATCAAGCTGAGGTGTTTGCCTCATCCATCAGCTGGTTGTTAGGATCCTCCATATGGTCATAGGTGTGAGCTGAGGGAGAGGTTCTGTTGCAACAGTGATCCTATCTGGGCTACTTGCTCGGAAATCTTGCTTGTCCAGAAATCCTGACTATTTTTATTGCTCAAAAAAAATCTCTATTTTCTATAGCACTGGCCCTGCTCATGCTTCCATCCTATGCGTGCTGCTTCTATCTTGCAATGGATGGTTGTTGGACCCGTCCAACTTTGTGACTAGGTGGATCCAAAAGAACTCTGCCCATCATGGACACTTTTGACTCCATGATCATTGGTGTCTCCTGATCAGTCATTCCATCACTTCCATGGCTCAGTAGCACGCCAGAGGCTGTTTTTCAAAAGGTATAAAATTATTTGTTAGAGTTTGTATGGTCTTGCTCTAGAATCCTATGGTCTGTGTTGTGATTCTTCTTTGGTACTTAGTATAACTTCGATGAAGAGTCTTTTCCCACCACTGGGGATACTTCTAATCTTATAGGTCTACTAGGTCATAAGGCCAAATAATGCATAGCAGCCTTGACCTGCTTCAGGGCTCTTTCCTGCCCCAGCCCCCAATCAAAATTAGTGAACTTCCATGTCACTAGGTATATCGGCTGGAGCAATATTCCAAGGTGTGGAATGTGCAGCTTCTAGAACAGCAAGAGGCCCACCAGGTGTTGGGCATCCTTCTTTGTGCCAGGAGGCACAAGATGAAATAATTTGCCCTGTTCTGATATACCCCCAAATAACTGGACACCTAAAATTTTTGCTAATATGGGGCCCCCAAAATTTTCAGGGTTTTTTTCTATCCTCTGGAGTGTATGGGCTTCCAGTGAACTAGCCATTATTTTTTTCATCTGGTCCAATTAGCATGATTCCATCCATATAGTGGACCAGTGGATGTTCTATGGAATGTCCAGCCAGTCCAGATCTCTGAAAGTTAACACAGCCTTAGAGCCAGACTATAAATTTATATAGTTGTCCAAGTAAATTTATAGTATTCCAGATATGTTTTTCTGATAGAGATACAAAAGAATGGATTGTCCAGATCAAGGACCACATTTCATGAATCTGAGGCTATGCTTACCTGACCTAAAAAAATACTCTCAGGAATCAGCTGCAATTAGCACCAGTACTTGCTTGAGCTTGTGGTATCTACAAGCATCCCACAGGAGCTTGTAGATACAGGAGCCACCTGGTTTTTTCAGGCTCATACTGGTGAATGTAATGGAGATAGGATGGGAAAGAATTTCAAGGATGACACATTTCTTTTGTTCCCCAAGGATGTAGTATTCTTTTTCACTTACTACCTTGCTAGAGGAGCAGGGTGCAATTTCAGAGGCTTCCTTCCACCCAGTCTTCCCCATTACAATAGCTCTCACTGCCCAGGCCAAGGAACCAATGTCAAGATTGTGCCTATTACCAAATATGTCTTCTTCAGTTATATACCAGGGACTGGACGAAGGACTCCTGGCTGAGTCCATGCAGCTAGTGGACATTGTGCTTAGCAAGAGCGACCCAATTTCACTATCCTTAGAGTTACATTATTTCCCAAACATGGCACTTTTGAGAACATTCTCTCCCACAAGAATACTTTTCCAGTTCACCTCCAGTCTACGTGTTCACAGCTGTCTTGTGCCAGGCACTCTTTGGTGGGTGGAGGTCCCCATTGCCAACTGAGGAGCAAGTGACCCAGCTCCAAAATCTCATCCTAGCATCTGGTTTCTCAAACCACTCCTGGCACCAACTGTCATGGGCTGAGTTCCCAGGAAGCAGACGCTGAGACAGAGGGAAGCATGTAGGAAATCTATTCCAGATTGCTCCTGAGTGTGATACCTGTGAAAGAAAGAGTTCAGAAGCAGGACTGTGCAGAGGGAGAAGCTGGGTTAGAAGACAGTTTTGACAAAGCATCAGTTGACTCATCAGGCAGCTCAGAATCTGGGATGACCTGGAGGGTTGTGCGGGGTTGGGGCAAGGGGGCAGGCACTGTATCCATATCAACTAGGCATTAGATACAGGTTGACTCAGGAAGAGGGTCTTCTATTTGAGTAAGGTGACCCTTTTTAAATAATTCTGAAGAGGATGGACAGCTGAGGGCTCTGTGGACAATGCTCCCTGCAGCTGGGGGAAGAGGGTCCTTCAGTGTTACCAAGGGACCTAGGCAACACATTGCAGCATCTACTCCAGCCACTCTCTTCATTGTGTAAGGAGATGGGATAACTAATGAGGGCTAAGAAGACTTCAGAGGACCAACTTTGAACATCTGGCTCTGGAAGGCCATGTGCCTTCCAAACAGAAAAGGACTGTTTTGTCCAGAAAAACTGTGTGGATTAAATTGAAAAAAGGTTGCTGAGTCAGCAAGGTAAAGGCACTGCATGAAGATTCAGGAGACAAAGATTTTGACCTTTCTTCCTCAGCTACTAAGTGACCAGGAAAGTCACTCCACTTCTCTGTCCCTCACTTTCCTCATCAGAAAATGAAAAAGGTACCTAGAGGGTAATACAGGAGAAAACCTAAATGACCTTGGGTATGGCGATGACTTTTTAGATACAACACCAAAAGCATGATCGAACAATGAGATACGACCACACACTTATTAGAAGGGTATGAATTCAAACCACTGATGACACCAAATTTTGGCTTGGAGGATGTGGAGCAACAGGAACTCTCATTCATTGCTGGGGGGAATGCAAAATGGTACAATCACTTTGAAAGACGGTTTGGTGGCTTCTTACAAAACTAAACGTATTCCTACTATACAGTCCAATAATCATGCTCCTTGGTAATTAAACAAGGTGAAACCAAATAAGAGCAGGAATTACTTAGGAGGAAATAGCCCGGAGCCTTGAGAGTGACAGGATGGAGCAGGGGTAATGTGCAAGGGCCCAAATTTAGGTTGGAGGGGCACACAGTAGCTGCATCATATAAGCTTCCAAGGCATATTAAGGACTTTTTTTTTTTTTCTGCGGTACGCGGGCCTCTCACTGTTGTGGCCTCTCCGGTTGCGGAGCACAGGCTCCGGACGCGCAGGCTCAGCGGCCATGGCTCACGGGCCCAGCCGCTCCGCGGTATGTGGGATCCTCCCGGACCAGGGCACGAACCCGTGTCCCCTGCATCGGCAGGCGGACTCTCAACCACTGCGCCACCAGGGAAGCCCCCATATTAAGGACTTTAACTCAAGAGCAATGGGAAGATGTGGAAGGGTTTCAAGCAGAGTAAGAGGTAATTGAAGCTGCACGAGAAATCTAAGCTATTTTAGGAAATTTGCAATTACAGTAGTAATTCAGCAATGGAATAGATTATCAACAGAGCTTGGGGGAACATTCTCCCAGAATAAATTGAGTTGACAGTTAAGGAAAATAAATAACTTCACGTGGGAAAGTTGCAGAAGAGAGTGCCAGGGGGCTGCAAATTAGGTCAGGGTTGGGGCGGGAAGGGTGGACAAAGCAAAGATTTCAGGCTCTTGTCCCTGAGATTGAAGTCTTCAAAGTGGGAAAGGAAGGGTAGACACTTTGCTCCTCTTGTCACAAGCTGAAAATCTATTCTGAAGGGATATAGGAAGCATGTTCCTGTTGTATCTTGGGCTCGCTGAGATGCAGGATAATAGGACAATATTTCAAAAGGGTAGGAATGATTATGACAGCCAGAAGAACTGCTCCCCCAAACATCTGCAATGACTTTTTCAGAGACTCCTCCATCCACATCAATGGATGATTATTTTCCTGGAGCACAGCCTGTCCCCAAGGTGGGCAACTTGTGAGAAAGAGAAATAGGAAAGGAGATGGTCTTAATTTTCAACAGATTCTCAGATAAATTTTTCCTTTTTCTATCCAGTCTCCCTAATCTCAAACTAAACTCTGCGACTCCTTTTATTTTATTTCACAATTTCTGCTACTTAAGGACGAATAGCTTCATTGCTGGAGTAGGGAAGCTTGTAAAATCCATGGTAACTAACAGGTCCATGGTTATCATTTCAAAGTACTTTCTAATTCCATTTGTGCTTAGTAATGACATGAACGTCTATTGATGACATATTAAGTGCCATGCAACTATAAAGTTTATGTTTTATACATGTACTTTTTAGAAAAGTTTTAGTGCAAATGTTTATTGAATGAGTGATTGAACAATAATTGGTAGTCACCATTAGGTAACCGGAAACTGACAAACTATATGAATGGATCAGCTAGGCGATGAGTGAAAGAGGGTCCTACTAAGTTAAAAAACAAAACAAGACCCTGATTGTGCACGTTTATCAGAGAATAAATCTGGCTGGGGAAAAAAAGGGCAATAATCCTCTAATTAACTGTATTGAGAGATCTCTAAATTGGCTTGAACCCCTGAAAACTCAAGTATCTTCTGGCTTGAGCCAGTTAACTAATTTATTTGATGGGATTGTCAATGAGAAGTTAAACAGACTAGCAGAGACTCCTGCATAAGCTCAGATCTCATGTAAAAGAGATTGATTTGAATGTATTTAAGGGGAACTACCAGTTAAGAATCCTTTAACTGAATATGACCAGAGCTAGAAATGCTGAATAAACTATGGAAATCATGACCACAATGCATAGGAAAGGACATGTTTATGTATATGAATATTGTTGGAAATTGAAAATTCCATATCTAGTAGTATTTCAGTCTAAGTCCTCCACTCTAATGTCTTATTTGGTATTTAAGATTCTTCATCACTGCCCCTTCTTTTTTTTTTTTTTTTAACATCTTTATTGGGGTATAATTGCTTTACAATGGTGTGTTAATTTCTGCTTTATAACAAAGTGAATCAGTTATACATATACATATGTTCCCATATCTCTTCCCTCTTGCGTCTCCCTCCCTCCCACCCTCCCTATCCCACCCCTCCAGGCGGTCA